>NC_043995.1:27082500-27400000 GCF_902150065.1 Myripristis murdjan | reverse complement strand
TAACACAGAGGAGAACAGAAGGGAGAGGGGGAAAAAAAAACACAGAAAAAAATGACGCTCACGTAGAGACAGAGAATAAGGTTAAAAGTAGAACAGAGCCTTTTGAAAGATTTTGCTCTCCTCAAACACAAAGGTGGAGACTGGAGGGAGCGGGGGGGGAGGGAGGGAGGAGGGCGCAGCAAAGCAAAGCGGCGAGAGAAACGGCGAGTTGATGGGGAGCGGGGCAGATTCCCCGCCGAGAGCAAAGGCAGAGAAAGGAGGCTAAATGGGCAGAGGAGCCGAGCGGAGAAACTTCCCCTCCTACGGCAGAGGAGTGAGAGGAATCGGAGCCGAGGGTGGGAGGGAAGAAAAAAAAAAAAAAAAGGGAGGTGGCGGTGGAGAGGACAGGGGAGTCGGCGGTATTTCCATTCGCTGCCTGTTTGAAAGCTAATGACACAGGCTGCTGAGACTGAGAGACGGTCTGCAGGTGGTCCTCGGCAGAGTGGAGGGCTCCTGAGGAGACTAAGGCCATTTTAATTGGACACTGAATAATGACATGATTCCTTGTCCAGGAAAATAGTGGGGTGGTGCTTTCCGCTCAAAAAGGCCAATTACTGTATGCACATGTGATATCGCTTTTATCAAGACTGTGCGGAGGCTCACAGGTGTGTGCCGTTTTTATTTTTTATTTTTTTTTCTCTTGCAGGATTTTTATTAATAGCCGTGCATAGGAAACGTGCAGTGCATTGTGCCATTGTAACGCCAGCGCTTTGGGATAGAGAACACATCAATGGGGATAAAAATAGGGAGGCCAAGGCTACAGTCATAATAAGCCCAGTAATATCGCCCGGTGGAGTTGCAGTCGAGTCAAAAGACAGTGGTCATTTGTCCTTCCTCTGTAGGCAGGTACTTACAGTCCTGCTTTGCCAAGCTAAAAATAAACTCTTCCTATTGCCTGTAGCAAAACAGCATTTTCCTCAACTTCTATCCAGTTCAAAGAAAATGAGGAGACTCTGTCGTCCAAGTCACAGTGTGCCAGTGTGAACGTGACAGCTGCTAATTGAGGCTTTACTAATAGGAGAAACAAACAATTCTCTAATCGCGAGGAGGCAAGAAAATATCACCGAATAAGAGATGTGCAGGATAGGATCAAAAATGAGTTGCAGCGGGTAGCTAATATATGCCAGGCTATTTTCTCCCCCATGCAAATGTAGTCAAACCATTTCTCCCAGAGGCTGTGCATAGTGTGTGCATGCGTGTGTGTGTGTGCGTGTGTGTGTGTGTGTGTGTGTGTGTGTGCTGAGCCAACGTGCTTCAATCTCTCAGCTTATTAATTTCATATTTACTCATTTATTTTTAAATGTGTTGACTGATGGAAAGGCGGCGGGCTGCAGCTCTGAGGTGCTTACAAGGCAGATGGGTTTGAGAGGGAACTGAGCCAGTGTCAAGTACAATTTCAATTCAAAAGTTGCTGGATATTTTTTTTTTTTTTTTCACTCCTGGTGGACAGTGGCATTTTATTTTTTTTTAGTCTTCATTATTCCAGGGAAAGACTGTCCTCACATGGTCTCTTTCAGTAAACCCCCTGTTTCCATATTTACATCGAGGAGATGCTCAGCACAACCACAGTCTGAAGGCTTGGCCGCTGCAGTCGGGGGTTAAATGCCATGCTCAAGGGCACGTCCACAATCTTTGCTGAGAGGGGAGAGAGAATTTCTCAATGAGCAGGCATTTCAGGGGAATTCAAACTGGCAAACTGGCAACTTTCCAGACATAACCCCCCCTCCCCCTCACATCTCGCCTCTGGGCTGCAGCCACAGGTAATTGTGAGGGATGAGTCGGGGAAAAGTGCACATCCAGTGTGGAAGGTCAAAAGGAAGTGGCAGGGAATTAAACGGAACAGGTGTTTATTATTTATTCTGCTCCTTAGATGAACTCGCCCGTGCATGCATATTCAAAGTGCATGTGTGCAACTGTGCATCCTCACGAGGTTCATACGGAGAGCTGGCACACACATCCTCTCACCTCTGCACTCGCACTTTCCCTTCATCGGGGCCGGGGCCAGTTATTTCATTTTGGCGTGTTTGTGCTTAGATTTTCAATACAGTTAGTTACCCTGTCTTCATTTGTCATCCTGATTTTTTCCCCCCTTTCTTTTTCTTTTGATCTGAAATACTTGACCCCTAATCATTCACATTCCTCTCTCCTGTTATAGCTATTAATGTTTGAATGAGCATTTAGACTAAGCCTGAGACGGCGGAAAAGGGGAATAACTTTTTTCAAAATTGAGTTGATGAATACAGCCATGATGAAATACGTTTGGGGTTGCAAGATGGCGAGGTGGGTTAAGACCCATCTTTAGGCCAGATGGTCCAGCTTCAACCCATGTGGCAGTGCACCTCTCCAATGTCATCACAGGAAAGTTTGAGAGAAAAAAAAAGACATCATAGTCCCTTCCACAGTGTTTGATTGACAGGTGATCTCTGGGAAGTGTGGTGCAAAAAAAAAAAAAAAAAAAAAAAAAAAAAAAAAGCAGTGACCACTTAGCACCAAAGATGTTATCCAAATTTAAGAAAATGAGGATCTTGCAGATTACTGAATGTATTTCATGCATGAATGTCTGCCAGGGCTGTGCAATTAATTGAAATATTATCAAAATCGCAGTATGGGCAAGTCCCAGGAGCTGCTTATTTATTTATTTATTTATACTTTTTTTTTTTTTTTATAAAAGTGACAAAATAGCATTATAGATTAGGTATTTTGGTGCTACAGAGATGCTGTTGCTACAAATCGTACTATCTGTATTACATATCCCTGCAAAAATCACATCGCCATCAAATATTTTAATGGTGTTATTGAGTGAAATTGAAAATTATGATACAAAAATAATAATTCCCATTAAAATCAAGAATCAAATTGCAATGGCAATAACAGATATCGCCATTGCAATTTGATTCTTGATTTTACAATAGCTGCAATATGATTGTTTTTACCATGCTGCTCGGGCCAAATGTCGTGATTATTGGAAAACTACAGTAATGCAGTACTTGATATGGATAAATTTTGATGATCTGACAATATACCAGTCATCCCATCTGAGCTCTGAGCTGCTGTCAATCACCATAAACAGGAAAAAACTGGCCAATCATCCTCCAGCGAGCTTCAGGACAATCTGTCAGTCCCTCCTCATATGTTCATATATGCATTTCCCCCCTTTTTTTTGTTTCCTCCTGTGTGTTTAATGGCAGTGTCGGTTTGATGGCTCTATGCTAACACAATTTTCTAGAAAACCAATTTGTTGGTTGTCAGCCAGGAGCCCTGTTTTCTCATTATTTGTCACAAAGCGATTTGTTCCCGTGAGTTTGGGCTCCTCTCTGTTGATATGTGAGAGAATTTCTTCCAGGGTAAACAAAAAAGACAGAGGGAAGTAATTGGCTGCCTATTTGCCATATAAGGTTTTAACAGATTGCCTGTCTGTCTGACCGGCCACAGACCCCTTCAAGGGCCTCAACATTTCACCGCATTAAACATCGGCATTGACTTTTCACATCCATACAGGAGTTATACGGTTGCTAATTTGCTCTCGTCTACCCAAACAAAGTGATTTTCCTTAGATAACAAGATTTTAGGTCCAAGTAAACATCCTTACAACGGCACAAGATTTAGCGAATCTTAGCACTGGGTTACATTTGGCTCTGGGGACAGCATGATAAATAAAATTCGGTCTGATAAATAAATGTAGAGCCTGTGTATTGAAAGGCCTCTGGATGAGATTATTAGCAGCTCACACAGTGATTAGAGCCAACTTAAGAAGTCGCCGGCGGCTGTGTTCCCTCTGCCTAATTGAAACCATTCCTTATTTACTCATCTCAACCGAGGGGTTCAGAGAGTAAGCAAAGACGGTTTCATTTTCGACTTAATATCCACCGCCTCATGAACCAGGCGCACACGCAATAGCTCCAGCGTGCCTCTGGGGAAAGGACAGGGTGTTCATGTTGCACCAAAAGGGAGAGGGAAGAAGGGAGAAAAAAAATAAAATCACAGATCACAGAAGGATTAATTCCATTTCCAAAGGCAGTCAGTGGTGGAGGAAGGGGTGGGAGGGATGGGAGGGAGGGAGGAGGAGCGGCGGGGGGAAACGAATACGTTTCACCCTTTTGCGATGGCGGCCTATTTCTTTGTGTTAATTCCTCCACGCCTTTTAACTTCTAAAGCTCCTGCATTGTGGCGCACTAGGACAGAGTGTGATTGAGAAATTTGGAGGGGTATTTTTAGCCAAGCAGTCACTGGCCCTAAGGGGACAGTATATGACTTTTTTTTTTTTTTTTTCCTTCTTCTTCTTCTGCTTCTTTAGCGGTTGCACAATGAACCTCTGGATTTGTGCCCAGAAGGAGACTTGAGATCCTAACTGAATCAGCTCTCTATCCACATCACAGAGGCTGCTTCCTGATTGGCACCAGCAGGCTTGTTCCAGAAATCCTTTTTCCCCCTTTTGCAGCGCTGATGGTGTACTAAAGCATGCTGAAAACACGCCACATCATTATGTTACCGCCTCACAAAACGCTAGAACAATGTCCTGCGTGTGTGTTTTGGTCGGCTTCGCGTGCCCGCAGGAGCTGCAGTGTGTCAGGGTGACATGTCGTCTTGTGTGTGTCAGTTTTTACCCTTTGTGGAAACGGCTGGGGACTACCAGATGACATGAAGAGGGATTATAGTAATCTGATTACAAAAGAATTACACTTGTAATCAGTTACTGAAAAGCCACCGTAATCACATTAGAGATACTGCTGAGAAACTGAGGTTTACTTGTTGATTGTGTGAAGACTGATGAAGGAAAACAAGTCCAGGCCAGTGTCACTACAGTCCAGTGTCACTTTTATGAATGAAAACTAACACAAAACGTAAAACCTTTGAAGGAAAGAACATTTTTATTAGCTGATATAAAAGCTTCCATGCAAAAAACGAAAAGAAAAGTACACTGAAACCACAATATGCATTAGAAAATGAATGAAAACAAAATAATATTTACTTTTTGTATTAAATGCAAGTGCAGTTTTAAGTCTGTGGGAATGTTTCCTTGAGAATTATTCCACAAATTTCATTATCAGTGATAACAATGCATTTGCTGAGGTCAGAAACATATACTAACAGTGAACAAAGGAAAAAATGTGACCTTTAATCCGACCTGAGATATGCATACATTAAAAATACTAAAAAATAAACTGAGGCACAGCAAAAAGTGAACTGAAAGTAATAATTTTCAGAAAATAAAACAAAACTTTATATGGAACTTATATGGAAAGAAAATGAAACTAAACTCAAACTGAAATCTAAAATCTTGACAAAATAAAAGTAAAACTAAACAGCCACATTATTAACTCATTAGTAACTCAGTTGACTTGAATCTGGCTCCTGAAGCTCACATCTTGTACAACTTGTAGACCGCCGTCTGCCGTTAACATTTGCCATCAATTTGTTTGTGTTCTTCATCGCTCTTCACCTCTGAGCAGCCCAGCTTTCTCTGATCAGGACTTCGAAACACACTGAAGCCCAGGCGGCATTCCTGCTTTGTGCCAACTTGGTGTTACACAACTAAGTGCAATTTTAAAAGACAGAAATTAGTCATCTGCAAATGATCACTGTTGGAAAGCACCTCTCTCAGCCTCGCTCAGGGACTCGAAGGTCTACAATTCCTCCAAAGCCATGTTCTCGCTCTTATCAGCATAACTGATTGTACCTGAGGCCACACACACATGAGCCGCGAGCATCGTGTGTCAGAGTCCCGGCAGTTCGCCAAGGCCACGCTTGCCCTCCCTGACCTCCCTTTGAACTCCTATACTTTGACTGTTCCCATGGATCTGAACCTTTCTTTCTGTATGGTCCCATTGACTCCAATTAGCCGCAGCGACATTTCCCACGTCTTGTGACAGCTCGTACAGACAACCAGACCTCCTCTCCCTCCCTCCGCTCCTCTCCCCTGTCAGTTCTCTCGTTCTCCATCCAGCTCTTTGTCTTGGCGCTCTCCCACGCACCCCAGCTGTTTGGCCTGCAGTAAATGTCGCCTCGCGTAGCGCACTGCTGGGATCCCAGCCGTCAGGCATCCAGGGCCAAGCGCTGTCTTGGTCTCGGTCGCTCTTTATCACTGTCTTTTCCTCTCTCTTTGCTCTCTCTCTCTCTCCCTGTCTGTCAGTGTCTTTGTTTTTTTCTCCTTTATCATTCCTGTCCATCCTGTCTTCAGTCCCACTATCAAGCTTGGTATCTCCTCTCCGTTCTATCTAATCTCTCCCATCGCGCTCCCTCCCCGTTCCCTCCCCTCTCTTGCTCATTACCATACGTCCTGATTGGCTGATGCTCCCTGACAGAAGCTGTGTGTGGCTTGTTGTAACACAGCTGGTTGCTCCCGGAGCGAGGCCATCACCGGCGGCTGTCTGCTGCAGGTTTTCCACATTTCAGCCCCCCAGGAGGGCTGGGAGGGAATTGTGCTGAGACAGAGCTTTGCACAGCAACTCCTTGCCCAACTTTTTTTTTTTTTTTTCCAAAACAGCCAGCCACTTGCTGATTGCTGCTCATTAATCTCAGGCCCCTGTCCGCTCTTCTTGAACAGTTAAGTTGAATTGAGAGGGAATGAAAGCAAGTGTCAGGATAGAGATGCTACAATACAGAGCCTTAGCAATCAGCCCTGATTGGATTTTGATCCAGTCTTATTAACTCCCAGATTGAGGGGATGGGGCGAAAAGCATGATGCTAATTGCCAAAACAAACTGGGAATGGCTCTAAAATCAGTGTTGATATCTGAATTGCAAATCTGCACATAGTGGGATATTTTTGTAAAGCAATTTTCCTCCTTGTCTACCAGTTTGGTGCCTCTCGATCGCAGTATCGCTGTCGGGCATAATCATTACAGAGAGTGTCACTGTAGGCTCCGTTTGAGCAGGACATGCTTGCAAAATGCATTTGCTTGGCTGTACCAGAGCAGTTCTCCAGTCATAACACGAAGACCCTGACGAGAACTCACACGCGGATAAAAACTGTTGAAATCAAAAAGATGAAGAGTGGCAGAAAAATGAGTGTCATACAGTCGAGATGGCCTCGTTGTTTTCTTTTTGTCTTTAATTGCTGAACGTGCGGACCTGAGACAAGTGCATTTTTGTCAGAATCCCCTCACTTTCTCTGCAATTGTAACATCGCAATCTCACTTTGTGGATGCTTTTATCTTAAGACCTTTACGGCATGAATACTGATGAGGTGCTCCGGTGGGAACGTAACTTCCTAACAGTGTTAATGCCATGCTTCCTCCATCAAGCCACATGGAGGATGGAACCACGCCATGCTCTATTCAGCAGTAATCTGCAACATTTTTGTATAAATACGTGTCAGTTGTGCTGGTCTCCGTGACTGATTGATATAATTCATGCTGATTCAACCTTTTCCAAGTTCATGAAAGCCTCTACTAATGCTGATTTGAACATTTGATGGCAGGTACGTCTTTGCTGGGAACCGTTCTCTGATGCACAGTGAGCGAGGCATTTTTATGTTCCCAGCAGCAACAGCAGCCTGCAGTATGAAATAAGTAGAGGAGGAACTGGGTGGTTAGCATGAGCATGATCAGCGAAAGCCATCACGACTGACTGAACGAACAAAAGAGCGCCACATACAGGAGCTCCATCGACAGAAAATCAAAGGAAAAAGTCATGACAGTAATGTTTAGCACCAGAGATGTCACCAAAAATGTCACGCCATGTGTTTATTTTTCCCCATGTGAAGTGTCTTATTGTCTTACATCTCTTCTCTTCCTCCCTCAGGTGGGACGTCCACGCTGCGTCTGTCCTCGGTGCGGGAGCTGCCCGGCCAGCTGCAGGAGCTCTACCAGCAGGGCTTCATCCTGGCAGCCGTTCACCCCTTCATCCACCCCTGTGGTCCAGAGTCCAACAGCCCCCAACACCAGCTCTACCGGGCCATCCTGGTCCGACTCAATGATGGGTAAGAGACGTATGACGGGATCCGTGAGAGTCAGCATGCTTGATTGGTCCATTTAGATGTATATTTATTTCAGGCATGCATCACAGTGAAGGGAAAATTCAAATTCAAAGCTCCACCCACGGTATCTGCAGATCATTTAGTTCTTACAACTTCAGTTAGGAAGTTTACTTTACTTTATTCGAGTATACACGTCTGTGAAATAATTGATTGTATAACCATTGCAATGCTGTGTCGATTTTTGACGTACTTTTATTATGTTCTTACAGAAGCACATAATGTGTAAAGCTGTTTTTCATTAGGTACATACACAGTATTTTTTGTATAAGTATGGATGTTTCCCACAACTTAACACAGAGGATGATTTGCTGGAATAAGGCCACTGGGACTGAAAATTCAAAAGTTTACAGATGTAGCTGTTATAAAAGCCACTTTAGCAAACATGCCTCCTGTGGCTAATAATGTGCTAATCCACATTAAAGAGGATTTTTGGGGGGCAGATCACTTTTGAACTCCATCCAGGTGACAAAAACAGTTTATTAACCATTTGTTTTTTTTTATTTATTATTTATAGCTATTGTTTTGCATTTAAGAATTTTATGGGGTATTAGTCAGTATTTAGGATAATTGCATACTGGGGGATGTCTACAATGGCAACCACCTTATAATCATTGAAGGGTCAGGCTGCATTTTACAGCCAGCCCACAACCATCACATCACTGCTATCTGCACTGGAGCGCCGTAACATCTGTTTGTGGCTTAGCAAGCTGTCATGCGGGCAGCTGCATTTGGACGTGAATCAGCGATAATCTCGCTCCTCTATCTCCAGCTCTTTCAATGCTTCGTCCAAAACCGGCTGGACGGCCCAAAGTCACCCCTGCCCCCTACATCTGCCCTCCAGCCCTTTTGCCCAAGCCCCTCCGTCCTGGGAACTGTGGGGGTGGGCATCCACTCAATTCGGGGCAGGGGGCCAGGGATCGGCTCCAAGGGTGGTTGAAGGGCATGGAGGGTGGTGCAGGTTGGAGGAGGGTGAAAGCTGTTTTGCTCTTTTGTTGGGCAAAAATCACCATGTTTTCAAGAATGTAGAAGGCAAAATAAAACCCTTGTCTAAGGTTTTGAATGGGTTTCAAGGTCCCAGGGGTGATGAAATGTAATCAGCTTATTCAGGACCATTTCAACTCTTCGTTCAAGTTAAAAGATGGTGATCGATATGATGGAAGTGTTTTTTTTTTGTTTTTTTTGTTGTTGTTCTTCTGGCAGCAGTGAGGTGTAGATAGGCAGTCCAGCAGCTGAAGCCCCAGTGGCTGATCTGCCTGCCTCTGAAGCCCAGCGCTCATCCTGGCCTGTTTACCATAAGCCTGTTCACTGAGATGTGTGTGAGGATGTGTGTGCATACACGTCTGTCTGTGTGTGTGTGTGTGTGTGTGCCCGCCTCCCCTGCAAGGTTTTCCAGACAGCCATTGGGCCTTCTTTTATATACTGTCTAATTGTGTGTGTGTGTGTATGTGTGGGCTACATGTGTGATGTATATGCAAATGTGAACGTGCATACTATACGTGCATGTGTGTGTGTGTGTGTGTGTATGTGTGTGTGTGTGTGCATCTGTCTTTGCATGTGAATGTGCATATGCATTTGTGTGTATGTGCATATTGTACAGCATGTTTGCTGGTAAACTTATGCATGTCACTGCCTCTGTCTCACTGTGTCTGTTTACGTGTGTGTTTGTGGTGATGTGGGTCGCTTCATTTTTGTGTGTGTGTGCATGTATGTGTATGCCTGTGTGTGTGTGTGCGTGTGTATATGCAAGGTTGTTTGTGAGTATATGTGTCACCTGTAAGTGTGTGTGTGTGCCCGTGCGTGCCTGTGTGCATGTGTGTTTGTGTCACATTAATCTGCCAAACAGTGTAAATCCCCAGACTCGCTGCCGCTCAGTTTATGGGCCAGGAATTCACATCAGGTTCTTCACAAACAGATACGCAATTGTGAACGTCTGCAATCCGTTCCTGTAAATTTACTGCGCATCAACGGCCCACATTTACAATCTAGGCATTTAACTGACACTCCCATTCAGAGCGACTTACATGAGCACAGCGGAAGAATAAGCTCCTGTTACGAGAACACCAGTGCAACCAGTGGCAATATCAAAATATAACACATCAGACAGCGAAACGTCACTGTAATCACATTACTTTTTTCCTGTATAGTGCAGGAACGGCATTATTCTGACACTTTCAGCAATCACATTACAGTTACTGATCCAACAGAGTGGCTGCTGCTCGTGTTACATTTGTTTAGCCTCTTGAGCTTCTTTTTGGCGCAATATTTACAAAAAGATTCCCATCGTCTTGTGCTGCCTTCATGTCATATAGGAAATGTAAGACTTTGGAGGACAGTGCATGTGAACAAGCGAAACAAGTGGGGAATGCAACCCAGAACATTTGGTTTTAATGCTGTGGTGCTGATCTTGAGAGAACTGAGATTGAGATTTTGTCATCATTTGGAGTGACTCTGCTGGAAATGTGGGTTCAGCTCTACATGGAACCCATGTGAGCCTGGCACAGTCGTATAAGGGTGTAATGCAACAGCCATGTAACTGTTTAGTTTTCTTGAAGGCCAGACAATTAATTCATTATTTTTAAGACTAGCAAAGAGTGATGTGTTATTTACTAGTTTCTGGCAGTGGAATGACCGTATGAGAGAGAAATGATAGGTGAGGAACGTAAAATAAGAGCTGGAGACAAAGAAGCAATTTATTTTGTTGTTTTGAGAAGGGTTATTGAGTAGAGGAGAGGGGATGTGATTCAGCGGGGAGACTGTGGCATGAGGGAGCTTTTGAAAAGGCGAATTTAAGATAAGATAAAAATAAGATGGAACTTTATTGATTCCTGTGGGGAAATGAGGTCGTTGCAGCACCAAAAGTAATAGCATTCAGCCGGGGAAGAAGAAAACTATAACATAAGCGTTCAATAATATTTGAAGTAGGCAATAAAAAAAAAAAAAAAAAAAAAAAGGAAACAGTAAGAATAGTAAAAATAATAAAACAATAAAGACAAAAAGCAATAAAATAGGATAAGAGAGCAATTGAGCGGCTATGTAAACATATGTTAGTGACAATCTCAGCACTTTGCAGAGGTATGCAGTAAGCAGGAATATGTGCAGTGGAAGGCCAGTGCAGCATATAGACAATACATGATAATGTGTTTTTTATGTCTGTGCCATTTGTTTAACTTTCCCCTCTTCTTGCCTTTATTCCTGGTCATTTCTGCACACAGTAAGCATAGCTGGAGAAATCAGGGCTCATTTTCCTCCCTTCAGAGGAATCCATTTGCTGCCATTCTTTCTCATAGAGAACCAGAAGCCACTTCTACAGACTTGAAATTGAATTGCCCCAGCTAGATAATCTATCACAATAACCAAGGAACCTTAATTTGATTTTGCTCAAGTTTCTGTTTCATTGTTAAAAAAAAAAAATGTCCACTGGCGGAAAAAAAAAAAAATCTTCACAAACATGTCACCTTGAAAAATTTATTGTCTCATCCTCGTATTTGGGGCATCTTTGTTAGGACGGGACAGCAGTTTCTGTCAAGAGGTTGACACCATAAAGTTTGTATTTAAAAAATGAGGAATGAGCAAATGTTTTAAAAAAAAATCTAACTCCTGGGCGTCCCGGTAGCTCACCGGATAAGTCCTGATTGCAGCGTCCTGGGTTTGAATCTGACCTCAGGACATTTGCTGCATGTCATCGCCTCTCTCTCCCCTGCCTTTCCTGTCTCTCTCTACTGTGACTATCAAATAAAGCAGAAACACCAGAAGAAATAATCTTTAAAAAAAAAAAAAACTCAAATTACAAACAAGATACTTGACTGGGGGATATCTAAACTGGACGTAGGTCGGCGCTCAGCGAACTGTCGTAAATGTAAGAATAAATAACTTCTATAAATATCTACATGGAAATAGAGCTTATTCCAAATAAATGAATGCAGTGTAAACACAACGTTGTTTTTTCAGCCTGCAATGTAACTTGGCTCAGACTCGACCAAGGCTGTAATGACTTCAGCCCGGGATGAGCATAAACAAACCAGCCGGTCACACTGGGGAAGGTTGTGTAGCTGAAATGCATAACAACTTATCTGCTGTGCCGTGTGCCCTCCCTTCCTGAACATTGTGTCCATTAGTAATCACCTCCTATGCTGTGGCACATAGCACCTCAGTTCCACTTTCAGTGTACACGGACATCCACAGAAGGCAACAGTCCAAATGGCCCACAGACGTTTTGGCTGCACAAAACCGGACAGCAGAAATATCGATTCTGTATGAAAAGGCTACGGATGAATGGGCTCCTTCTTTTTTTCCGCAGACATGCTTGCCTAGCTCCAGAGAAAAAGACACCATGAGGGGGAGAGAGAGATGAAGAAAAGACGGTGGGCGACAGGGGAAAGAAGGGGAGGTAGGGGGTCAGGGCAGGAGGGAGGAAATAGGATCACAGCTGGGGTGTGAAGGGAAAGAAAGAGGGAAAGCGAGGGACATGGGAAGGGATGAAGAAGGCGAGAGAGAGAGAGAGATAGCAAGTGAAAAGGGCACAGGAGTCTACCATCCTTTGACGGCCCCAGTCAAAGCGGGGCCTGGCTTTATCTCCAGCGTCTGTCACCGTGGAGACGGCTGCTCGCATCAGCACCAGCCCAAGGGAATCCAAATCTCCGCCACAGGAAAATGAGCAAGGGAGAGAGAAATGAGAGGAGCCAAAAAGCGGAGCTTCTCCACTCCTGTTCCCCCTGTCAAGTCACAGGAATTAAAAGGAGAGAGAGAGCGGAGGGGTGGGACGTGCAGGTTGGGTGGGGGGGTTCAAGCATGACAGCGAGCGCCCAATTCCCCCGTCACTTCCCAAACGAACAGACGCAAAAAGTATCTTCTCAGGCCACTTTTGCACATAAAATAAAGCGAAACTCAAGAGGCAGAGCGGGGAAGTCTGGGCAGAGCAGAGGGCTGGTATAGGCAGCTGGTATACAGCAGCTGTATTTAGTATGCACACAATGTCTGTGGACACAATCCCAGTCAACCCTCTACAGCATTAGCCTCGATTCGAAAGGCTCAGCGAACAAGGCGCTCGCTACACGGAGGGGTGACACTGCAGGAGTTTATGCACAGCCAGGAATTACACAGGGGTTGTGTACCACGCAGCACTGTGCCATTTGTAAACGTTAGACTCTGTCACCTGACTGGCATATCTGGTTAAGTGGGCCATAACTTCACAAGCCTGAGACCGCGATTTGTCACCGATGGCAGCCCTTGGTACAACCTGCTGCGGGAGAGAAACAAAAAAAAAAAAAAAAAAAAAAAAAAAAAAATGCAATGCAGACAGAATGGATTGGACCGTTTGAAAATTTAAAATGTCAACTGTCAGATTTCCCAGTGTTCAATTTGGTTGTGATGGAATAAGGTTACAGTTCAGCAGGCAATGTCTGATGGGATATATTCATCATTATTGGGTAATTGCAAGGAGCTCACGTGTGCTCAGGCAGAGAAAGAGAGGGATTGAGAGAGAGAGAGAGGGAGGGAGGGAGAAAGGAAGGGGCGGAGAGGGAGAATGAGAATGAGAGAAAGAGAAAACTAGAGAGGTGTGGGCTAGAAACCATTAGAGGGGATTCGCTCCGGTGAAATTATTCATGACTGCGTGAAAATCTGACATTAGGAGAGATGTGCTATATTATTAAAGTCCCACAGTGAAAGATTGCTAAACACGGGTTCAGATGCTCCCTGACTGCGTCCTGGTGGCAGCAGATGAGTGGCTGCTGATGCAGATGGCTGAGGGGTCTTTCTGCAGTCCCATGTCACAAACACAGAACAACTGGGAAATTTATGTTCTGGCTCATGCCTCAACTCGTTTTCTTTTTGCTTTCTTGGAAAAAAAAAAAAAAAAAACAACAACAACTGAACAACCCAGTGCACCTTAATATAACAATCCATGTCATTTTTATAGAAATAAATGTCCATTTTTGTTGCTCCCTGCTGCCAACCGATGTAAGAATCGTTATTGTGATTACAGCTCTACCCAGCTCATAACAGCTTTTACATTTACTGTGCTAAACACCCTGCGTTGTAATGGGCTTTCCTGTGGGAAAAAAATATATCATTTTGACTCACAGGAAATGGTGCATTTTAGTTTCCAGCATTAGCAACATCAGTTTGGCATAAACACAAGACGACCTGTATAGTTAGCATGAACAATAATAGCCACCGTGGGTGAGCGGGAAAGAAAAGAGCGTATAGAAACTCAGAATGCATCAAATCCAAGGGAACCTGCGTCACAGTCCCACCCACACCATTTGATTGACAGGTGATCTCTTGGAAGTGCAGTATAAAAACAGCATTAAGCTCTTTGCACCAAAGATGTCGCCAAATTAAAAGAAAGGAGCATCTCCTCTGTAACTTAATGAAATGGAGGGATTTTCCTCACTTCAAGATATTGCTGCATGTTATCAGAAAATTCTGCAAGCAAATTTAATTGCATTGGTACAAGAAACATATATATATATATATATATATATATATATATATATATCCCAGTCCTTTGGCAAATTTGTTGTAAGAAATTAAACATTTTCAGAGCTAAAAGTGAAGATGAAATCAGCTTGTTGAGACACTGAGACATTTTTTTGCAGCGCGTTATCCACAAAGGAACAATAACATGTCTGCACAATCCTTTCCCCATACCTCAGTGAACACGACATAATTGGAAACCGCCCGTTTACAAATGATGTAGCCTCTGCAACTGATACAAATCCCAAAGAAAGCCATTAACAGGTAATACGCAATTAGTTACCATGCAAACTTTCCACTCCCGTGGGAATAATTAGTCCGATACAAGATGCTCTACAGTGAAACAAAGACGGATCTTGTGACCCATCTGTGGGCAGGCGACGGGGAGGTTTAGCAGGTGCATGCACCCAGGAGGGAGCTGCAGGTAGGTGGGCGGGCAGGCAGGCATTTGACACTCGTCTAACCGCACGAGGCCCCCGAGGTTGACAGCCGGTGCTGCCGGATGCATGAAAAGTCACCGTTTCACACAGAGAAGATGGACTGCAGGTGATGCTGCTGCTATTTTTAACCCGAGGCGCAGCACCCACCAAGACACAGAGCACTGTTTGAGATGCTGTTGTCGCCCACCCCTCCTCTCTCTTCCACCCCTCTCCCTCTCTCTCTCTCTCTCTCTGTCTTTCTGTTGCACTATCTGTCTTCCTCTTTTGTGTTTGAAGAGTTTCACTCCAAAATGAGATATCCACCGCCTGAAAAGAAGTGACATCCACTCTTACAAAATGATCGATGGCGCAAAATGCGAAATCAAGTCATAGTGCTTTTTAAGATAAATAGGAAGCCTTAGTCCTTGATTGAAAAAATGATAACTCTTTCACAGGCTGAATCCTTTTTATACTACTGATAGATACTGAATGATGAACTGGAGGCGTATTTTTTTTTTCTCTTAAATTAATTTCTGGCATTATGGGGGGGAAAAAAGATATCCATGTGGTTCTTTGAAGCAGCATCTCATCCTGTAGACAAGAACAGCAAGTGAGGGCACCTGTGGACCTCTCTCTGTCTCTCTCTCTCTCTCTCTGTCTGTCTCTCTCTATCGCTCTCTCCCTCTCTCTCCTTCCTCTCTCTGTTTCTCAGTCTCTCAGTTTTGTCCCCTGGAGCATTACTGAGCTGGTTGCTTGTGATTTATGTCACAACCAATGGGGGAAACATGTACTCTTTGGCAGCGCCACTAGGCTTCCACTGTTGTGCCTTTGAATCTTATTCTTATGACGCTGCGAAAAACCAGAGCAGGTTCTCAGCGTGCCATAATGAATGTTTCACAGAACATCTGAGGTTTGTATTTAAGGATTTGGCCCAGTTTTCCGCGCTGCCTGCTGTGACAGCGATACAGCGCAGGGCGATGGGTGTCAGTGACAGCAGCACAAAAGTGTTGATGGTGTTTTCTTTGGGATGGAGCAAGATGAGACAGGGCACTACTGCGCTGTGAAGTCCCACAGAGAGAACCAAGCCCGGGTTTAATGTGATAATGCTTCAGAAGCACACACACACACACACACACACTGGCAGACACTGGACACACACAGTGACATGTATCTGCACTCAGAGGGAGTCATTGCATGTAGTGGGGGCCACATGCATAGCCTTTATATACAGGGCTACCCACCAGCATGCACGCATACATCCTTCACTCAGCCACACATCAGGCATCCATGTAACCCCGAGCTCATGCAGAGCACACACACACACACACACACATACACACACATGCGCTATCACACTGAGGAAAGGGTGTGTGGGGCTTCTTTGCCTTGTCAACAGGATGAGAAGCAGGGAGATGGAAGCTGGGGCATTAGTCTCCTCAGGGCTAGCTCTGGGATTTCCTCTAGAGGATAGAACAGAAAAATACAACACCATATAAATAGATTCTCCCCACTCAAAATACTGTTATGGCCTCAGCGGGCCGGGCGGGAGGGAGCGAGACGAGATTTGCATTAAATTTCCTGCATTCTCTGTTTCCCCCATGTGTCTTCCTCCATGTGGTTCTTTGTCTCACTTAAGTGTTTTATTGTATTTTCCTCTTGCCTCCCACAGGCCAACAATAACATTAACAAAGCTACTTGACGCAACGTAATTTGTTGATAGGGGTTTATTTTTGTATTATAGATTTGGTGCTTAGATCCGTGAAACGTCGCTGTTTGTGGATGTTTTACGGTCGTGATTTTAGACGGTGAGCAGACTGTGTGTCTGTGTGCGTGAATGCATGGGTACCCTCACATATCTCCTCCTGTGTATGTGTGTGTGTGTGTGTGTGTGTGTGCCCAGCGGGCTGGCTGGGTGTCTGGCTGAAAAGCTGAAACTCACTGTCCTCTCTCCTCTCCTGTGGTGCCTGCAGGGTGGAAAGGAGCCAGCCTGTCTGTCCGGCCTACCGTCTGCAGCTGGAGGACTGTCTGTCTGCTGAGCAGGTGCCCACCCCAGAGCTCATCCAGGGCTATGTCAAGAAGGTAAGACCGACTCTCGCGCTGAAAGTTTTGCCAGTTTGTACCTACATGTAGTCTGGGCACACAGACCCAAAGACCCTCCCGTAGCGGGAGACAGCATGGCCTCACACAGCCGTACACACGAAACAGTCTGGGCGCTGTTGGGCTCAAACTGTTTGGAATAGATGCAGCAGCAACAGGCGTTTACAAAAACACATAGCAGGTGCTTGGAGCAGCCATCTGTCTGTCATTTGCTAACTCGTTCAAAATGACAAATGAAGGTCACATAAGAGTGCCAACGCTCGCAGTAACAAACGGCAGCAACACAGAAACTGTGTTTGTGAAAGAGAGCAAGCACGGTGGTTAACATATTGCTAGTTGGTTGGCGTGTCATTGCATGATTATCTTGCCATTTTTGTAAGGAAAAGCTGCACTACGCTGACTACAAAGCTAAATTCAAGCATAGTGTTGTTTCTGAATTTGGTGTCGCCATCACGTGAGCCACGCCCGTATTTCCTCAACGTGTGCTGATTGGTTTGGCCATTTGGTGGTTTCTGATGAGTCTCTTTTTGGAGTGAACAGACGGCCTCTGATGGTTTTGCGAGACGCACAAAAAGTGATTTTGCAAGATCAATTGACAGTGCAAGGTTAGAGTCAAAACTGTGCTGAAGGGAGACCAAAACTGAACCGGTTGAATGGACGTCAGTGGAGAAGCGGCTCAGCTCCTGAACAAACAGCATTTTTGTGTGCATAGTTCAGGCATAGGGAGTGCCTTGGTGGTCATGTTCCGCATTTTTTTTTTCATGACATATTCTTTTTGTAGCATGTAGGATGCCTTTATGAGTCCACTATGCCAAAGGTTTTGCAGCAGTTGGGATTCGTCAGGGGACTGCCCGTTGGTCCGAAGGCCCATTATTCAGAAACACCAAATGTCTTAAAAATGTCCAATGAATTGAAAGCCCACTAGTTTGACAGCCTGTTATACCAAAAATAAATGCCTATTTCTCCAAAACCCCAATAGTGTGAAAAATGGACTTTCCGTAAATTTGGTTAAGTTTAGGACGGGGTTTCCTCAGATTAAGGTTAGGATAAACAGGGGTGGGAGTGTGGCAGAGAGTATGTGAGGAGTTCATTTGCAGAAACAGATAAAAGCCATTCTTAAAATGAATACACCTTTTTTACTGATACTGCTTGGAGTACACACACACATATACACACACACACACACACACACACAAAGCATGATTTAGGATACTAAACATTATGCCAGACTAAATAAACATATAAAAAATAGAAATAAATATAAAGTAAATTTTAATAAAATTCAAAAAAGTTTAAAAAGGTTTAATAAATTCAAATGGAGATATCTGTTTTTGCAAATGAACTCTTCATGTATTTTCAGAGCAATGGGACTTCGAAGCAGTGGGTGTTTGTTTTCAGAATAACGGGCCACCGGACTAATGGGCTTTTGGTCCAATGGGACATTTTTCAGACTATCGGGGTTTTGGGATAATGTCACGACACCAGTTACCGTGGCTAGAGACAGCATCAAGCAGCCAGAGGTTATTTTATATTGGTTACGGTTTCTTCAACTTCAGTGTTTTCCTTATTTGTCACACAAAGACCCGTATGGTAAACTTACTCATCAGTTACCCACATGTGACCGTGCCAAAGATAGCTGTCTAAAAACTCTTCAATGATGTCAAGTATTTGCAAAAAGAATACTTCTGTATTCTGTTTTGTGGTTTCCTGTGTCTTTGCTTCAACCAGTCCCCACAACAAGCTCCATTTTTAGTACAGCAGGCTTAAAATTACACACTTACACTGCGTACAAACGACAACATATGTTTTAACAAATATATGGACTGTTCAATCAGTGAGGCTTGCTTGGTTTCACACATTTACTTTTGAGATGGAGTTTTCTTTTGTTGTCCGATGTTGGTGGCTATCAGAGGCAAAACTGACTGTAGCCGTTCCCTCTGGCTAACTGCAAAATGTTGCACAGAGAGTTTTTCCCTAAAGGACGGTTTTAAAATGGGCCCGCCACCGACGAATCTGATTCGTTTAACAAATACAAGCAACCCAGAGCTGCTTTCTTCACTTATATCCTCGAATGATTACCAGCTTCTGCCAGGCTGAGACGAGTTTGGACCGTGCCATAAGGAGGGAGGGAGGGAGTGTGGGAGGTGTGGAGCCGCGGTGGACGGATGGATGGATGAATGGAAGGAGAGAGTGGGGATTAGATGGCTGAAGAAATGATAGGATGAATGGATAAAAAGAGAAAGGAAGGAAGGAAGGAAGGAAGGTCTCGGCTGTTTTCCAACCCTTCCACAAAATCTACTGCAGTCGAGTGTGTGAAGTGTGAAGACACACATTTTGGGCGCATTGCTGCATTCCTGTCAAACCGCACAATAAATTCAGTCTGCTCTCTCCTGTCTGAGGGTTCAGAGCTGCAGCAGAGCGCTCCGCTGTTTACAATTGTAGTTCATCAAACTAATCTAATGTGCTAAACCGGCTAGCGAGCGAGCTGCAGTCAAGTGTTTGTCAGAACACAACAGGCTTTTAATAGAGGCCTGTCACTGAATGAACCAGTGAGGGACAGATAACTGTGTTGTGAGGAGTGACAGCAAAAGGACATTTTCTCAGTGTTGCCACTAACTCACTGGCAAAACAAGTAAAAGGTGTTATTTCTATGCAGCGGGGGGCTGATCATGGAGGAAGACGTGATAACTTAACAGTTTTCTTTTTGTTGTCGCTCCTCAAACACAGCGGTACGCCTCTCATTATCATCGGTAGCTACTCTGAAAATACTCTGCGACAGTCCTGTGCTCGTGCGAGATTATTATTAACTTCAACACGCGTTATCTGCACAGTTCTTATCGTGTCCCTCTGATATTTCACACTCCAGTCGGCCGGAGACAAAACTCTCTGTTTCGTGTGGTGCCACGCGCCGCAGGATCAAATTCAGCCACGGAAAGTGGACATGAGACGCTTCGGCTCTCTGCAGCCGAGCACCATGAAACTTCATGATATTGTGGTGAAAGTCACTTTTCTACGGTTTTGGCTACAGCGCGTTCCTTATTGCCCATCAGGCTCCGAGCTGCATTCAATTGAATTCCAAGTGGGAACCCGGATTTCTGGCTTCTTCAAATCAAAAATCAAACAGAAGTCGGAGTTGCTAGTTACAAGATCGGGCAAGTTTTCATGACTTGATAACACCATGGCAGTCTGCATCATCAACCGTACAAATTATATAATTCTTTTTTAAAATATTGTATGCTTTTAAATTGACTTTAAAATTTTAGCTGTTTTCAAGGTTATTTCCATAAGTAAACTTGTTAGTATCAGCAAGTGTCTATGTTTTTCCCACTTTGAACGTATGCATGTCGGTAATGTTCCCAGCTTCCAGCCTCTCACATCTGACCATCTGAACGCAGCGATATAATTTATAAAACCAAGTACACTGCAAAAATGCAAAATCTTACCAAGATTATTTGTCTTATTTCAAGTCAAAAATGTCTTATTTCTAGTCAAAATATCTCATTACACTTAAAATAAGACATGATCACCTCAGAAGTAACTTGTTTTTAGACAATTTTCACTTGTTTCAAGTGAAAATTTACTTGAAACAAGTGAAAATTTGCTTGTTTCATTGGCAAAATTTGCCAGTGGAAAAAGTGAAAATTCACTTGAAATAAGTGAAAATTAGCTTGAAACAAGAAACAGATTTTGCCAATGAAACAAGCAAATTTTCACTTGTTTCAAGCAAATTTTCACTTGAAACAAGAGACAATTGTCTATAAACAAGTTACTTCTGAGGTGATCGTGTCTTATTTTAAGTGTAATGAGATATTTTGACTAGAAATAAGACATTTTTGACTTGAAATAAGACAAATAATCTTGGTAAGATTTTGAGTTTTTGCAGTGTAGACCTGAAAGTATTTTTAAATTCTAACTTTAAGTGTACATCTGCACAGTTCAGCTCTAATTTTAATCTCCCATAATCCTCTTGGTATATCCATATCATTTTAAAAGTTTTCTCATCACAGACTTTACTTTACTGGGTTCATATGCATCTTATTATTATTTTTTTTTTTTTATGATCGTAAGGTAACGCATATTGTGTGCTTTTATAATAGAGGCTCATCATTATACTGCAGTGATTTGATGTATCTGCACCTGCTGTAATCAATCTTTGCTGAGGGAGTTGCTGATATCACCTAATTAGCCAAGTATCCTTATATTAATGTATTCTCCATAGAAGGGGCGAAGGCAGCTGATCAACATGGGAGCCGGAGCTGAGATCACATTCAAACTGATAATTAATTGAGTCTGTACCATATGTCATTGCCAGCAATGCACTGTGCGCCTGCACTCGGTCTATACTTGTTTCAAATGGCACATCAGATGACATTTACAAACGCACCTTACCTTTTCTGTGAGGTGTCTGCTCTGCATAATCAGGACTCAACCATCTTACTTCATCTATATATTACCAAAGCTTTAAGTTGGCCTTTAAAGCCTCGTCCGTGAACCTTTCTGTACGTTTTGCCCCTCTATTAGTCATGCAGCTGCGGTCCTCTAGGACCTCATTACTGTTGGTTATCATTTTAATCTGCTGCACTGTTACAGGCCTGGTGGAGGAGAAGTCCATGCCTAGAAATCTATTAAAAAGGAAGTGGACATGGATGAGCAGTGAAGGAGCAAGAGGAGAAGTCCGCTCCCCTCAGGCTCGCTCTCTCTATCTGTCTATCTCTTTCTCTGTATTGCTCTCTCGGTGTCTTTCAATCTCTTCTTTTCTCTCTCTTTTCTCTCACCCTCAATGTCTTAGTCTTGGTTTTTCTCGTTATCTCTCTCTCTCTCTCTCTCTCTCTCCCTCTGTATTTTGCTCTCTCTCTCTCTGTCTTGCTCAGTCTCTCTCTCCGGGGTTTTCATCTTGACCTTCAGACACACTCCTCCTCCTGTTGCCACTTTAATAACTTACGGGGAAATAGGAAATGTGCTCTCAAGTCAAAATTGAAATGGGTTTTCACTGCGGGGCTGTTGATATTCTGGTGGTAGAAAAGGGGAGCCTGCTCCAGAATATTTTTCATCAAGTTTGTGCTTGCCATCATTCTTTTAATGAAGAGGGATGATGTGATGCAAAGTTTCCTTTTGGAGCTGAAACCTCATTTACTCGACCTGAAGTAGTTCCTTTGGAGCCGGCGCAACATGTCCGTTCATGTAGATGCCACAATTTAGAAGGCAGCTGCTTTTTAGCATTTACATGTTTTTCCTGTATCTATCCGGCATTACTGAACACAAAACTCTCATGTCAACCAGCACTAGATTATTTATTCTAACTTCATCTGAAAGAAAAACAAACACCACTAAACAATTCCTTTGGGAAGTGGAGCCAAATATGGCAGCACGTTTTGACTTTGCATGTGCCTGCTGTTTAAATTTATCTTTTTTTTCCCCCCCTCATGTACATGGTTATTTGTGGCTTGTCTACAACAATTATATTTGCTGGTGTCCTGGCAAGGTATCGCTTGAATGGGAAATCTAATCTCAATGGGGCTACTGGCTTAGGCAAATAAGGGTTAAATAAAATGAAAATAATAATCATAAAAGTAAATGCAGCTTTCATAGCCCAATATCAGCATCCTCCCCCACTATCATCTGCACATTAGACAGTCACAATTCATCCATCTCTCGCGCTGACTGCTGGCATTACCATTAAATGAGATACAACAGTTGCTCCCTTTTATCTCAGCAATTCCATTTCAGCATATTGGTAAGGGGAATATGATGTGGAAGCACCCAGAGAGCGTTCATGGATATTAAACAATATGGCTGGAAACAATGCGACTGTTTTCCAATTTAATTTCATACTGAATAACCTGCAATTTGATTTGATTTTTATTCTCTTCCCTATCCGTGGCTTGAGATAGTGACGGGCGCTGCCTCCGGCTTGGCTCTTGCGAGGGGCTGACGCCGCTAATGGAGAATGGCATCATTAACATTCTCTGACAGTTAACGTTTCAATCTTGCTCCGTGGCAAAATCCCAATATTGACATGAAATGCCAGATGACAATAAAACAGAAATAAAAAAAAGAGGGTGCTTGATTTGGGATGAGGCCTGGGCCTGACAAGGGTTGTGGCCGCTTCAATCTAATCAGCTGCTGTGTGATTGGAGAGGCTGCCGGGAAGCAACAGGGAGGAAAGAAGAAAAAAGATCTAACAGATGCACTGGACTCCATGGAAAAATGTTGTGGGAAAAACAATTCCAGATCGAGATAATTGGTCTCTGACAAATTTCAAAACTTTGCTCTCAGTCTGAGTTTTGAATTTACCCTGGGAAATAACTTTAGTGTGATTGGCTCTACCTCATTTTTGCATTTACATTTTGGGCATGCTCAGAACTGGGGCGACTATCGATGCAACGGGGATGAAATGAAGGAATTGGGGGTTCAAAGTCACAATAGTAGTAGTGCTTGTTGTAGCAGGTGTATTAGCAGCAGTCATTTTTGATTATATCACTTTTACACCACGCATTTTATATTAGCAGAAGCCCTCTGGCGTCTCTCATTACAGTGACACTCTAAAGGTCCAGAAGGTGGTGATTTAATTGTCATATTAGAATAGCATATGAGTCAAAGTTACACTAAGGTGAGGGTTTCCTACCGAAAATGTGGCGCATGTCCTGTATCATCGCCTACGTGAGTCACACATTAGCAGCTTGACCCATTTACACCGGTGCCGATCGGAGCCAGAGTCGGTAATTACTGCTGAGGAGTTCAGAACGTGAGACTGAAACTCTGAGTCAACCGGTTTAAACTGAGCTCAAGTCCCAGATAGTAGTGGGATTTGAGGCCAGTGTTAAAGGGATCTAAGGGTATTATTATCAAAAAGCCGCTCCCACAAAGTCGAGGTATTGAATCTATCATAGACCCCTTCAGTTAACTTCAGTTCTTTGAGTGAAACAGTTGTTCTAAATTGTTTAAAACATCTAAAAAAATAAAGAAGCAATTTATAATAGCTCCATTTAATAAGGAATACCTGTGTGCTGTCTCGTTAATTTGCCTCATTACTCTGATGAAGCTGCACGGCAGCAAGACGTTCTGTATTGGTAATTCAAATTAGTCAGTAATTAAAATTTTTGATTCAGCAGTCCTAATGAATCTTATAGAATTTAAATGCTTAAATATGTGTTCTGTGACTCTGTTGCATTTGATTATGATTGATGATGAGTGTTTTAATTATTATTAACATGGTCTGTCAGCACTGGAACTTGTCAGTGCACTTTGAATGCTAAAAAAAAACCTATAAGTGATGAAATTCTGTGTCAGATTTACTGTAATTTTGCTGCTTGTCCCTGCTCCCAACAGCAGATCCAGGACGCGGCCGACCAGGGAGTGATGTTTGTGGGCTTTGTTCAGGAACCCTACGGCGCACCGTGCACCAGGATCAGAGAACCAGAGACCCCCTCCCTGTCCCTCCACTCCAGCCCCAGCTCTGTGCTCGGTTCCCTGGGCAGCTGCAGCCCCTCGAACCCCTCGAGCCCCAGGAACCACGGGGAACCAGCGGCTCAGGGAGACGTAACGGACACAGAGGGGAACCAGGGCCTTGAAGCCCCGCATGAGGCCGGGGAGGGAGCGCCGGGCGAGGAGCAGAAGCCGAGCGAGAACATTGGGAACCACGCAGGTACTGGCGGGGAGCGTGGCCAGGACGAGCTTTCATCGGCCGCTTCTCCAGTATCAGAGGGAGATCTGGAGCACAGTGAGGACCTGACAGAGGACGACTCGATGACTCACAATAACAACAAAGCCAACGGCAGAGAGACGAAGGAGAGGCCGAGATACCGCCTGCGGAGAGGCAACGGTGAGTGGTTTCCAGGATTATCATCATCAACTGAACCTAAAACAAAGATGAAAACTAGGTGTATAGATGTATAGACAAGTCCATCCCCTAGTGGCTTAAATGTAACTCTAAACCTCATTTAAAATGCCCAGATCTATGAATTTTTAAATAGTCCCCGCCCATGGGCTCTGTTCACAGAACGTGGAAGTCCTGAATGTTGTGCTGTATTTGAAAATCTCACCATGAAAAAAAAAAAAAAAAAAAAAAAAAAAATCAGCAAATCTCGCAGTTAAACTAATTTTGTTCATGTGAGGCAGCCATTTCAAGTTGGTCTTGATCTTGATCTTTTGGAAACAGTGATAATTTTGTTTGATTGTGTTGGACCATGTAGCGTCTGTCCATTAAACAGCCATGTATCTTTACACAGTATTCACTAAATTATTCTATAATTATTGTCAACATTTAAAAATTCGAGGGCCACAGCCCTGCCCCAAAAAGCATCCTACATGCTCCTTCTAAGCATGTTTTGAGTATTATGTTCACACTGTAAAAGTATGAAACTGCAGTATACTGAAAAATGTCAATATAGTCAATTTGTATAGTGTGTACTTAGTGTATACTGCAGTCCAACAATGCAAAAAATCTATTGAGATGCATGTTTGCTAGCTATTTTTTATATTTCAGTATTCAAGTTCATGGGTGGTAGAAGATATACAGTATGATGCTGCCCTCAGTGAATGTCTTGCATCATTTCCGGTTAATAATAAATAAAAAAAAAAAAACAGCACAGTGCAGTATACTATAAAGAGTAGTGCTCAGTATATAGGCAGTGGCAGCGGCTGGCAGACTGGGACTTACCTCTCAGTGTCAATAGGCTAAGGGACATTTGGTCTGCTTCACTCCTTGCAGTCTCTGTCCAAAGGCGACTTTTAGATGTTTTTGTCTTTACACATTACGCACAAGTGTCAAGATGATTTACATTTGATAAAAATATCACGATCCATTGTCCACAGCATATGGTGCTTAATTTAAAATGTTGGTACCCATAAAATGTTGGTACTGTCCGTGCTGCTGATTCTGCTGCGGCATTTCATTCTCTTTATTATAGAAATTAAATCTCCATAAAATTCACAGAGGATCTTGTTTAGCTCCTCTTTCCTTACAGGTGAGAAATCAGCTGTTTGCCCGGTGTTTTTCAGGTAGGCTAGTCTTGTAGACATTTGACGGCCCAAGACTTATTTGTCTGCCTGACAGTTGGCAACCCTATTTACAATATACACCCTATCTACAATATAGACTCAACATTGATTCAGTGTTGGCCATTCAGTCATTAAATTCAACCATAATACAATGTTGATTCAACGATATCTTTTCAGCCTTTCATCTTCTCAGTGGTTGATCCACCATTGATCTTTAACCCTAACCAAAATTCAACCAAAAATCAACATTTCTGACCATAAATCAATGTTGATTCAACAACTTTTGCTATCTGGGTACTGTTTAATGTTAATTTGTGGTATGGCTTTGGGACACGGGGCACCACTGCGACCCCACCAGTCTGATTTGTGATTTGGAGAAGAGACAGTCTTGTCGCTGGTCGCTCATGGCTGACGGATGACCTTGTTTTAACTTTTCTCAGAGCCGCCACGTTCGCCTGAACACGTACTCTCTGTGTCAGTAACACCCTGCTTTACAATATTTATACGTATTTACACCTGAGCGCTGTCTTGTACAATCACCGTCTTACCGCTGGATCTGGAGCAGCTGGGGGATGCATGCTTTGCTCAAAAGCACCTAAACCGCAGTTGTTGAGGTAGAAGGGGAGCATTTACAACCCAGATTTTCCCAGCTGGAGAGATTCAGACTAGCAGCTTCTAATATTTAGGTTATGATTCCTCATCACTAACTTTTGCGCTGCGACTCAGTTTAGAGCCGTGGCTTTCGGCGATGAAGGATGGCGCGTCGCCGTGGATTCCTCTTGAAACACTTGGCAACTGCGGAGGTGTCATTTACACACATTGCTTCAGTGTTACACAACAATGTGCTGCCTTGGGATATAATCCTCTCTATCCCTTACACAAAGGGGATCTTCTTATAGCCGTGGTGCATACGAATTCACACACGTACTTAGCCGGTGAAGCAGAGAGTCTGTGAAATTCACCACAACAGTTTTGTCGGGTTTTTCAGAAACCGCACATTTCATGGCTCATTTTCTGTCTGCCCAGAAGTATACTGCTAGTGGCTACACCTCTATGAGTTATTCATGATGGTCCCATTTTCTGTGTGAATGTAGTTGAAATTAGCATGGGCCTTTATAGTTTGGGCTTTATATGAGCATTTCGGATTAACAGATGGAGACCCCCACCTCCCTTCACATTCTCTCCTGCACATTTAGAAAAAGAGCCTATCGGTGATATGTGTCGGTAGAATGTGCAAACTGTGCATTGGACACACCTCCTGGCGTGGGTGTTAATGTGTGTGTCCGCCCGTGTGTGTGTGTCAGCGTGTACAGTATGCCGTGCAATGCGATTAGGTTCAAATCGCTTAATATTAGGCGATGCATAATGAATGTACTCTTTGGTGTGTGTGTGTGTGTGTGTGTGTGTGTGTGTGTGTGTGTACCGCTCTGTGTTTGCGTGTCTATACGTGTGCACAGTAACACACACTTGGCACCACAGCAGACCACAGCCCACTGGTCCATCTGGGCCTCCCTACAGTGCGTTTTGCAGCGAGATAATCCTCTACCTCCCTCGGCTTCACTAACCTCCCCCCCACCTCCCCCCACCCCCAACCTTCATCCCCCAACACCGCCGGCGCAGCAGCCAACCATGGTGCAGGAGAGAGCGCCAAGCTCCCATGTCCCTCTTTGCTAATGCCCTGTCTGCTGAGGAGGCCCGAGAGTCTTAGCTCGAGCTACCGCTAGCTTGTGCGCCGTAATCCTCGGAGCTCAAGGTGAACGCCGCGCAAGTGCCGGCAGGGAAGCCGGCCAAATGCTGCGGCTTACGGTCCAAAGACAAACACCGCCCGCTGATTGAAGATTTGGGTAGAAATGGAGCCCAATAAGTTTGCAGATTCAAATGTTTGCTTGGGCAAAAAAAAAAAAAAAGCAGGGATTTCAGTGGGACGACAAGACGTAATATGCTGGAGACAGCGGAGGATGTCAGGATCGCAGCCACAGTGCTGGTTATTATATGCACAAATGCTTCCTACATACACAATTATAGCTCTAAAACCATGTAGGATCATGAAACCTGAAAGAATTAGAGGGAAAAAGGGGATTACTGGCGTGCAATTCAGCACTTTCAAATGAAAGAAACGTGCTCGTACGGCGCAGCGATTATGACTTTGCTATCGTGGTATCAGATGACCAAACCCACCGACACACACCGTGAGGTAAACAGAAAAAAATGGGAGAATCATAGCTTTCTCATAGGTGTGCTCTTGACGCCTATCAGTCCGAAATCTTCAGCATCTTAATCAGGGTGCGTGGGGGAGACGCTTCGGCTGCTTGGATTTATCCTGCGATCAATGTTATCTGAGCGCTGACGGGATCAGTGTCCAGCAGCTGGGATTACGGGAGCGGACGATGAAATGATGGCATTTCGAGCTGGAAAGCCGCGCTGTTAAGACCATGGCAGGGTTATTGCTGCCGACGTGGTTGTTTGGACAGGCGGTCTCCCATCAGATCAGCCCTTTGAAGCAACTTGCTTTCAGCGTCCTAACGATGCTCATGCGCTCATTTGCTCGTTAGCCGGCCCCGCCAGCGACAACAAAATGCCGGTTAGCTGCACAGAGTTTATTCTGAAAGGCTTATCTGTTGCTGATGAGCTAGTGACTTCATGCGATTAAGTTCAAAGGGCTTAATATCGGGTGATGCATAGTTTTTGGTATGTGTGTCCCTCTGTGTGTGTGTGAGTGTGGATGTGGACACGTCAGACTTGAGCCCACTCAAGTAAAGCCGTAAATATTTGTTTAATGGGGCACTAAGTTCCATTTCTACAGCCCCGTGGCATAAAATCACCACTATGTATCCGCCGGACTTTGTGGTATTACTGAGTAATACTAGTGACTCAGCAACTACTTGGCTGGATGCTGAGATTTCTGACTTTCAAAAATCACTTTTCTGTTATGATGCCAAAAAAGCAGATGGCGAACCACTGTTGGTGTTTTGCAATGTGATGCATCACCCCGTCACTGACGATCTCGGTTGCAATCAGCCTGCTTACTTGTTTCTATTGTGAAAAGTTATTGTTTATCTTAATTATTTTAACTCTTTTAACTTAACTTTTTTTATACGCACATTTTATCAATATATTTATTATCCATTATCACTGTGTGCTTTTATGTATTTTCACTTCTGTGTCCGATGATTTTGTGTTTGTGTTGTTTTTCTCTCCATTGTCATGTATTTCTTTTTCCTTGCTGCTGCTTGTGACATTTTAAATTTCCCCTTGGGGATTAATAAAGTAATCTGTCTATCTAATTATGGGCCACCGTGGCAAAGTTACTAAAGAGCGGCTTGGGGCGTCTGGACGAGAGACTTGTTGAAATTCCTACTGGTCAATGAAGGCGTCATCAAAGTAATAGTGCCACCTCTGTAACCTTGTGGCCCTGTCAATAAAACATTTCTCCTCTGTCTTAGCTTGTTTAGTGACTCTTTTTTTTAAATAATAGAACTTGCGCGCCATCTTCAAAATGCCCTTGGGCAGTAAGTTTGCAACCAACAAGACCAAACCCCTGCCTCTCTGAATGGGGAGCTCTGGCATGTCTATTATCATTTGCTGTTCTGAAGGACATTAGTGCCATAGGAACATTTTATTTCTCATTCAGCGAGCCTTATACGCATATGCTATCCACACTCCCGAGAGACTGCAAGACTCTGCTTTGCCGCAGCCCTTGCTGTTGCCATGGTAACTGTAAACAGTCACATCAGGCATGTAGTCAAGCCACAGAGATTCTTTTTTAAAAATGCATGCGATAGATTTGACCTGTATCTATCTATCCACAGTGTCACGTAAGCCAACAGTTTTCTCACCTGGTTTTGAACTTGCAAAGTCGTGCAGAAGTTACATTACATCTTTTGTATTTCATATTATTTTCCCATAGTAAACTGTCTTTTTTTTATGTTCAGAGTGCATACTTCATATACGGTTTTACGGTGAGCGTGCGACTGGCGCGTCCCTGGTTTGAATCCAGGCTTGGAAAATTTGGGTGGGTGAAATGATGACACATGCTCTCCTCATCCCCAACAAGTATCCTCAAGGTGCCCTCAGGCAACACACTTTATCCCCGACTGCTCCAGAGCTGCTCAGTAAAAAAAAAAAAAAAAAACAGTAGACGCCTGCAACTATAACTCCATATGATGGTGAGGCTGCTGAAAGAAAATGGTTTGCATGTCCAGCACATCTTTCCTAGCCAAATAAGGTTAAAAAGAATCTCCCCTGCCCTAAACAACAGCAGCCTCACCGCCATAATCATGGTGTAATTAGACAGTAAATAAATTTCCCGGAATATATGGTCAATTCTACGTCGTAATACAGTAACTGCTAACATAGATCACACACCATTTTCCTGCTACTGGCTGTTGTTTATGTCACGCTGTTACGAATGGTAGCAATCTGACCAGTGTCTATAACAACCGATTCTGCAGCAATAAAATCAGCTGTGTCGAATTTGGTTGGATTTTTCCTCGTACCTAATTGTGTTGTGATTACGGAAAACGGCAGCCGTAACCCGAAGCATTACCGCATTTATGATTCAGTTAGGAGAAACGACGTTATTTTTCAAATGCAATCCCCATGACCTGCCCTTAAGCCGACGGGGGCACAGAGAGCATTCGCGGGACAGAGCGGTGCCACGGCGGCTGAGGCACTAAATCATCTCATCCTGCTTCCGCGCAGCAACTTAAAGCCAATTCATCTCATCTGAATCGCTGAAATTGTTTAAATGATTCACTGCGAGGAAATATGTTGTTTTGGCAGCCGGTGACATGTCGGATGGAGAAGTTATCTCTGCGCCGTGTTGTCCAAGATTTGTTTGCCATATTGTCAGCGTAGCAAAGCGGGTAACATGGAGGAAGGAGGAAGGAGGAAGGAGGAGGTGGGAGGGGGACGGGGTTGTTGAACATTCTACTATGATTCTACTTTTCTCAAGAGCGACAAATGACAAGATTTAGGGAGTTTGGTGGCCAGCTGTCACATCAGTCAGATGAGCCAGCAAAGAAAACGGTTATAAATGATTCATTCTTGCTGGGCGCCTGCCGGACAGAGGGACTGAAGGAGAAACTGAAGCGAGTGATCCCCTCAATCCACCCCGTCCCACCCTGAACGCCCCGCCCCTCCGACCCCATCAGCCCCCCCTCCTCTTCCTCAACCTCAACCCCCTATCTTGAAGTGTGTCTGTTGTCTCTCAGTGTGTGCCTTTGTATTTGTGTGTGTGTGTGTGTTGGTGGGTGGACGGGTGGGTGGGTGGCAGTGCGGCACATTCTGCCCGTCCATCTGGTTCACTTGGGAATGACAGTTCGACATTTGCATTCTAAAGAAAGAGCAAAATATTACCAGGCTTGATTTGAGTTGCTGCTGCCCATTTTGTGTTTCTCCATGCTAAGGAAAGCAAATCTCTCACTCACTCACATCACAATAAATAAAATTCTCTCCACAGTAATTTAGTACGATATGAGTAAGTGCCACTGACATACCGTGGGCATATTTCCAAGCTTGTTTCTCCCCCCTGAGGCCCACTGCATTATGTATATTTCTGCTTGATGTAAACAAGAACTAGCTCGAGAGCTTTTTATGCATTATTCAAGGTTATACTATGAATCAACTCGGTTACAATAAAATGGTTCCTTTTATGTTTGCCATCAACAGTGTTACATCACTTCTGGAGCACATTAAAAGGAATTTCAGCATAATATCTTGCATGAATATGGTCAAATAGCTTCTGATTCACTTCACGTTTATTGTTGAAAGCGGCAACTGTGTTGCAGAGAAGACGCATCCAACTTTCTTGAAAGGGATTTTCAGCGTGTTTGTGCGTCGAGTCTAGGGCACAGCCTCATCCTCCTCATGTCGTGTTACTTCCTCACACAGTTCAGTCAAACAATAATCGATTTCTTATCCATGTCGCACTTGCCGGGCGGAACTATAGTTTGTGATATGAAATCACGAGTCTGGAAACAAGGATGCACGCAAATTGGATTGGCTTTTGAAAAGTTCAGCTTTTCACGGTCATCGTGGCCAACTTCTGCTGGCAAAGTACCCTCTTGTCTCGCCACACATCAGTTTCCCCGGTCACTCAGCTCTGTAGGAAATGAATGGACTTCCCATGGACTCAGTGATTGCCCAGTGTGCATGGTTAATGTTGCATTTATGTACATTCATCGTGTATCTATTCCACATCAATCCTACAGATAGTTCTTCACAGAATGTTATACAGAGGGAAAAAAGTAGTTTATTTTAACCCAAAACTCGACCAACCATTTATCAGGCCGTTCCTTCAAGTCCTGGCAGCTGAAAAGAGAGAAAACCCCCTTATGAATGGAGCCAAGTTGCTGTTTGGATTGTAGCCAAAGTACAGCAGGAGTTCAACAAGCATGCAGTAAAACGTGGCACTTCAACAGAGGTTTTATCGCCATGACCCTTACAATGTTAAATCAGTGGTGGGGTTTTGTGTTTTACAGTATCTCACCAGCCCCGGCCCTTACGATTAAATCAATGGCGGGGTGTCATTTTCTCGACAGGGGTGGAGCTGCTGGCGCTGTTCAACCACCCGGCCGTCCGAGAGGGCCACGTGAAGTACTACACTGTCAAGGTGCCGCTGCGGGTTCAAAACCGCGACGAGGGGGTCAAAGGAGTGGAGGCCAACTGGCTGGATCACATGACCCAGCACTTCAACAACGGAGCCTCGCTGGTCGATGGATACTTCCACCTGGGCAACGAGAACGGTGAGCCAGTGTGATGTATTTCTTTTTACTGAACAGCGAGGATTGCAATCCAACATGACTACAGTTGCTGTCTTTACAAAACACAGAGCTTTCTCAGAGAGACAGGATAATGTGGAGAGTTTTATATGGAATGCACTTTAATTGATATGCAGGCTCAGTGTTTTCAGATCTCGCATGCAATCGCAAAAAATAGTATGAGAGGTTTGTTATGTGAGATGTAAGTTTATTTTATTGCATCGCACTCTTTTGATTGACTGATCAACTAAATTATCAACTGACTGACTGACTGGTTCATTTGTTGGTTGGTGGATCAACAAACTGATCAAAAAACTGACAGATTAAGTGACTTATTGATTGACTGAGTCAATACACAGTTCGAGGTGAAGCACTTGGATGAGGTTAGATGCAAGCACTTCAGATTACAATACACTACACACCAATACACCAAGCCATTCTTACCATCTTAAACACATTAATACCACCTTAACAAGAGCTTCATATGAACAAAGGTATATATATTCAGGGATGATGATTTAATCTTAATACAACTGACTTTACACAATCTTATATAATCTACTTTCCTTAAGTGTCATGTTCAGGGTAAATATACCGTTTAATATTTGGTTTATACAGTATAATATTTGGTTCAGCTGTTTGGTTGTGGTGTTTTCTATTTTTGGTATTTTCTGTTCTGTGAAAGAGAGAAACTAACTCTTACAGGATGCACAAATATCTGTCAGTATGTATATAAACAAAGGTTAACTAAAATAAAATAAAATAAAAAATGAAGTATAAAATGAATGACGTGATCACTGTCAGCCCATATTAGAGACTCGTGGGAACATGAATAAAAGAATGAGCCGTGCACATACCAGCATACAATGTCCCCAAAAAGCTTGCCACTTTTCTTTTACCATATCACCAGTAAAGGTTACACACCAAATAACCACAAACTGCCAAAATTAACGCCGCCCTCTGTAAAATCCACGGCCACGGGCAGGTGATTACCCAGTGTGTCACTGTGGGACATTATGATTTTGCTGGGTGTCATTTCTTCACCACCAGCTTACGGTTGGACCTTTTACATTCAAACAACATTTGCATGTTTTTCTTCCAGTATTACTCACCTTAGTGTCCTGAAACAGTGCAGTGCATTCTCTCAGTGCAGACACATTTACTCTGCATAGCAAATACAGCGGATGACTAGTGGATGATTGTATGATGAGAATCAGACTGGATATGAAAGGATTTTATGCTTCACTATTTCATAAACAACAGTCCATATTCGAGAAAACTGTGTTGTTATTGGTTTGGGTTCAGGTGATGTAACCTGGCTGTAATGGGAGTCAAACTGATAAACATCCTTTTCTGTGTTAATGCCACTGGCAATGACTCAAATACTTTTATTTTGGAAAGACATGGAACACATTGTTCTGTCACAAACATCAAAGTTATACACAAACACTTAATAACAGCTGACACAAGGATGTAGCTGGTTTTTATCACGGCGCCGCGCAGCTGACATGAAGCTCTTGATCCTGTGTTACGCATCGAAACTGGAATTCATGCACTTGTAGACGTATTCTCTCGTTGGCATCCCTCTTTTTTAAACTATTTCCTGTTTGGGTTTGCCTCCTCTCATCACAGCCCAGAGGCACTGTGCTTGATTCTGACACTGGTGGAGTGAGCCAGCCAGAGTAAATAAGAGTCATAATTCATTAATCTGAGAGAGTGAACGCCTCAGCAGCTCTGAAACACAGATAATTAACCTGATAACAAATTAGTGACTCCTTGCATATTTTATGAACTACGAATGGAGTAATGAAGTGTATTATTATGATTCTTTTTTTGTTGTTGTTGGCTGTTAGGTAACTGACATTTTTTCCCCCATGTGCTGCAAATATATGCCCACTGAAATTTCTCAATAGGAAAGCAATCACACAGGATTGAATTCAGTCCACCACTGCAGCCCAGCCACTTTGCAAAACAGACAACTTTACATAGGTGAACGTTGTACTTTGTGGTATCTGGTCTCCTGGGAGCAGCTGGCGGTGCAATATCAAAGCGGCATCCCGTTTGTTGTTAGCAGCTAATTACATCAAACAGCCACGCGGCGCCCCAGCCTTAGAATCAGTGTCCACTGCCGCCGTCTCCGTATTTAGAAACCTCTTTGAGACGCTTCTCTGAATTCATGATGAGACGCTCTTCTCGACGCTGTGGAAGCAAAATACACATTTCGGGTGGCTCAGACTTCCTGATTGATTCAGGACGTCTGATTGATTCAGCTAATTGACGGGCCCAGACGACAGGATGGGCCCAGCATTCAATCCTTTAGGCATGCACATGAACACTTACCATGTCTTTGTTCCTATTTGGAACCGCACCCTGCCTGATCACTGCCTTACAGTACCTTGATCACTGTCGTACAATACCTTCCCTCACCTTTTGTTCTCTACCTATTTACATACTGTCTGTACTCACTGTATAAAGGTCTCCCCCTGACATTGCTCTTGGTCAGCTCACCGTACCAGATACCCTCTGTGTCGGTCAGTTCACCAGTGTGCCGGTACACTTTAATAAACTCACACCATTACAGCAAACTCCTAGATTGGACTACTGTGATTTTCTTCAACAAATGGTGCCGTGACCCGGATGGCAACATACTTCCACGGAGACTCCTTTTCCAGACCAAGGACACACCAGCGACGTGAATCTCCAAATTCTTAAAGAGGTAAGGGATCCTTTTGAAAACCCAATTGCTGTTGCTGTGTGTTGTCTGGAGGTCTGAAACTGGAGTCCCAAAGAAGTTGACGCCATCCTAGATTTATGTAAGTTTGCTGTATGGTTGTGAAGAAAAAAAAAAAAAGGGGAATTACTGTAAAGGGTTCTTCTTGTGTGTGTGTTTAAAAGCTTCTAGGATTTGGGCGGCTTGCTTTTGTTAGCCTCAGAATCAGACCCACTCTTTCAAGTAGGTTTAGCATTTAGGTGACAGGGGTAGTAAAAATAAGTAAAATAGAAAAGATCAGATAAAAGTCCTGCGACTCTACTGGAGTAGAAAACCAGTGAAGAGTTCTGTGATTCTATTTTAAGAAATTAAGGCTAGAAGAGATCAGGTTTGAGTCCTGTGATTCTGCCAGAGTAGAAAAGATCAGGTTAAAGTCCTGTGATTCTGCCAGAATAGAAAAGATCAGGTTAAAGTCCTGTGATTCTATTTAAGAAACTGAGGATAGAAGAGATCAGGTTTGAGTCCTGTGATTCTATCGAAATAGAAGAGATCAGGTTAAAGTCCTGTGATTCTATTTCAGAAACTGAGGATAGAAGAGATCAGGTTTGAGTCCTGTGATTCTATCAGAATAGGAAAGACCAGGTTCGAGTCCTGTGATCCTGTTCAACTACCAATCCGTTTGCCTCGGTGCTGAACCTGCAAGGAGGAGTGAGAAAGATTAGCTCTCCCAAATACCTAGGAGTTATTCCCTTTTTGTTGTGTGTTACTGTTTTGTGTAAAAGTAAGTTTATAGAAAGAAAATGGAAATTGTTTTAGTAGAAGGCGAGAGAGAGAAGTGAGCGGTCCTGTTAAGTATATGTGCAATAACTCTGGTGCTGACAGCATCAAATTTGTTACAACATGGGTTAAAGTTACTGCTAATGACGGTCTTCTCCAATTTCCCCAAAATGGCACTTTTGACCAAACCTGAGTAGAAAATTTAAGAGAGATTGAGCTCAACAAACATTTTTCCTCCCTCAGACTTCGCTTACAGATCAAAATAAAAAACAATAGCTAAACTGGAAGAAAGAAAAGACACAACGCAGATAGAAAATAAACAGAACGGCCAGTCAGTAGAGTCCTCTAATAGCTATACATAATAGCTAAATTGAAAAAAAAAAAAAAAAACACAACGCAGATAAAAAATCTAATCCAAAGCCTTTATCTTGTGAAAGAGATAAAAGAACCTTGTGATGATGACAACACTGATGATGATTAAGCTTTAATGATGAGCTTTAGGTGGTGACTACAGCGAAAGAAAATTGTAGCCTGTCACAAAATCAGATTCATGAACTTCCTCCTGGTTACGTGCAAAATAGGCTTGTGAACAGTCTTCAGCCATAGATTAAAGTAAAGTACAACTGACACTTGGATGAACAGGAAAACCTATGTAGAAGATAGCCCAACATCATTGAGATAACACAGAGCAAAGATAATGTAAAATGCATGAAATGCTAATGCTTGCCCAAGTGTCTCACTACACAGGTGGAGCAACCAGAGGAGGATGCAGTGGCAGAGGAACCTACAAAAGAGGGAGGTGGAGCCAAAAACATGGGCCAAGAGATCATCAACATCATGATCAAAGTCACAACTCACCCTTTTCAAACAACCAACATGAGAACTGCTTCCACTGTGGTGAGCCAAATCATTGGATGAGTAACTGCCCATATAGAGCCTCCCAGAACCTTACCATGCCTACGGCACCTCCATTGAGAAGCCAGATGGAACACCAACAAACCCCACAGCACAGTCAGTAGAACTGTCAAGGACAGCAACAGAAACTGAAACTGAAATTGAAATTGAATCTGGAAAAACTGTAAGAGCTGTGGGGGTTGGAGGGATTCCTATGGATCTAACTGTAACTAACCCTGCTACACTACTGTCTACAGAAGATGATGGTGACCCCATAACTATATGGATGTCATCTCATGTTCAACTTTATCCTGAACTTTCCGAAACTCCCTTCTCTAACTCTGACCTCATTTTCTATACTAATGACTCTGCTTATGGAGAAAATGGAGTGCCGTACGCAGGGTATACAATCTGTCATAGTTTCTCAATTATTGAAAGTGCTGCCCTGCCACCCTCAAGCTCCGCCCATGTAGCTGAGTCACACATATCAATGAGAGCCTGCCACCAAGCAAAAGGTAAAACTGTTACCATTTTCACAGACCTCAGGTATGTTTTTCGATGTTTACATGACTTTGGTATGCTGTGGGCAAACCGAGGATTCATTACCTCCTCTGGGACAAATGTTAAACATGCGAATTTGATCAGGGAATTATTAGATGCATGGTAGTTACCCTCATCTATTGCTGTTGTAAAATGTGATGCCCACACCAAATCCAATGACCCTGTTTCACAAGGCAATGCAATGGCTGACCATGCAGCCAAGGCAGCTGCCAAATTTGGTATTCCTGTCCATGTAAAGCTCTGTCTTTCCATACCTGCTAACGACTTTGCTTCTCCTAATGACGTGGCTCTCGTACAGAGAGACTGCTGATGTGAAGGAGCAGCAGTCATGGTTTTCTCATGGTTGTAAATATGTAAATACTGTTTGGGTCCACAACGACGGCCGCGTTGTGGCACCCAAGTCCCTGTACCCGTGGCTAGCACGCATGTCACATGGCTTGTTGCATGTGAGCAAAGGGGGGATGTGTCAAACAGTGTTGGTATGCTGCGGGATTTACATCCCATATAAAATTATTGTGAACAATGGCTAATCTGACAACAGCACAACCCTGGGAAACCAGTACAGACCACAATGTGGACACATCCTCCCCCTCGGGGACCTTTTTGAAGCTTTTGAAGAAAATGTGATGCTTTTGAAGAAAATGCGATGGATATGACAATATTCTTGTATGTGTTGATGTGTTTTCAAACTGGCCCGAAGCTTGGGCTTGCACAAAGACTGACTCTATATCGTAGTGAAATGCCTGCTGAAAGACATCGTCTCAAGACTTGGATTTCCTCAGAGCATCAATTCAGACAGAGGTAGTCATTTCACTGGACAAATTACGACTAAAATCTGTAAATCATTTGGGATTAAACAACGACTATATCGTCCATACCACCCACAGTCTGCAGGGCTAGTTGAAAGACAGTGTTGTTGCCCCTAGCCTCATGTCAGTGAGGCCCACACCCATCAAGAAACACAAATTCACACCTCATGAGATTATTACAGGTAGACCAATGGTTGTGCCAAGCACGAATATGCATGAAGAAGACGGATCTCCGTGCTATGAATGAGTCGATGAGATCATTTTGCTGTGCTCTAACTTCTGCTGTTTAGTCAATACACAGACAAGGAAAAGCTGACCAGTCTCCTTCTAGTGACAAACAGTGCCACAACATCCAACCAGGGGACTGGGTCTGTGTCCGAGAGTTCCGGTGGAAGAGCACCCTAAAAACCCCGGTGGTCCAAGCCTCAGCACATCCCGCTTACCACCAACACAGCAATCAAGTTGGAGCCTCTTCATCACCATCTATCGAACCACAGAATGTTGGCCACATCCTTTGGATGGACTTCCTCCCCTGGAGAGCATTTCAGGCACCGGAGTCCCAGAAGTAGAAGCCCAACATTCTCCAGTTCACAGGCAGTCGTTTGAGGAACAGGGGAGCAGCACAGGCACCGGAGTCCCAGAAGTAGAAGCCCAACATTCCCCAGCTCACAAACAGTCGGAGGAGGAATGGAGGAGCAGCACAGGCACCGGAGTCCAGAAGAAGAGGTCCACCACGCTCCCCACAGCCATCAGGGGAGCAGAACAGACACTACAAACAGGATCTTTCAGTTTATCACAAAAGAAAATGTGCCTGTTTTAATCCACCACAAACAAGACAACAATACCGCAGTCAACTTTATGCGGACTGTTAGTCCTGCAACACCCTTACCCCTCTCACCCTCACAAGGGTTCCAAAGACATTAAAATGATCCATTGAAGGAAAGGAGACATCCACTTGGGAACATCCAAATGACTCGACATACTCTTCATCAGAAGTACCATCTGTTTCACTAAGACCATATTCATCATCCAATCCAACTGATGATAAAAATCACTTTGTCACAATGATCAATCATTGTTCAATATCACTACCAAAAGGTGTGTACTGTATGGTTGGAATGAAGGCTTATGAATATTTGCCAGAAGGATGGTCCGGAATATGTGGCCTGGGCCACGTGATACCAGCCATGAAAGTCTTTTACAGGGCCACCCGAGGTTCGCCTTGTCAAAAGAGACTTATATACACACGCACAAACACCATGGACAAGATTTTTGGGCTCCCATTCCAAGCTACGGAGTCATGGCATCCTTGGACTAAATGAGACCTTTCTCATGCAGCTGAAGATTTTCCAAATTCTACTCCAAAGGGCATATCCGTGCTCACGCCGGAAATGACCGCCATAAAGATGACAACTCTACACAATTGTGCTATAAGTAACCATATGTCAAATACTCCGAAGACGTTACATAACCCTTCCACCACTAGTTTGTTTGACTGGGTCAAAGAAAATTTGGGGCCTTGGGTTATTTAATCTTTGAGATTGTGATATTTGGTCAGCAGTTTGTCAAGTAATCTTCTAATCAACTGTCTCAAGAGCATTTGGAACTCTTTTGCAACTAAATCAACTACTAAGATTGAGTCCTCCTCTAACAAGTCAATCTGCCCCTCAAATGGAAGAAGAAACTTCAGATTTTTGTCCAAAATTGAGATTGATTTTGACGAAGCAAATCTCTTTTTCAAATCTCTGTTACGCTTATGGTATTGTCTTGTCTTTGTATGAGAAATGGATGTAACCCTCATGTTTTCCAACACAAAAAAAAAAAAAAAAAAAAAAAAGTGTGAATTGTGGAAGCAAAATACACATTTCGGGTGGCTCAGACTTCCTGATTGATTCAGGACGTCTGATTGATTCAGCTAATTGACGGGCCCAGACGACAGGATGGGCCCAGCATTCAATCCTTTAGGCATGCACATGAACACTTACCATGTCTTTGTTCCTATTTGGAACCGCACCCTGCCTGATCACTGCCTTACAGTACCTTGATCACTGTCGTACAATACCTTCCCTCACCTTTTGTTCTCTACCTATTTACATACTGTCTGTACTCACTGTATAAAGGTCTCCCCCTGACATTGCTCTTGGTCAGCTCACCGTACCAGATACCCTCTGTGTCGGTCAGTTCACCAGTGTGCCGGTACACTTTAATAAACTCACACCATTACAGCAAACTCCTAGATTGGACTACTGTGATTTTCTTCAACAACGCAGGACACCAGCTCGGCCGCGTGAACATCAAGAACATGCTCGACAGCAAAACACCGCACGAAAGGACGTGGAGTGACAGGGACAGAGGCACTCAGCCGGATTGGAGATTGCAGTGACAGTTACAGGCGTGTTTTGAGACACAGAGCGCCCGGCACGCTTCAGTCTGTCATGTAGGCTGATTTGTGGGCCCTCTGATGAGCGTAATTGGTTTTTTTGGACTTGTATATTTGTGCCCTAATTTTTTTTTTCCACGTTTATTCTAATATTTTTTCATTGCCTTTTATTTTTTTCACTCATCCATGGGAAGTTTCAGTGAGGATGCATGCTCTTTTTCAGCAGCGCCCTGCTTCATATTCATACACTTATGCATTTTTACACCCGAGAGTTGGCTACTACAACAACAAGCCTGCTCTTTCGGCCGTTGAACAACACCAGTGGAGGAGCTGGAGATGAGCTGTTTTGTGTCCCAGTTCAGGGGTCTCGTCCGTCTAAGGTCATGATTTACGATAGCCTCGTCTTCAGAGGAGTGAAGGAGCATTCCAGCTCGCTAAAGATCATAACTGAGGCGGTCTGCTGAAAATTCCCCCAGCATCATGAGGCGTTCTTGCCCCTAGCATAGCCTCATGAGATGAAACAGCTGTTTAATGTCATGTCACAAAAAAAAATACGCTAGTGCTCGAAAACTAGATGTTAGTCATGGTAATAAAAAAAAACATGAGATGAGGTTACAATTCCGTCTCTTAGGTTAATTTCACATTGATTCTATATTAAAATGGGCAATAAACTGCAACTTGGACATACATTTTTCTATGAAGTTGTCACTTTCCCTGCTTTCAATACATACCACCACTGAAGCTTTCCAAACTGACAGCTGTGCAAAATGGATTTGGGGACACAGAGGACACCCAAGGATATACCTGTTGTGTCCTCCAAATTCTGCTAACTCGGGGGGGTGCTTCAGAGGATTGGGACGACCTTGTTGGGCGAGTTATGATTTATGTAGTCTTGAAATGTGACCTTCGAAGGAAGCAGTTCCCGGACTGAGACACAGTTATCAGTATCGCTTGCTGTTCAAGGAGGGGGGGATCAGTGCACTTGGCCTGTACAGATTTTCCCAGCTGGTTCATGGGTTTAAACTGGCCACTCCCAGCTGTAAATACTGCAAACCTGCACGACTGGAAAGCTTTAAGCAGTTGCTAAAGCAGAGGGGGGCAATCAAGGTCAACTGCAGCTGTAATGCATTAACTGCATGGAGCTAATTTGAAACGGACTGCAAAAAACAAAGGGATTTTTACTACCTTAAATCTACTCATGCCCTTTGCATGCAATCATGCAAAGCTTGCACAATAACACTTCTTTCAGCACCTGGTCCATATGCCACCCCATGACTTTTTGCTTGAGTCAACATAACAACTAAGAGTAAACCATACTGCTCTAAATATTCATGACTGCGCCATTGTTATGCAAAGGTAATGATTTGGTCGTTGATTGAAATTAATTATTCATGCAGGTTTGAGCTTTTGAAGCTTAAGTCCTAAGTAATATAATCATTATTAATAAATTAGCTTGGAGTTCTTAGCAATGAGGCATTATTACAAACATTTACCACCAGGTGTGTGAGGACTATGTTCAAACATTATGCGTGTTTGAAGGCCAGTGTAAATATTTTTGAATTAAAAATGCTGACGGCTGATTTTCCGTGGGGTTTCCATGTCGAAAAACAACAACCTGAAAATAAGTTTATAGTGTTTCCCCTGGTATTATATTCTTGTAAGGGTGGCAAAGCCTGGCGGTAAAACATTTTGGCCATCATGAGACACTAAACCTCTCCTCTGAAACCTCGAATAATGAGATTCTTGTTGCTGGGTTTGTTGTGCATCGTTAAGGCTGTGTAACCCACCCATGTTTTTAATGGCAGAGGAAATTCTAAGAGAGATTTTTGCCTTTAAATGAAGCATCAATTTGAGTGAATAAAAGAAAATCTATTTTACTCGCAGGATTTATGGACTGTTTTTATGTCGCCGCGGTCAGGCGGAACATCCATCATATCAGCAGTGGGCCACATTGTTTTTATGTGACATTTATTAAAAGCTTATTATAACAGCAATCATATCATCAATGCTATTCCAGCAGAAACAGCAACGCTTCACTGTCCTGACTCATTCTGCTGCCTCTGTATGTTCCTGGCTTGTGTTTATTTGCATCCTTGTTGATATTCATGCATTTATTTCCAGGGGCGCAGCGGGGGCAAAGGCTCCTCGGCTCAGTTTGTCCCCTTTCATACGGATAATAAGCGGATTTTTCTTTACTTTTCAGGTAAATTCAAACATCTCTGAAATTGCTGTTACAAAGCGTTGAATGCAGCGTGACACTGATGAAAGTTACATGAAAACTAGGTCTTTTCAAGGTAATATGGGAAATCATTTCCACTCTGAAAGTAGTTTTTGTTGCTGTGGGCTTGGGGTTCATAGGGCTGCCAGCTTTTAATTTGCCCACACATCTCTGTTGATATTCCTGCAGTCCTGCAGTGCTACTCGGTCTGCCCTTTTCCTAAATACTGTGCCACCTTCCCATTGTGTCTGGCTGCCGACTGCATGGCACAGTCCGGGGGGATGCACACACACACACACACACACACACACACACACACACACACACACACACACACACACACACACACAAGTGGCACATTTGTCTTCTAAAGGTGGGTTTCCATGGTGAAGCTGGATGAGGAAAGCATTAGGGGGCAGTGTATGCAAACGCTCTGTGTGTGTGTGTGTGTGTGTGTGTTTGTGTGTGTGTGGTAGGTGGCTCAGACAGCATAAGTCCTGTCTAATATCACTGCATGGCTAGGCGGGAGGCGTGGGAGCGGCGGTGAGTTCGCCGCGAGCGGAGACCTCGCCGGAGCCACGGGGTCGGATATTATAGCGATATTGAATTTACAGATCCTGAGCTGCGTGCGGGCCACACTGCCATAAGACAGGCATTAAAGATTCATACACAGCGTGGCACTGCCTGCAAAGACAAACAGCCACACACACAGAGAGCCTTATCAGCACACACACATGCACACAGACATACGTCCACACGGAACACACACACACACACACACACCTACATTAAGTGCACACAACCTCCCTGGAGTTGGAAGGCAGGGTGGGAGGCAGAGTTTGTTTACTGTAGAACTGACAGTAATGGTGTTGACGGGGAGTTCGCCTTTGTTACTTGTATAGCTTAAGCTATCTCCAGACCCACAATGAGGATTTGTAGCCCAGGTTGTGAGACATTGAGCTATTCATATGCATGACAGTCAGCCCTCACTGGTTTCTAAATTTGGGCAAAGCCAACGGAGAGGGAGAGAGAGAGAGAGAGAGAGAGAGAGAGAGAGGGCGAGAGATAGAGGAGGGGGGAGATCTAGAGAATATGAAATTCCAGTAAGGCATTGCTTTGGTGTGAAAAGAAATTTTGGGAAGGGAAACGGTGTGCTAGCGTTTCTCTGAGACAAAAGTTGACGAGATGTGGAATTAGAATTGTGTTGTTTGTGTGTGTGTGTGTGTGTGCGCATATTCTCTGCGCATGCATGTTTTTCTGTGTGTATTGCTGTGTGTTGACAGGTTGATTTCTCCTTGAGGGCATGTGTCCCTCTTGCTGCGTCCACACTAAGCCAGGTAGATCTAAAACCTGCGTATTTGTGTCTTTTGCTTTCCATCCACACACTGGGTCATTTTCAGAAGGTTTAAACAACAAAACACAAAAGGGGCACCCGGCAGCTCCCCTGGTAGAGCGCGTACCGCTTGTTAACGCTGAGTCCTAACCGCAGCGGCCTGGGTTCAAATCTGAGGCCCTTTTCTGCATCTCATCTCAGGTCTCTGTCTACTGTCACTATCAAATAAAGCAGAAATGGCAAAAAAAATCTTGTTAGCCTGCAGGGTTCTTGCATGGCAGTGGAGACTTAGCTGAACGCCTAAAGTGCCAGCAGGATCAAAACCAAGAAACAAAACAGACAAAAGCAGGCCGACTTCTTTCTCTTAAAGTTGAAGTGGTTTCGAAAGTGACTCATGAGCCACATTTTGGATGTTGGATACCACCTGACTGAGATCACTTGACAATCAAACGCTATGAAACGCTGTAATGTTGGACGGCCGTATTCAAAAAGACCGTTTTTTTTTTTTTGTGAATGGATACTGTGAGTTATGTTAGTGTGGATGGAAAGTCAAACAAAAGATGTGTTGTCAAACTGACCCGGCTTGGTGAGGACATCGCCTCTGAATTGCAGTCAGAAGACCGTCTGAGAGCATCTTAACACTCAGTTTGATTACGGCAGTTATTCTGAACCGAGTCGTTTCTTCTTTATTTCAGTTTCTTTGGCCGCTTGAGCACAAAACAGTCGCACTCGCGCAATCAAACTGAAACGCTTTTCACTCCATCGCCAAACTGAACCGGTGGCTCTTTTTGTTCAAAGTGAGAACATGATCTGACTCGACTGCAGGAATCACCGTTCAATAGCTGGGTCACACACGAGAGTCACAGAAATAAATATGAGAACATGTAATCTTCACTGCCGCTGAACTCGAATCTGCTTCTGCAAGCTCGGTCGCAAAAAGCAAGAAATTACACGAACAAAGGTATTATTTATTTATTGGGAGTCTCATTCTTTGAGCGGTGGGATAATCCCTCGTTGTATCAGTGCCACAACAGGCACAAGTCTCACAATGACTTTGACAACACACAAGATGATCTACGAACACCGCCGATGTATTTTTACTCTGAAAGCAAGTCATTTCTGCCCAATGAAAGAAACGACTTCTCCCACGTAGCTTTTGTTGCGAAATTGCACGCAGCTCAATATTTTACTGTGTGAAAAGTAACCAAACCAAAGAGTAAGTGCAGAAAAAAAAAAAAAAAAAAAAACTCATTCCATGATTCAGAGTAAAGCGAATGGACTATATAAAAAATCCTTCAGCGCCCACTCATCCAGCTCACAGTTCCTCTGTTCTCTGCTCCTTTTCTAGCAGCTGAAGTCTGCCCGGTAACCCACATGCACCAAACCTTTGGCTCCAATGGGAAGAGCCCCGTCCAATCCACACACATTAGATACCACCGTCTTTCTCTCTCTCTCTCTCTCTCTCTCTCTCTCTCTCTTTCTGGATTTCCGACTGTCCTGTTTGAAATATAGATAAGCTGTCAGAAGCCTGTCTCTAGGTCTCGGTGGCAGTGCTAAGCATGCATGTTTAAATCATGTCAGCAGACGTGACTTTGGAGGGGGAGGGGTCACCTTATGGCTTGGCAGCGGTCAACTGGACTTTTAACACACGTGCGCCCACGCACATACATAAGCAATGATCTGTGGAAAACACACAGAAATACAGACATGCGCACACAAATGCTAAGCTGAAGTGCTTCATTTGAATCCATTTGAATCCGAGTTCAGTCATAAATTCAAATAATACATGATTTTTTTCGTCAAACTTGGCCAAACTTATGTCCAACCCAGTGCCGGCCCTACCTATGTTGGCGCCCTAGGTGAAATTACTCCCATGCTCCCTTGCGCCCCTCCATGCCTAATATGCCCCCCCCAACCCCGGTCGTTTCGAGCCAGGTGCGTTTTTGCGCAGACGTATGCCTAACGTCGGTTGTAACAATAACAATAATAATAAAAGTATACAGTTAATTTACCATACATCGGCGCTGTCACACTGTGTCCGCTTTGGGTAGAGATAAAAGGCAGGTGGATCAGGAGGCAGCAGGGAGGCCACCGGACACATGGGTTACCCAGCTGTTCATATATGAATCCCCGCAGGCTTTCTATGTTTTTTTCGGCATCATCTTTGTGATTTTTTGTGCATTCAGGGTGACATATTTTAGGTAATTTCGTCGTGGCGAATGCTGAAGGAACGCTTAATTTGCGGTTGCCCTCGTTCGCCCTGCGTCCCATGAAGCTGCACGTCAAACCAGACTTTACAGACAAGCCCCCAAGGTGTGTCTGAACTTCGTGCCTGAAAGTGCTTCATCTCCTGGCAGTCTGCCTCGGTTATGGCTTGGTGGTGGGAAGATTTGTCACGTCCTTGTCGGCGGAGTTTCTTTACCACACCGGTGAAAACACTGTTGCTGGTGGTGAATTCAGCGTCTTTTAACAGACACCAAGCAGCTCCTCCAACCACTCATCCAGGCTCAGGCCACCCAGCAAATCAAAATTCACCACAAAGTCTGACATTTTGTTCACAAAAGTCTTGAAACAAATGTGACCTAACGAGGAAGTGGAGCGCAGAGTAGATGGTTGCTAGGTAACGCTATGTCCATTTACACTGACACATGGATATTTGGTGCTGCGGTCTACCAGTGGGTTACACTGATTTTACAACGGCATGGAACGCGGCTCAGCCAATCACATTTAAGGATGGGAAGCACCCGTTTATAATAAAACACACACACAGCTGGTGCCCCTCTGGCCGCTAGCGGCGCCCCTCCAACAGATGGCGCCCTTAGCATTTGCCTATACTGCCTATGCCACGGGCCGGCACTGGTCCCACCCATTTCTGTCTTGAATGCGTTTCTCTAAAGTCTATTCTTGCAAGTTATCCTATATGCATCTGATTAAAATTGAGCTAACAAGTCCAGTGTTTTCTACCAACAACTACAGTTTGAGGGTAAATCTGTTGACTGCCATTGACATAGTGCCTGATTATTAAAGCCACAGTGATTTTGCTGTTTCCGGTGCTGAACACCATCAGTATTGATCAGGTAGTCAGTGCATAAGTGCCCTCAAGTGCAGTTCCCCCTGATGGCCACTTGGCTTGCTGCAAAAAAAGTCAGAATGTATTGAAGTCAGTGGGAACAACACTCTTGGGAGATGTTGGTTTCATTTGGAGTACAAAAGAGCAAAAACAAGGGTATATTTTAAGGGTGTGGTTACGTTTTGATTGACAGGTCACTCCAGTATCTTTACCCAAGAGGTACAAGTCTGCTGCATCATCTAGCTAGAATTCACATCATAGGCATATTTACCCATAATTAGCGTACGTTAACCTGACAGTGAAATTTTGGGCTACGATGGTCCACATCATTTAAATTGTTTTTCTTTGACTAACATGAGCTACATCTTCATCGACATCTACATTCTTGTTTTAGTTCCTCACAGAAAATGCATTGTTCTGCATTCAGCTGCACATTTCACAGTGCTATAGCAATTAAAGAATACATTTTGCTCTTTAATTCAGACAGTTTGCTGCCTGGTCTGATACGTGCATTGATTCCTCTGCTCGTCTTCGGCTCCACTGCAAATTTGGATTTTCCTCATTTTGCAAGACGGTGACAACTCTAAGGGGAAACTCACGGCTTCACAAAGGCGCTTTAGAATACAAACGTGTGATGTCCAGACAGCGACATCACTTTATTTTATACAGTGTGTGGTGTGGATTACACAGCCTCTGATGTTGTGCTCTGTCTCTGCTGTTGACTCGCTCACAAAGCTCTGTGTCAGGGAACGAGACGCAAGCGGCAAAGTTTGTGAACATGTCCGAGGCTGCCAAATATCGGACCCACAGCTTACAAACAGACTTTTGATGTGTTCAGCTCCGGGCTCACGCCGGCCACAGACGCCCACACACACACACCAAACACCACGACAAACCGAACGTGTCACTCTCTCTAAGTCTCTTTCAGTGTCTCTGGTGTCAGCGCTGTCTTCTGTCAATGGGTGTCTTTTCTTGATCCTCTTGTCTGTCATTTGGGTGCTGATTTCAGCTTCTGCGTGTCGCTGGGTGTCACTCGCTGTCACCCTGCCACTCTGGCTCTCTGGTTCCCCCCCTCCATTAACCTCTGTGTCTTTCAGTCCCTCCGCTGTCACTCCCTGTTTTTTTTTTGGTGCCGCTGTATTTGCATGCCTCGCCCTGCGACCTTGAGCGTCTGAGGCGCGGAGGGGAGGGGAACGATTTCACTGAGGGCGCGCTGTGGTTTTTGCAAGTGTAAACAACTTATTCTCTGTCTGCCCGCTGGCTGCTCCGCTCAGCTCTCAGTCAATAGGCGCAAGATAATGTTTATTCGCGCACACAACCGGTGCATTCCCCTGGCGGGCTCCCGGCTCCCAGCAACTCTCCCCTCTCTCTCTCTCTCCATCTCTCTCTCTCTGTCTCTCTTTCCCCTCTGCTCAGTGTCTGTCTGCATTACCGCCAGAGACAGGCTGTTCCCCGTAAGCCAACGAGACAGAAACCCTGTGTCGATCTCACCTGAGTGATCCCCGCCACGTTGGCAGGGAACCGTTTTCGGGCCTCGGCACATTGCGTCTGCGGGAGGGCTTCGTTCCAATTATACGCCGAGCGGGGACGGCTGACGAACGAGGCGGAGGGATATGGGATGGGTGAGGGGCAGGGGGGGGAAGCCGGGTGAACGAAAGGTATGGCGGGAAGGCTGACGGGAAAATGGAGGGTGGGTTTCCTCGGGCGGGGTGGGGGTGAACAACAACGTCTGTATTTGAAAGAGCCGGGAGACGTCTGCGAGATGTCCTCAATTGAGCGCGTCGGGTTCCTAAATGGGTTTTCAGGAAGGGGAGGAATATAGGAGCCTGTCCTCCCTCCGCTCGCTCTCCGTTCCTCACCCTCTGTCTTTCCCGGTCGCTCTCGGTCTTGCTCGCTCTCTCCTTCCCTCTCTCTATTGGTTCTCCAGCCGCCTCTCCTCCCCATATTATTAGGGCCCAGTAATGAAATGTGGAGTGTCTCATATTGGTGCTTGGGCCCCGGCAAACTGTATTAGTGTGTAAATGGTGTGGGAGTAATGAGAAAGCACTCAGGCCGGCCGGGAAGACCAGACTATATGGGGCGTGTATCGTGCGCGTGCACGCGTCTGTCTGCGTGTATGTGTGTGTGACGTGCATGCGCGTCAAACGAATAGCAAGAGACACTGGGTGGAGAGGGAGCTTGGCTCACGGGGGCTGGAGTGGTCTGCCTGTCTCGGATTGGCAGTCCTGCGAGTGTTCACCTCCTTCGATGGAAGCGAGGCTTAAAAAAAACCTGGTCAGCCTTGCACAGTGTCACTGTTCTGGCCTAGAGCTTCGGCGTTCGTGTCTGTATATGTGCCTCACTTAATTCAAATCGTTTTAAGGTGAATTATGCAGGCTTAGCAAAAGGATTTATGCTTTAATGCCTTACAGACTGACTTCATTAAAACTGCACCTACATTTCGCCGTCGCCAAATTGTGTCCATCCATCTAGAGCCGTAGTTTTTCCAATCCTGGTCCTCGCGACTCGGGGTACTGCTGGTTTCCATGCTAGCAGCTGGTTAATTGCATTCACCTTGCGTCCCAGTTGTAAATCAGTCCCTGATGGCTGAAATGAAAACCAGCAGGGCTCTGGGTCCCGAGGAACAGGACTGATCAAGAGTAAAATCTCTCTTCTGCTCTTTTCTTTTACACTGTCTCTCTGTATAATGTGTAAATGTGCATTGCTCATACAAATGTATGTGTGTGTGTGATGCTGGCTGGCTGAGTTATATCACTCTGTTTCCTCGGGCCTGGAGGGCCTGCAGGGGCAGGAGAGACAGGACAGACACGCTCCATCCTGTAAATACTCTTTTCATGGATGGATTTCTCTTTTCTCCACAGATTTACTGCCTAAGTCGGTGGAAAGCGTCTTCATCTTCCAGGAGGCGACCGAAAGTGAGCTGAGCGCGGCCAACCCGACGTACGATGCTATCGTGGTCGAGCAGTGGACCGTCATCGATGTGAGTGAGCGGTTTTCTTTTCACCCGGCATGGTTTCTGCTCTCCGGCTCCTCTGCAGGGGAGTGAGGGAAAGTGGGCGCACTGTGTCATTTGTCAACACACACACACATGTTTCCATGTCATTACTTTACATAATGTATATTAAGATCAATCCATATTATGGAATGTGTCGGAGCATATTTAAAAATTAAAGGATTGGTTCAGTGGCTTTCAAGCTAGGCCATATTGAAATGTTGATAGCAGTCATTTATAACCATGCACAGCACAATGTCACGAGAGCTTAAGAGAGGAGAAACTTACCAGACATTCATCTCATTTTTGGCCTTGAAAAAACATTATAAATGTCCCTTTTTGATAAGAGGAAACTGACATTGTTCACCCAAAAAATGGTGGCACGTAATAACAGGTTTTATTATGCATTTGTGATGCTAACTGGGCTAGTGCTGCATTCAGCTGAACTTGTAAATTTCAGACATGTGACAATAATAGTGCTCACAGTGTCAACTCTAGGTTAATTTAATTTTCCTCCACAAGGGATACCAAAGAAGAGCATCCGTTTTTCCTCCGTCCCAAAATCGACCCAGGAATGTGCTGAAACGGACCCGCTCTTTGTAAGGGTCCCGTAATCTAACAGTGAAATCGCTTGTGACTTGAATATGCGCCCCTCCACCCAATTCCGTCCACCTTTCCCCCGACACCCCGAAGGCAAATCTAGTAAATCACAATTTATGGGACACGTGTCGCAGTGGCCTGTCTTATCTGGAGCAAACAAGGCCTTATCTGCCCGCCGATTAGTGTCTACGTTCAGCACAAGTTCCAAGCTGGAAATTGATTTCTCTCCAGCGCTGAAGGGTTTTCAGCCATTTTATTGTCACACACGTGCATGTGTGTGTGAGTACATGTGTGTGTTTGTGTATGTCTGTACGCATACGTGTGTGCACTTGTACTGTATGCGCGTTTCTTTATGGCTGTGAGGGTGTGCGCGTTGAGTTTGAGTGTGTTTGTCGATGCTATCTCAGTAATCGAATTTAGACTTTCAAGGCCCGGAGCCGTCCAAGTGTGAAAGGACACTTTTGTCCCCCCAAATGTGGCTCTGTGATTGTCTGGCCCAGCGCTGATGACCACATGTGCCAATAAAAAAAGTCCTGCAGTCCCATCCCCCCCCCCCTCCGAGATGAAGGGTAATACTGTTACAACTTAATGGATTTCAAGAAATGTCAACAGTGAACGACGCCGAACCAACTCGGCGTTCCAGGAGATCCAATCAACTCTTGTGCCGGGACTTTATCAGAAATTGTTTCGCTCAAGCCGACTGACAGCACACTCTCTCACCGAGGGCGATCGGGGCCCCACTCGTCCCCCGTTCATTGTGATCACTGCTTGAAATTGATATGCAGAGTATCCTCGCAGCTCATTGTCATTGCAGTTCTGGGATAATTACAATGAGAAATAATGCGGAATATTGATTGCGATGGGTGTATTTTTTTTTTCGTCCTTCTTATTCCTCCTCTTCTCTCCCTCGTGCTTTAACGCTCTCATTTAGCCAAAAGTTGCACAGGTGGTTGGATTTATGAAGCTCACAGAACAGGAAAACAAGCTGTTTCACTGAGGGCAGGCAATCATTTCTATTGTGTTCAAGTGGGAAGAGTGGATGTTTTTCAGAGGTGGTGTCAGCACATCGCAAAGGGAAAAAAAACAAAAAAAACTGTGGTTTTAATTGTTAACTTTTTAATTGACTCAGAGCTAATCTGTGCATTTGCATGAGAAAAGGGCAGCGCTTTAGCTGCATAAATCCACAGGTGTTCTCGGAACAACAAGCTGGTAATGAGCTAATAGACAAGTAATTATTTCACAAAATGTCAGCACATCATATTTCTAAGTCTTACCTACTACTGATATAATAATTTTCACAGAATATAGATTACTTTCGCTGTGTTATGAAAAAGCAGTGATAAAAACAATATGAAATAGTGATTTAAAAAAACACACACACACACACACACACACACACACATACACACACACACACACAAAACAGGATAAATATGCATAACCAAAATCCCAAGGGTATAAAAACACTTCAAAACAAACCAAAGAAAGAGATTAAACCAAAAAACACAAACAAAAAAGTCAAGTTGACAAGCTAAGATACAAGTGATTTATGACAAATAATAAAGTCTAAATCATGGTAGAATACAACATATTGGAAAATGGTATTAAAATAGCAAAATGCATATAAAATATGCAAATAAAATACAAATGTGCACAGTGCACTCATATTGAGCACTGCATAACGTCAGCATCCAGTCACATGAATAAAATGTTTCCATTTCATGTTTCAGCAAACCAACAGACACATTCAAATGTCAACATTTCTGAACAAAAATACGTTGCATATCAACATTTAGACTTGGAGCCAATGTGGCGGAGTCCATGTCCAATAACTTTTGTGCGTGTGCAAATCCTAGCTAATGTTAGCTCGGTAGCTACTTTAGACATCGGTGCTTGCTTTGTTAGCATTGTTAGCTACCAAAACTACTTGGTTAAGGTAAGGAAAGGTCATAGTTAGGGTTAGGAAAAGGGTTTGTCGTGGTGGTTAAAGTTAGGAAAAAGTTTCTCATTATAATTAAAGTTAAGAAAAGGTCATGTTTAAGGTTAGGGAAAGGTTTTTCATGATAGTGAATGTTAGGAAAAGGTAACAGTTAAGGTTTAGGAAAAGGTTTGTCATCATGGTTAACACTGGGAAAAGGTCATGGTTAAGGTTTAGGAGAGGGTTTGTTGTCATGGTTATGGTTAGGAAAAGGTCATAGTTAACGTTATAAATCGTTAACTAACGCTTGCGAATATTAGCTAGCTAACACACTGCAAAAACTCAAAATCTTACCAAGATTATTTGTCTTATTTCAAGTCAAAAATGTCTTATTACTAGTTAAAATATCTCATTACACTTAAAATAAGACATGATCACCTCAGAAGTAACTTGTTTTTAGACAATTGTTGCTTGTTTCATTGGCAAAATTTGTTTCTTGTTTCAAGGTAATTTTCACTTATTTCAAGTGAATTTTCACTTTTTCCACTGGCAAATTTTGCCAAACAAGCAAATTTTCACTTGTTTCAAGTGAATTTTCACTTGGAATAAGTGAAAATCGTCTAAAAACAATTTACTTCTGAGGTGATCATGTTTTATTTTAAGTGTAATGAGATATTTTGACTAGTAATAAGACATTTTTGACTTGAAATAAGACAAATAATCTTGGTAAGATTTTGTGTTTTTGCAGTGCATTAGCTACAAACGAGTACAGCTCTTGCTTGACACAGGACATGAACCCCGGCCTCCAGGAGCCGAGTCCTGTTGATTGTGTCATGCAGCCCACCTGTCTCCTGACGTCGGGTTTTTCACTCAGTTATTCGTCACCAAACTTGAAAATCCTATCCTTTCTTTGCAGACACGTGAAATGCCAACATATTTTGCTGGCGACTTGGCTGCATTTCTTGAGGCCTTGGACTCTTTCAGGCTCTCTCGTGACATGACAGCACAATATACTACATCAAGGTTAATTAACTTAGCTGTAATACAATTTAATCCACAACAGCGACTCTCTTTCAAATAGTGCCCCTGTCCTTTTCTGCTAAATGTGCACTTAAGTTGAACATTTTTGGACCGTTTAATTCAAAAAATACGAACACAATGCAGATTTTGGACCGATGCCCTAAATACATTTCAAGATGCGGCAGTTACAAATTGCTGGCATTTTCTTTTGCAGCAAATGAGCAAAATTACCTGAATAGGATCCTTATGGGTGGTGGTGGAGCACTCAGGATGAATAACTCATCATGGTCTCTGCTATGAAACTCCAATTAGGACCTCGCTCTCGTCTCTTGTATCCTACGGGAAAATCAATATATGAGCTGCTCTCAACCTAATGTACTGAAAGCCCTCTCTCTTTTCATTGAGCTTCGCAGGAGCAACAAGAAAACAAAACTTGGTCTCCCTCAGACCTCAATTAGGATTGGTCTTAATACATTTGCTTGCCAAGAGCTGCTGCTGGAGCCCAAGGAGAATTTATTTATCAAGAGAGGCAAAGTACATTAGCAGGAAGTTGTTGTATTTCCGGCGCACTCCTTCTGTATCCAGATAAAACAGTGAAGGAGAAAAAAACAACAACTCGTGTTTGTGTGTTTTATTAAAAGATGGACTGATATCCCGTAACTACCACTGAGGGCTACGCCGATGTTTCTTGGATGGTTTTGCAGATGTTCTCAAAATACTCTTTATTGCACCATAATCATTCCATGTAGAGCTATTTGACCGTTGTTCTCCATAGGATCTCCCTCAAAAGATCCTTCACTGTAGCTGTAATCCCAGCCTGAGTGTTTTGTTCGCCGATGAAGGCGTGGAGATGCAGCGAGGCGGCAGTGCAGCACCTAGAGTCACACATCAGGACGTCCTCAAGGGTGCAATGATGCTTTTACACCGGTTCGCAAAGCATTCCTGCACTGTGAACATTTGTGTCAAAGCATTATACATAATTAAGAAAATGTGAAATAGGGGGAAACAAGAAAGATGGTTAAATAGCTCCCTGGCTTCCCCCAAGAAAAGCCAGGCACTGCAAAACAAAATAACAAGTCATATATTCATATTCAGACATGGAAATCTTAAAACAAGAGTCAAAAAAATCAGCCAGCGTGATGTTTCAGGTATTTCTCTGTATAAATCTAGCAAAACAAGGCAGAATAAGGCAGATTAGACACTTGATTCAAGACATTTTCAGGTTGATTCGCTTTGGAAACGTGCGATTATGCCATCCTGCGGTCATTTTTCACTTGATTGAATAAAAATTAGATTTTAGGAATGCATATGAGGCTAAATGACTGGTTAACACTGATATTTTTGCAGTGTTTTTTTTTTTTTTTTTTCTCTGGGTGTTATCAGCATTGCTGGAACACGTACTGTAGCTCTAATTTCTGGAGTGATCTTCCTGTTTGTTTTCAGCGTCAACACAATGTAAAATATTGAAAGCTGAAACGGCTACCCTGTCTCTCTTGGAATATTAACTATTAATGAAGGACCTTGACAAAGGCTCAATAAGGAGCTGTTTGTGTTTTGTTTAGTCAAGATTTACATGGGCTTAGCATCTAATCCTGCTGCGGCGCTGCCCTTTTTCGCACCGACATAACAGGTTCTGACTGTCCTCTTCATCTCTGTGTTTTTTTATCTATAGGCACGCTAACATGAGGCACAATTTCTTCTCAGCCAGCTCAGGAGGCAGTGCGGTTCGATTTTGTCACAGGATTGCTCATTCCTTGATCTTGAGAGCTCACACCTCAAAAGACAACCAGAAAAAATTGGAGGGGAAGTTTTGAGAAAATTGTCTTCTCTGGCAGAATGACACCTTAAAAGTTAATATCAGTGGAGCTCGAATTTAAAGAAGAGCGGTCCAAAGCCCCGGCAAGTGAAAGGAGCTTAACAGCGCTGACATTGTTGTCACTCATTCCTGGAATTCACTAGCATCCCCGGGCTTTGAAGAGCAGCACTTCACAGTCTCGAGAAACCAAATTATGTCTAAAATGAGATTAGGGCCCCACATCACAGCATCAGCATGGCACCGAGGAATCTTTGAAGAGGAAACTTTAAGATGTGGAGAGGACACCTCAGACTTGGAATGTGTGTGTGTGTATGTGTGTGTGTGTGTGTGTGTGTGTGTGCATGTGCATGTGTGCGTGGAAGTCACTCATTTTTATCTTTTGCTTGAAATCAGGTTCACAGAGACGCCGCCTCATGCAGAATATCTTCCCCTAAATAGTCAATCAGCACAGGATGGAGATTTGTATTATTTCTATTGTCATGACTAATGCATCATTTTCAGTGTTTACGCTCCACACAATACGTATGTACGCGCTCCAGCCTGCGTATATATACATGTCGAACAGCAGGGGTGGCAGAGAAGTAATCACGGCGGCGTATCCCTCGGCCATGATATCTCTATCCTCTCTGACGGAGGTGAGAAGGGAGGTGACCTAGATAGAGGCAGAGTAATTTGCACCGTCCCTGCGAGTGAGAGATCGAGCCCGCGCTGTCACATGACGCGATGATGATGCCGATAGCTCGGCGGATGACTGACATCCGAGGGGTTTCGGCTCTGGAAGCTGTTTATAGGGTGAAACGTGGGTTCAGCAACCAGCAACTTGCAGAATATGAGCGTAACAGCATGGAGCGTGGAGCGGGGATGGGCAGTTGTTATGGGGCTAAGTGGCACAAAATATTTTAAGTCACCATGAGGGGCCGCGGTGACTCGCAAGGCGGCGTACCCACAGCCACGCCGACCTCCAAGCTACATCGTGGCTCCCCCCAATTGGCCAAAATGAAAGCATTGACCTTTAAAGTAAATGAGAGTCAGTCAATCATTTCTGTTCAAATTTTGAAATTCACCTGGGGGCCGCAAAAAAAATGAAGGTCGTCAGGCCGCATGTGGCCCCCCGGTTGTCTTCTATAAAGGCTTTGTATTTGCATCCCAAGTCTCCTAGCAACTGCAGCTGGCACTGGAACATTGTCAAATGCTCAGATAGTTAATTTATATATTATAACAACCAGGCAGAAAAGAGAAGTAGCTGAAAAAGATTGTGCTGTGGGCATAGAGCATGGGTTTAAATAAGAATTATTAGTGACTGGCCCAGTGAGGTAGACCGGTTTCCAAATTTAGGTTAGTGTGACAGAGGAAACTTTTGCCTTTAGCTTTTACTCCTTTACTCACCTCAGCTACACTACCAAAAGGGTAATTTAATCTCACACTCAGTCCTGAAATCTTTGCTGTTGCATATATTTTTAAAACAGTTGAAGAAGTCTGCATGTGGGATGAGGAGGAAATCCCACTTGTTTACACTGCAGTTTCACTTGTTTCATGGATTTGTGTTGGAGCAAATATAAATATGTTGAAACAAGACAGAATGAGGCAGATCAGCTCACAAGTATCAATGACTCTTGATTTAAAAAAAAAAAAAAAAATCTGGAATCAAGTGTATTAACATTGGAAACAAGTAGGATTCTCTCTTCCATGTTTTGAGAAAAACAAGATTTTAAGCATCACTATGAGAATAAATGACTTTTTAAACAGAGATATTTTTTGTGGTGTAATTAATCAGACAACTGATTTCTGACAGTGTTAAAAGACCAGCCGGCTATTTAGCAAAACAATCACTGTGGTAACACTAGGATTTGCCTCTGCTGGATACATAATCTAATGCATAAATCATGTGTGTTCACAACAAGGCAGTGATGACTAGATGGTCGTTAAAAAGCTGACATTATCCTGCCACAAATTTGATTGAATGTCAGTGGGAAAATTATAATTTTCCCTCAAAAAATAGACCGCCACTGACTACCAGAGTCAAAGGAGCATATCAGGAACATTTGCTGTTTGAATGCACTTTTTTAAAGGCCTGTGCATTGTCGTTATTGTTTCTGTAAACCCGCTGACCTGTGTGGTCTGTAAACCTGAAGCTATATTCAGAACTGGTGAAAAACAGAGGCACGGACTGCTGTGTCTGCGCTGCAAAGCCGCTACAGGAAATTTTCAGCAAAACAATAGACCTGTGTTTTTCTTCATCTGACTCGCTGAGTGCACTTTGAACTTCAGGTTAACCCCAGCTCTCCGCTTTCTCTGCCAGGCCTGGACTGCAAGATTTGTCTTAGGTATAACCGCGCCGCACTCCTGATAACACAGCCCCAAAATTACCTGTCGCTAAAAACAATAGTTTGCAGATAGAGCAGCTAAATTTTTAAAGGTTGGAGAAGTGGGTTTGTGACTGGAGGGCTGCCGTTTGGAATACCAACACCGGCTGCGAAAATTGCGGCAGGGAAAGTGACTGACGAATGCTCTACCCTTCATCGACAGCCACCACTGCCCTTCAGCAAGGCATGCATGGTATACTCATCAAAACCCTTTCCTTGTTTAGATTTTTTTTTTTTTTTTTTGTAACATAGGCCTTTGTTAAAGTGGAAGGCCATCTATTTTCAGTAAAAATAATGTTTTTTTCCTCCACACTTTAGGGAGTATTGTGATCTTAGGTGAAAATCCAGATGGGTTCCAGACCCACAGTGGCCTGGTCCAGCTGGGTGTAAGGCCGCATGAGCAGCTTACACACTTCAGCACACAACCTTTTCAGTCCAGTGCTCTGCCGGTGAAGTGTGGATCTGGCTACCTGGTGATTTGAAAGCAAAGAGCTTTTTTTTTTTTTTTGAGCGTTTCCATCTCAAGGAGCAATTCTGGAGGGCTATTTATTTGGCAAGAGAGAAAGCAGTTGTGTCTTGTGGAGATCCACTAGTCTTTCAATCCCAAGTTCCATGTGCACACACTGCCAGCTGTGCATGTGCGCCTCCAACCATATCCATGGTAACAATCGTATATTTTTACCCCACCTTTATGTATTGATCACTGTCTGAAGCTGGAAATCTGGGAGTGTGAGCTCCCTCTGTCCTAGACTTTGATATTGCGAGTACTTCTTCCTCTTATACCTGCCTTGCTGATATTGCACATGCGCACTCATTTCCATCCCTAATCACACAACCTGGAATATGTGCAAAAAGATAAAATGTTGGTGGATCTTCATGAGACAAAATTACACTTTCCTTTACAAGAAAAGCCAACACTTCAGAAATATTGTCTTATACATCTTATAATACGTCTTAGATACACAGGTCCACCAAATTTGCATCTGAGGTGTCTCATCTGGTCTATCAGACTGGGCCTGGCAGTTCTGGATGTGGAGCCAATTTAACTTCTTCTCTATGATTACAGCTAAAGATAGGGAGAGAAATATAGATTTTATTATCAAAAACTATAGCTCCACTGTCCTTTTCATTTGTGGCTCTGATTTGTAGGCATTCAGATAACATATACGATAACAATGACAGTGTGTTTAGTCTGTTTTTGGGCACGTGGGTTAGTGCAGAGCGCTGGTGCGGCAAGGTGGCTGGCCATAAGTCAGAGGGAGGAGAGAGCCAGAGTCCAGAGACTGTGATTAACTCTCACCTACTCCAAAGAACAGAAAGCCATTACAGCAAAATTATTTCTCAATTTACTTTCTAGCCAGGCATTGAAAAAGTGCCTGTTTCTGGGAGTGGATCCAACATAAACTCCTAAAAAATGTAGATGCGCCGCTCCCTTAGGAACTGGCCAAGTAATGCTTGTGTAAATAATAGTTAGAGCAGAGTTTTGTGTCCCGGTGATTAGCTCATAGCGATGGGCTGCAGCCGGCTTTTAATATGCTAATGCCAAAGGCCTGTTTGAGGCACGAGATGTTCTGTCATCCTGGTCAATAAGAAAACTGTAGAAGAAAAATGAGCCATTGTCTGGTGGAGTGGGTTTAAGTGTTTTGACTTCAAGTCTGGCTCACAATTTACTGTGCACTGCATGCTGATCATTTTCCCTCTCCTTCTGTGAATTGTCTCTGTCTTTGCAGTTCTTTCTCTTTGTATCTCCACACTATCTCCTAACTGGCTGCAGAAGTTAAAGCAGTGGTAATACTAATGCTGCGGGAGAATAAAGCGCATGTAGTCAGCCAGTTCCTTTATCACTGAAACACTAAGTGATACAATACACAACAAATCTCAGTCATAACACGGCTCACAGAGACACAATAGAGTACATTAGTAACCTGTATGCATATTGCATATACCATCCGCTCCTGTGCTACAGGGAGGCCGCATTAAAAGGATGCATAAGTACAATGTCAAAGAAGAAATGTCATAAAATTAATCTTTAAAGAAAAAAAATACACTTTGATATGCCTTACTAGTGTGTTTCAGCATGCATGACGGCGCTGGGTAATATATACGCCGACAACATGTTTCATTATGTCACTTGAGCGCGGGGTTCATTACTTCTTGCATATGTAATGCGGTGCGCGTTATCAGTGTTGAAGCCGCACCCGGCGACATCACATCCCGGTGGCTTCAGATGGCAGCAAGAGGTAACCGTTTGAAAAAGCATCCAGAAATCGTGTAATGCAATTTCGCACTGCGTAAATCTCTATTTTTACAAGTTATTTAGACTTATATTCACTCTTCAAAATCCTATTCTTCTTGAAACAAGTGGAATGGGAGATAAATGAGATAATCTCACTTGATTCCAGTGCAGTTTCACTTGTTTTTTTTTCTGGGAACAAGTGTAAGACCAAGCTGTTCGACAGTCTGTAATTTTGTAATGAAAAGTGTTTCACTATTGCAACTGCTGTGCATTTTTTGTTGTCAAATCAAATCAGTGTAAATATGTCAAAACAAGGCAGATTAAGGCAGATCAGCCTGTTCGGATCAAGACGATGACACTTGACTCAAGAAAATTCTGGAAACAAATTGGAAACAAGTGGGATTGTCTCTTTGCTTTTGCATTTTTTTTTTTTTTTTTTTTTTTTTTTTTTACCTTGTTTAAAAAAAAAAAACAAGATTTTTAAGACTGAAGATGAGACTAGACCACTTGTGATGCTCTCAGTATTGTATTTACTGTAAGTGCACTGGTACTTTACTCATATATTTCAATTTAGAGAGATTTTTTTTTCACTTTATACAGCACCACATTTCAGGGGGAGTCTTATACTTTTTGCTGCTCTACATTCATCGGACTGCTGGAGTTAGAAAAAGCTTTTTCATACAAAACATCAAATGTGGTGCATTGTTACAGTGTGAACAAGCACGTGAACAGCATCTTATAGAGCAGTAGGAACATTAAAATACCTCTTACTGCATTAATGCATCAATGCGGCCATTCCTCATTTAAAATATTGTATTTTACTGGTAACACTAATACAGGACTTTTACTTTCACTGGAGTATTTTTCCATCATGATGTTACCACTTATGCTTAGGTTAAAGATGTAGGTAATTTTTCCACTGCTGGTCACGCTCTATATCGAAGGAAACCAAGTGGACAAGAGAGGCAAAAGGTCTAACATTGATGAGTTTGGTTTGCAGTTAGTTAGCAATTTGTATTTTGCTCTCAAGTTATGATTCGCCACTTCCTGTGCGCAGCGAGGAGACCACATGCTTGAATATCGTCTGAGCAAATAGGACTAATATCCAGGGTCTTAATTAGAACGGGGCTCTCTTCTCCTCTGCAGCCTCTTTTTATGATGGGTGCTGATAAGGCAGGTGTAGTTTTACATGAAAACCTGCCCTTGTGTAGCTTTAATTAGAGAACACATTCACAGTACAGTAAAGGCTAATGTTGCGTGTGTGTGTGTAGGTGTGATGTGTTCCCGTGTCTCTGCTCTTTTACAGTTGAGAAGACACAAACTGGCGCACACCAGCAAGTCTCACTGTCTGGAATTCATGTAAAAAAGGCTGAGACTTTTTTTTTTTTTACCCTTCTTCTTTGAATTGAATTAAATTATTTTGCATAGTCTACAAACTTTGGGCATCCTTGTGAGAATGGGAAGCCCTCAGCAGGGTGTGTGTGTGTGTGTGTGCGTGCGAATGTGTGTGTGTTGTTTGCGTGTGTGCAGTTTGGCAGACACGCGCTGTGGTGTTTCAGTCAGGGCAGGTGCAGAGAAGTCGAACATGGGAAACCACATACACTTCCTGTGTGAGCAGCAGCGTCATTATGTCTGAGTGTGTGTGTGTGTGTGTGTGTGTGTGTATGTGTGTGTGTGTGTGTGTGTGTGCATGTTTGTGAGTGAAGAATAAAAAAAAAGGCCTTCCTCTCAAATCAGAAATGCATGTAAAGTTTAATCAATTCTCGATCATAACATGTGTCATCGAGACTTTGATGCCATCGCAGATGACTCGCTGGCATGCTGATAGCACAGCCTGTGCTAAAATGTTTATTACACACCCGGTAGTTTCACACAGGAAATCTGTTTGGTCCGAGACATGCTCCAACTGTGCTGACAATCTCCATCATGAATGGAATCAGTCGCCATGCTGTCATGTGGCAACCAGGGAGCAAGTTTTTGATTTATGTTTGTTTTCTCTTGTCTTTTTTTGTCCTTATCTGTACACCACTTTGACGAAAACTTTTCAAACAATGCCAAGATGTGTGAAGTGTTCACATCTGAGAAGGATTTCTTTTTTTTTTTTTTTTTTTTTTAACTGAGATCTTTGGGGTATGTCAGTGTGGCTGACAGCGATCGGCTGCGTCTCACACTGTGATGCGACACTGATCTGTAATCACAATAAATAAACTGCCGCTTGGTGTATGTGTGTGTGTGTGTGTGTTAATGCTTACACTGGGGGGAATGTAGAAGGCAGTTCCGGATGCTGCACTAATCTTTCTTGGCCATACTGGTGCAGAAGCCTATAGATTTTAGCCTACATAAACTTACACAGTTGCATAACAACATTGTGCACAAGAATAACACATTTCCACATTCAGCACAACCTAAATGGTCAGTGTGAGACCAGCCATGTAGACTGTAGACTGCTACAGACTGTCGAATAGAGGCTTTCCAGCTGCATCACAAATCTTTCAACAAGAGCCTGCAGCATTCACTAAGGAAATTTATGTGCATAGATAATGGCTAAATATATAACAACTGGACTAGAAAAACAGATACTTGAAAGACTATCGTTGGTGTGGGTGTGGGTCGGTTCAGTAATGTTCAAAGTACAAGCAAATAGTCTGATGAGGTCGATTGCTTTCCAAATTTAGATCACTGTGTCACAGGAAACTAGTCCCATGAAAATTCACTGCACAGAGATGATGTCAGTGTTAACAGGCAGCCGCCAATGCTGCAGCTTCCACCGTGCGTGTGCAAATCACAAAAAATACACTGATAATTATGATAATTATCGAACAAGCTGGCAATTTCTGAACGCAGCTCCAGCCAGGTATTAGTGGTGGAAAGAAACAGCTTCCAGCCCTGCAGAGAAATACACTGTGTACTAAATTCCACTGAGGCGGCCAAGCTGTAGGTGTAGTGATGCAATCAGCTGTTCACAGCCACAGGTGCCCGCTGTTGACCTCCACAGGGTTGCATCACCTGACAGCTCCCTATCCGCATTCAACATTTAAGCATTGTGATTTAAAATGGGTCTTTCTTTCTCCGCAGGGTTTGCAGGTGAAGGCAGACTACGTTCCTCTACTCCAGTCCCTCGCCACGTTTGGCTGGAGACTCACTTGTGTGCTGCCCACGCCCGTTATCAAGACTAACAGGTAATAATGACTCTCATTTGGCTATTAAAGGGGCATCGAGTGATCTGTGGTGTCCATCGACCTCTATGGGTGAACAGTACTAATTGCAACAACATTGACAAGTCTGGCTCAGGCCTGCATGAGACAAAATCTGGAAAAATGGAAAACGCAAATATATTGTAGACCTCTAGCACAGTGTGAATTAAATATGATCTGATGATATGATGAAACTTCCAGTAAAGTATGAACAGCAAGATATAGTCACAGCGAAAAAGCATTAAAGCATTAAATAAACCTGTTAAGACACATGAGATTAACAATGTACAGTGCAAAAAAAATAACTAAGGAGTACTGACAAATGAAATCATCTCATCAAAGTCAATTTTCAGATGTAACATTGCAGCGGTTTGGCCACAGATACACCTAAGGTGATCCAGAAACTGGCTTTGTAGGATGCACTTCCTCTGTGCAAGTTTTTGTTCGGAGAAATGTGGCCAATTTAAGAGAATGCAGTTTGGAAGAAACTGACCTAAATCTGTACTAATTTAGGTACAGCTTCAAGCGAATGAGCACTTGTGAAAGTTTAAAAGCAGCAGCTCTGTCTGTCGGCGGAAAATCTCCTCACAGAAATGTAACGGTTCCTCCGCTAAGCCAGTGCTGACTCATCTGTCATGACTGCTGTATGAGTGTACATCCGCTTATGGTCAAAGGCCTCCCATGTTCTCAGTCACGCTTCAGCGCTTCGCCTCAGACCGGCTCTTTCGTCGTTTTTATTAGTCAAAATGCTGACAACATGCTAATATTTGAAACCAACATGGCCAAAGACCTTTAATGGTAACGTGAGTCCCATGTGTGTTCTCTGTGGCACTTCAAAGCTTCACTCAAAACAGCTTACTCTGATATGAAACGTTAGTGGAAAGTGCTTTACTAATAAACTAATACCAAAACATTTTACACCCGCGGTCAAATGTCGAATGATGGCAGGAAAAGAGTTGCCATGATCACAGCCACATGGCAATAAATAATAATTCCAGTAAAAGTCCATTATGGCCAGTTGTGCCAAAACACATACAGTCAAATTATTCTTTAACACGTTACCAGTGAACCACACGTAAAAATCCCCATTGTAACTAGTTACAGTAAGCCAGTATATGCATTAGCCCACTAACAGTAAGCAATATTAAAAAGATGAAGAACTGAAATAAGACTGAAATCAAAATATGAGTAAGTGCAATATCCAAATTGCATCAGCTGCCATTTTTTAAAGTAAAATGTGTGGTTATAAATGAATTATTGTGGTGCTACAGCGATGCCCTTGCTTTCAAATTATATTCTACTGATGTTCTACTGATGTTAGATGTTTTTTGGGTGCAGATGTCATATATATCTGTCAAAATAACTGCAATATATTTTTATATCGCTCAGCCTCAGTATTACATCCTATGTTAAACGTTTTACTCTAATAAAATGCACAACATGACAGTTTACTGTATGTTGCCGCGCTAACCGTCTTATAATAAAAGCTAGTCTTAAGATACGATGATGGAAAAAAGCTGGTGCATCAACAAAATGTTGGCTGTGATGTGTTATGTCACGCTAATGAAGTGTGCATGTAGCGTTTCCATCAGCGCGCTGACAGAGTGTCTGTTGTGCTGCTACCTCTGCTGGTCATGTTTGTGACCGTTTCAGAGTGTAGCTGATTAATTACCTCTCTATTTTCATGCCGTGTTGTTTTTTTTTTTCTCTCTCTGCCTTCCCTCCCTCTTTCTTCTCTTTCAAAATGCCACAACACAACAGAGCAACATGGCTAATTAATCAGAGTCGGCCTAGATACAGTACAAGACAGAGCTCATTTCTCTCCCTGCCTCGAAAACATTTTCTGCGTCGAAATAATGGTTGATGATCTATTTCAGATTAGCTCTACTCATTACACTTGTTTTTATGGTGTTGACTCCTCCATTTTTAAATAGCAAATTTGCAAACGCGCACTTTCTGCAGTCTGAGGGTTTTCAGCCCGCTCTTCATCTGGAGGGGTCGGATAAGTGTCAGTGATCTCAGCAGCATCTGAAATTAATGCTAACTGGGACTCAATGGCTTCTCCACGCAACATTAATTCACGTCGTTGTCTCATAACATGCATTCTTGCACGCTGCGTTCAATTAATGTATAAGTTAATTATATCTTCAGTGTTCAGTATTTGTGAATTCACTCTCATTATAAACTATAGAGCACATCAACATATTTATACCAGCAAAACGTAATGGAGTTCATACACAATTAATTACTGCATGTATGTGACTTTGGTATCTGTCAGTCAGATATTAAAGGATATGTCATGAATGTTGATGAGCGTACATTGCAGAATCACCATCTTGTAAAAATTTAATTTTCGAGAATAAAACTAGCAATTAATTGCATTTTTTTTCCTTTTTTTTTTTTTTTTTTGCTGAATTTTGTGCAGTTTTATATGTTTTTAGACACACTTTGCAACCCCAGCATGCAGAGTTTTTTTTTTTTTTTTTTTTTTTTTCCCACAGATGAAGCCACCAACAGGTACATTTGTACAAAAATAGACACAGGCTATTGCTCTTCTATAAAGCTTCAAGTTATAATAGTGAGGCTGACACTGACAGCCAACACTGGGCTCGGTAAAGGCCTGTAATTTTCTAAGCCATCCACTCCTTTCTAGCTTAATGGGCTGGGGCTTTTGCCGGGAACTCCAGTTAGTTTTCGGCTTTGATTCGCCAGGAAGCCGTCCAGCATTCTGACAGCCTAGAAAATAGCTTATGGATAAACGATGGAAGGAAGGAGGTAATGGAAAGAAAAAGAAGGTGTGGTGGGCTTTGGATGGTTTAGATAGTAAGCCTTCTACTGGAGGAGCCTCAAGTCCATTTGATGTTGAGAAAGGGAAGATTTGTAGCGGGCTTTTAGGGTTCTGCCGCGATCATAAACTTGCCATCATTCCTCATGTGCAAGGTTGAGCATGCAGCTTAACTCCAGTGTGCATCTCGTTTGCGAGCGTGCGGCTGTATGCGGTTGTTATTGAACCTCTGTCTCATCGCAGCAGAGGACTATATATCTCTTTTTTTAAGCCATGACGGATAAAGGTGAGAGCGAAAGAGAAGGGAAAGAAAGAAGACACGAATAATAAAGCTGTCAAAAATGAGGCTGACAAAGGAGGAAGAGGCGTAGAGGTAAAACAGAGAGGACAGCTAGTTAATGAGAGCACACTTGGCTGAGAAAAGGGGTGTGCGTGACAAAGACGAGCGGAAGAGAAAGGGAGAGCGAGAGCGAGCATGAGAGACAGGAAGCCCACTCAGAAATGAATCTGCGTTTCCTGCCCCGATTAATCTGTCAACTCGAGTACTTGTGCAGATTATCCTTCTCAGAACACAGGAGTGTGACATGCGCAAGGGATGGGGGATTATTTTAGGGGATGTTGAGCAGACGAGAGAAAATTCATGTTCTGAGGAACGCAGAAGATGGCTCAAACAACAGCACACACACACACACACACACACACACACATACACCCACACGTTCAGATAAAGAGGAGCGTTAGCCTCTTGGCATTTTCACCCTCGCTTGCATCTTGTCTTTTCCTGCAAGACCTGAACATTAAGGAGGAAATAGCTCATAGAGATGAAAGCTGTAAGGAGGCATGGCTGTATTCTTAACCCAGCAGTTAAAAGTATGCAGCAGTGTCCAAAAATATTTAACTGTCTGGATGAAGAGACCAATAAGAGGATGGATCCATTTGCCGTCCCATATTTTCAGTCAAATGCAGGAGTGTTTGTCTCTCTGCTTCAATTTTTCAGACACGGAATGGAGTTTATTTAAAAGCATAAAGCTGTAAAAAAAAAAATGAATTCCTTGTTTAGTTTAAATGACTCATATTTCTCTTTATTTTCACTTTTTTCTCACTTGTTTTTAGATGAACTGATACCTAAGACGTTCAGTCAAAGTGTTTGATGTAAGAAATAACAAAATCATCTCAGAATCTTGTTTGCTCTAGAGTTTGTCTCACCCTCCCCCTCTCCATCTCCCTCTCTGTCTTTCCCATCCTTCTCGGTTTCTGTCTGCGCCTCTTTCCTCGGCCTACAGTGATGGAAGTCTGTCCACCAAACAGATCGTTTTCCTGCAGAGACCTGTCTTGAGCCGAAAGAGGAGGGAATCCAAGGTACATGACCTCGCATTCCTCTCAGTGTTTCTCTTGGCTAATGTTGGGTCTCCTCGTAGATGTTCTCTTCACCTGCTGGCCATATATCCAAGGCTAACATCACCCCTTTGCCACCCTTGATTCCACAGCTGTTTTTGTTTTAAGTAGATAAATAGACACGGCATCGGACAAATGTGAATGAACCCTTTTCTCGTTGAGATATGAGGAATTCTGCAGGGGAAAGCAGGGTTGGTAATGCTTTCTCCATGACCCCAAATAGTGGTGATAACCTCTAAATCTAACCTTTGTCCACAACGGAATGAATCCATGTTGATGCTCTCTGTGACCTGAATTTAAACTGCCGTCACAACAACAAATCTAATAGGCCCTAAGCCTCAAAGTCAAGCGGGGAATTGCTAGCATTCACAAGATTTTCTTTCCCATTCCTCCGCTGTTTATCTCAGAGCACTCTCTATCCCTGCAGTGTGTATATCCCTGCAGCAAGTTGCTCAGGTAATCTAGGATATATTGCTTGAAATATTTGTCTGTTTGTTTTGTCGGACTGCAGGCCTTGAGGACATCAATAACTTCCCCACAAATGGCCTCAATTTCCCTCTCTGCATCAATGAGACTCATTTGAATTAGCTTGTTATCCATGTGCAATATTAAATCCATTGTGATCCATTTTTAATTAAGTCTGTGCGCGCTGCCTCGTGCCCCGACAGCATATTGACAGAATGACAGAAAAAATTCCACAAACGTGTTCATGTAAACTTTGCCTTTTTCAGAAGCTGATCTTCAAAACCCGAAGCAAGTCCAACAAGAACTGCATCAAAGACGCAGCAAAGAACAAGAAGAAGAAAAAGAAAACAGCAGCCGCGGAGAGGGATCTGGAAGATCCTAAGATTCTCGATGAGAGGGAAAATGTTGAAAAAGAGGAGGCCAAGAGCAGAGATGAAAGGGCGAACACAACAGAGGTAGGAGAGGCCTGTAAAGAGGGTGAGACAGCTAAAGAAAGTGAGGCAAAGAGTGAGGGAGATGGAAAGATTGATGATGGGATTGAAATCGGCGTAGAGAATGACAAAATTAAAGATGGAGGTGCAGAGAAAAGGGACCAAGGAGCGGAAAACGGCACAGGAGAAGACGGAGAAGAAGAAAAGCCAACACAAGAAAGAATGGGATCGAGAGAGAATGGGGAGCATTTAGAAAATGGAGACGTGGAGGAAGTGACAGAAACCGTTGTGACTGTCGAAACAGAGAGAGAGACCAAAGACGAGGAGAATGAGGGGGGAGTCCGTGTTGAGGCAGTGTTGGAAAATGGGTTAGACACAGAGGAAACGAAAGAAGAGGCTGGAGAAAACGCCACCAAACCAGAGAAGGAAGATCCAGCCGGCGTGGAGGCCATTACTAAGGAGGTTGTGGCAGGAGCACAGGTCCCACCAGCGAATCAAAGCGTTGAAGAGACTCAAGAGTAGTCCCGAGCGACCAATCAAGGCTTTTCCCTACCCTACCTCTCAAATTCCCCGACTTGAGGACACGTTCCGGCCCTGGAACACAATGTTATCCTTGATCTGAATTACAAAGGGGTTTGGATCCCTATCGCTGCAGCATTCTCCACTCCCAATGTCGTATTCCCTGACCTTCTTCGTATTCAAGTCCCCCCGCAATCTGCCACAGAGTAGCTATGGAGCAATTCCATGTACCCGCAGACATCAGTCCTACTGTATAACCCCACATACTGAATGTATATATCCAAAACAGGAGATGCTGATGCAAGACGGTCACCTTGGAGTCACTGGAATAATTGAAGGTATGATTGGACTGATGAGGATCAACAAGCGTTAATAGGGTTGAGAGTCTGGAATAAGACCAGGATCAGATATAGGATGGCTTTTTTTCTTCTGCTCAAACACAAGTAGAGAGAGCAAGAGCTCAAACAGCGCAAGGAGCGTGGTATCACTCTCACTGCCATGCGGCACAAAACTTCAACTCGCAGGCCTATCTAAGTTGCGTTAGACAGCCAACCTGAAAGAAATAGAGGGTATAACATTCCTGAAAATATCAATGGACAGGAGAGGGGCAGCATTTGCTCGCTGTTAAAGAAAAGGGTGACGCGCCCGGAAAACAGAAGATGTGGCCACTAGAAAGTGGGAGAAAAGAGCACTGAGTTTTATTTTCTTGTCCAAGAGCTCTGCCTAGACAGTGCACGTCTCAAGGGCTACTTTCCCCTGACACTGGATCAATTCGAGTGGCCTCTTCAGTTTGTGAAACCGAGGATGGTGCCCACTGTCATTTAGAAGGGACGTGCAGCTGCCGCGAGCACACCGTCGAAAAGAACCGAATCGAAGACGCAGGTTGTGTCGCGGAAGGTGCAAAAGGCGTCCTGTGTGAGCACTGACTGTATCATGATTTCCTGTTCCTTTGTCCTGTGTGCCACAGTTTCGTCTTGTTCCAGAGGGAATTCGGAGGAGAACTCCGGTAGAGGTGATAGTAAAGGCGTTTGTTGCGACAGGCAATCCAAAGTAAGGTGAAGAGATAATTGTTTACGCTGAGCTCTAAGCCGTCAAGTGCTTCAAAGAGAGCCGATAATCACTCTTTGGTGTAGTGTGCTAAGCTCACCTTGCATACAGAATGTTCCATATTGAAGCCAAGTTAGATAAGGATGTGAAATTCAGCTGAATGTTTGCAGCTCCGGGGCAGAACCCATATTTAGACACACCGACTTACCTTTTAGAGTTTACATATTGTGGCGCGTGTTTCTGCCCAAAGTTTAGTTTTTAAGTACATTTCCAATTAATGGTCATGAATAAATGTAGTCGTCAAAATAGAAGTAAGGGGAAGCTGCGTATTCAGGGCCAAGGCTGGCTATTTACTGAGACCAAAATAGAGACAGGAGGAGAGAGAAATTGAGAGAGAGAGACTGAGCGAGAGAGAGAGAGAGAGAGAAAGCATTAACGTGAGATTGAGAAAGAGAGAGAGAGAGCGACTGCAGCACATAAGAAAGTCAATTTAAAGAAATGAATAGGCTAATATAAAATAATGTCCATTTTCATTCCACGTCCCCCCGTCGACATTTCTTTCATTACTTTACCTCCGGCTTTTTAAGCACCTCTTAACAGGCATCATTTCTGACAATAACCAAGTCATAATGTGTTGTTTCATGCTATCATGTTACTTTCCATTTAAAAGTGTGCATGTGTGTGAAAGGGGTGGGGGTGGGGGGGTATTCATGCCATATAGCTCTCATTAGCTCACTAATGGATTTTGTCAGTGGGGTATCTGTCAGGGATCATACATTTATAATGGGGGTCACTTATTGGGGGAGCTATTGACAGCAGAACACCTCAGCGTGTCGAATGAATAACCTTCTCATCTAAAGCTGATGTCACATGGATTGATTTGCACTGGCAGAATATAACCTGCATTTAAAGAGGTCTGTTCCAAAATGCTACATATCCACATAAAAAAAACAACATTACCTACAATTCAAGACACAATATGCCTGAAATATGTCCCATTTGTAAAAAAAAAAAAAAAAAAAAAAAAAAAAAAATATTATTTTGTCAATCAAGGACTCAAACTACCTACTGTCCTGATGCATAAGGACATAATTTATCATACTTTGAATCTTTTATTGTGTAAGAAGAAGTGTCACCTTCTCCCATGGTGGATATCTCATTTTGGGATGCAGCTCTTCATTTTCAGACACGTATGATTGATGATGTCGAGTAAGTGCGCCCCGTCTGGTCGATTACGTCATCGCCCGTTGAGATTTTTTTATTTTGTTTTATTTTATTTTGTTTTCAATGTACAATGGAAATTGTTTTGTGTAGAGTAGAATATAAAACTGTGACCAGTTTAGCCTTATTACTATATTGTAAATGACCCACGAGTCCGCTATTAGAAATGTCTTTTAGAGGCACAGTTGTGATTTAAGTGTTATATGTTTGTTATAGTCAAACAAGAAAGTTATGCTACAGTCAGTGTTGGTATTTTGAAGGTAACTTTACTGTTCCCTGTTTGATTATGGAAACCAGAAAGAGGGAAAATTGTCCTGATTGAAGTGTTTTAAGATTTGAAGATGAGCTCTGTGTTTGTCTATATGAAGGTAATATGTTTGGGATGTTTTTTGTTTTTGTTTTTGTTTTTTGAAGATGTAACTTTTTTTTTTTTAATTTCATTGTGATCGTTCTGTTCTTTGTGTTGATTTGAGTCGGCTTTGTGTTGCCTCTGCTGTTCTGCTAAAGCTTGCTGCAGCATATTTCTGAGTGACGCTTCGAGCTACCTCGCGAGGGCTGCCGTGGGTTTTGACCGCGGGATCGCCATGTGGTGACCCGCTGCAACATATGCTCCTTGTCCTCCTGCCCTCCAATATGATGGAGCTGAAACCTGTGAGCGTGAGGTCATGGCTAATGGCAGACAAGGTCAAGGGTCATGTTTGAACCAGAATGGATTTTCCACAGCTGTACACAGGAGTTTGCACGTCCATGGCAAATAACCACTCTGATACCAAGTTGAGATATGAAGTCATATCATAACATTATCTGTGGTATTTTCTTTTCCATTTTTTTTTATTCATTTCTCTCAGCTGCTTTTAGCTTTGGGCTGTTTGAGCTTTAATAAGCACTTATTGGATTTGACAAATATTTTATTTAGCCCGCTGCATCAAAGCTGGGGGGAGAAAATGTGACGTGGTTGTCACTTTCATATTCCTGCAAGACTATGACAAATATGAATAATGAAAGGCAATATCAGATAACTAAAGAGATCATTATGAATATTTGAGAAATTTCCCCACTGAACCTTCAATGTATTCCTCCAGATTTAATCCTTCTTTTTTTATCCATTTTTCCCGGTGTTGAGATAAACGTTGAGTTGTCATCCTTCTTTTTTATGAATTTACTTCTATCAGTATTCTGCCTTTTCGCACCAGAGAGTCCAGACATGCACTCATTATTCATTTTTATATCTGTGACTGTGACATATATTCCCCTTTGGCATCCTGTGAAAGCAGAAAGAGCACATTGTACTTTAGCTATGGGAGCGGGGCTTGGAAAATCAGTTAGCGGCGAGGTGATCTCATTTGACTTAACTTTCTGACTCCCACTGTATTCCGGTTGGCCGTCCATGAACATGGATTATTGTGACCTTGACAGGAGTTGGGGCACATTACAGCAGGCCCTGTATCCGTCCATCCCACTTGCAGTCATGACCCTCAGGGCTCCATCTTTCCCTGATAAGAGCCGATTGCTTACTGTGCAGTCCAACCTCTGACATGAGTACACTCCAGGGATTGTGAGTAACTGTGTGTTTTTTTTTTAAAGCCCTGCATCACACAAAGAAAATGCACAGACAGGGCGAGAAAAAGCATGGCAGGATCTGACACTTCATCAGTTAAATGGTCCTGAACCGTGTTAACTTAGCCGTCCGTGAAAAGAAAGAGACCTTTGACTAATGCTAGACATAAGTATACATCTGCGCCCCCTATTCATTCATGTAAAAAAACAAATTATATACAGTTTCCTGTCGTATATAAGCATAATTGTCTCTGAGCCTCAGTAGCGGCGCTGGTGCAATCGTTTTTGCTGTAAAAAAACTAAATGGTTCATTTCCTGTGTGCTACTATGATGTGAAATGGACAGAGTAGAAATGACAGAACATGATACAATAGGATACAGTCCTCTTTTATTTCCTCTATGTTGTCACTTTAGCTTGCTCACAGCCTCTGGAAAATGTATTCTTAGGTTTCGTGTCTGATGTTACAGTTTTCGTCACCTCGGCTGCCATCTTGAATGTTTAGTATCTTTGATCATCTGCTATTTGATCACTTGCATAGCAGCGTTTGCTATCAAAGAAGAAGAAGTACTCTTTATCTTTGCTATCCTGAGTATGTCCACATTCCTATTGTCCATGACATCTGTACAATTTGTATATTATAAAATGATTTATATTTAATGTGCACATGTGTCCTCGCTTCTTCTTCTTTTTTTTTTTTTTAAAGAGATTACAGGGGGAAAAAAGGTGGTGGGGTGATCGCTGCCTACCTCAGATGCTCAAGTACAAAGCCTGTTCAGGAATTATGCATCCACTCCACATTTGTCTCATTACCACAGTCTCAGTTTTATACATCTGAGAAACAAAAAAACACACAGATGCATAATTCCTGGACCTTGAAAATGTGTTTAAATCAGCAGGTAAGGTGGTTGGCACCTCATCGAATGCTCCAGCTACCTCTGTCATTAACCAGCAAGAAAGAAAATGCTCAGGGATGTTTTGTTCTGGCTCAATGTGAAGGACTTTTCATGTTGCCCTTGGAGAAAAAAAAGAAAAAAAGATAGCAATTGAAAGAGTAAATGACAACATCAGTCGGCAGAATGTAGCAAAAGAGCCCTCTAGAAGATAGAGCAAAGTGCAGTACGCAGGGTTGATGCATAGACTCAAACTCTTATTTTCTTTTAAAGAGTAAGGAGTTTCAGAACCTTCAACCTTTTTTTTCATTAAATCCGCTCCATCTGGTTATTACCTTCATTACCATAGAAACCTTAGCATAGATCAACTTTATAGTTATTGCATCCCTGCATCAAAACAATACCATTCAGCCCCAAAACTGTCCCCGATGCATCAATATTTCACATAAAAACCCAGGCCGGCACCTACAATAATAACCCTTCTGTGTTTATGAAAGGAACTATATTTACAGTTGAGTCAACACGGTCAGCACAGTCTATAAGTCATGAGCTGTGAGCTCAGGGGAGGGGAAGGTCATTAAAGAGAGGGCTTTGCCTTCAACCAAAACCACAACACATCCATTCTGCGCGCTACAGGAAGCGATAATAGCTGTTGGAGTGGAGTGGGGGCTGATGGTGAGCCGCTAAGCTGGACAGAAATCCACACTTGTGCCTGTGGTTTGGATATTAAACTTATGACCCGGGGCGTTACAGCCCAAGAGCCTCCACTCTGGGGTTTCACCACATAGGGCCCACAGGTAATGCTACCAAACCTGCTGAGGGCAGCTTATTTTGAATAATGAAGTTGCTTTGTGAGTTAAAAATGTTTTCATCGTTGCTGTGCAGGATGCCGTAACGGCGCTGAAGCTGAGGTTGATTCAGCACCACAATTAGGCTAACGTACCCGGGGGGGGCTTCTGCGGCACGTTAATGTCTGCGGCTCACTGAGAGTCAAGAGGTGCATTGCTGTGGCAGGTGTTGCATGTTGCTGAATTGATCCACAATTCATTGCGCTCGTAAACCCGTCGACGACGCTCATATCGGCTGTGTCATGTCATAAAAGTTATTGTTTCTGCTGAGATGAGGGATGCAGTCACTCTTGACGCAGCACTGCCATCTAGTGACATTTCCCCGGGCCTCATGGCACCAAGGGAAACAACAAGGGGCCTGTGCAATGTGCAGCAGCACAGTTGTTAAAGCCGGTGATGAGGAGTATATTTTACATTATTCTGCACATTTTCATCCTGCCTTGAAATGAGCTCACTCCTTATAGGGCCTTCGCTCGTATGAAACACCAGCCTGCTGATATTACCATATCCATTTTTCCAAGCAGACCAACAAGTGCACTTCAGCAGCTCAACTCCAGTAAGTATACTTTGAACTTAGATATGAGGTCAGCCCAGGTCCATTCATTACCATAACAGAGAGGCACTCTTTAGCTCCGAGTTAAAGACTGTAATCACAGTGCCTTGACTTGCAATATCTTCTGAAAACCATTACTGCAACGTTTGATAACGTCTCCAAGCCCCCCCTCCACCCCCTCCTACATATACTCTGTGTTAGCAGATTAACTACTCACCGATTAATTAACACAATTACCTCTGTGTGTGCCAATCGTTGCCTTATCAACCTTCGTCAGGCCTTAAACTGTAAATTAATTAATACCCCCCTCTCTTGTCATTTCTTAATTACCTTGGTTCCAGCAGGAAAGGAAACGCCTGTGTCAGCGGCTCCATTTTGTGCTCACGTTTATTATGACTTTGCTGCGAGCTTATTGGTTCATTACACAGGATATGAAAACATGCCGCTCGCGCCGATGTGAGGTGAGGAGGGAAGGCTTGATGCAGAGAGTGTCTCTTCAGGTGAGCGTTTGATTTGAAGTTGCATCGCTTTGTCTTTTGTTGTTTTTGATGCTGAAGGTGACCCACAGATTTGATTTTGAGGCCTCTGGATGTTTCAATGAATTTTGCTCTTGTCCAAATTTTGATCTACTTTCCTGTTTTTTTTTTTTTATTTTTTATTTTTTTTTTATTATAGACAGTACCAGAGATTATATTAAATAACACAACCAGAGATAACGGTAGAGTAAAGGTTCACTTTATTCGATGCCTTTATGTTCAGGGTGTTGGAGACAAACTCAGGGTTTATGGTTTGTCTGTTCATCCCAGTGGACAGCTGATCACTGAAAATGAAAACAAAAAACATGTATTCATAAAAGCCATCACACTATTGTTAGACTTTTCATATTCATATTCTCAACTCTTCAAATATCAGAACATCCTCGTGCAACATGTACAGCTATAATCAGACATGTTAGTATTCAGTTATCCACATAAACCCAAGGTAGCCTCAGATATTAAACACGAGTCCCAAATTATGATTAGATACAGAATGGCCTTGGTTGTTATTTTTCTTTTTAAAATGAGAATGGGCAGGCCCTTTTCCTCTGGCATGTTCAGACGGTGAGGAAAACAGAGCAGCAGAGACACAGCGGGATCCGATTCCTCAGCCGATGAGATCACACATTATTTTCTTTGGTCTGAATCACTGTGGGAAAGTTTACAGCGATTTGTTGCATTTGTGCGTGTTTCATAGCTTTGCACCATCCAATTACAAGCCAACCAGGGCTTGTATAAGAAAGTAATGTGGACTCACAAGTAGCCTGCATATCTGAGTTATTTTTCACTCCTCAGCCACAGATACTGGCAACGGGAAGAGTCAAAACAAACCTTGCCTTTGCCCTGATTCATCTTTTCTTGAGAACATATGAAAAATCAAATGAACATGAGCATCAGTGGGGATGCTGCTGGCCATCAGACGCCAACATCTGTCTGGTCATTAACTTTGCAGTTTTTGAGTTGTTTCCTCTAATTGCTTCGGAGAGCACTCTCATTCCTAATGAACTGGACTGAGCTCTTCATTTCCAGGCATCTCAGTGCAGGTTAGGATTAGATTTAAGGATTTTGGTGGTGGAAGCCCAGTATTTTTGTGGCTGGTACTAATATCAATATTTGAGAATAAAAACTTCAACAACTATTTGTCAGACAATATTTGCCTCACACAAATACTTGTAATGAGGATATCATATTTGCAGTTGTAAAACAATAAACTTCTTAACTTATTAACACAATCTGAGCCACCATCTGCTCAGCTAACATGTGCTGACAGCTCACTGCTACACAAAATATTGTAAACAATATGGAGTCTACTGAGCAAACTATCAAATATCACTGGGGGATAATTCAATATTGGAGTCAGACTGTGATGATATGGTGATTCTGGGATATTGTGACTTATATTTCTGCTGTCAAAACTGATGGTAACAAGCACATTTCAATTTCAAATCTCTGACAAAATGAAGCAGGAAACATTTCAAAGAATATTATTTGAAATTTTTAGAGTTTTGTTGAACATCTAACTTGGAATAAACCTAAACTTAATGTGATGTTGCACACATTAATCATACGATTTATACTGATATTGATAAACTGCCTCATGAGTATCGTGATATTGAATTAAACCGCATCGCCCTGCCCTGTTATTTAATGACAGTGCTGTCTTTGAAATAATCTCAAAAGATTATTACAGCTAAATTTATTCTCTTTTTCTTTGCATATTGGCCAGCATATATGCAGATGCCAGTATATCTCTGATGAGTAAATATCAGCCAGTAACATTGGACAGCAGCTGTATCTGTTGGGCTCTATCCCAAATTAACCAGATTAAAGGAGAAAAAGCCCAAAAGTCAAATGAAGTGCTTCAGACCAGTTTAGTGTGGACTAAGCACTCAGCTGTCTCTGTCTGGGCTTCGCTTCCTATCTCTGCACCCCTCCGTCTCACCTGCTGAGACTTGGAACAGCAGTAGAAGCGGACATCATTGAGGCTGGAGTCGTCCAGGCCGTACTGGTACTCCTCCATCTTGGTCTCAATGCCGCAAATCCCTCCCTCGCCACACTCCTGGCTCCAGTGGCCGTACTCGCCCCAGTCGGTGCCGGGACCCTCCAGGGTCGGGTTACTGCTACAGCGGAACTTGATGTTGTTGGCGGCCGTGTCGTCGCCAAACAGGCCCTGATGGGGCTCCACACGAAGCTGGAAGGAGGTGAGCACTCCGCTGGGGCAGTACTGAGGCTGGGACCAGTCACCGTAGCTGGGCAGGAGAGGAGGGAGGGGTGGAAAAACAGCAAGAAAAGATCCAAGATGTGGGTTGGAGATACTGGAGAGAAGTCAAGAAGTTTCAACATCTGAACACCTAATTTGCAATCTTGGCAGAAAGAGCGCTTTCATTTCTGCTCCTAAATGTGATGGGAAGCTGCCAACCTCCTGCAGCCTGCTGCTTTCAAAGTATTTATTTTATTTATTGAATCCTTATTTAACCTTTACATAGCCAGGTTAGTCCCACTGAGATCAAGCATCACATTAGATTTGAAACGTAGATTTGGCCAACACAAAACAAACGACAGCAAATTAAGTTACAGGCAAAAAAGAAGAAAAAAAGCATCTTCAAGGGAAAGTGTAGTGTTGCTGCCATTTACACATTTTCAGTCTTACAGGTTGAAATTTCCACATTGCTGTATACTGGGTGAATAAAAACTATTTCAATGCATTCTTAACAAGGTTAAAATGAACATGGACTTTGAAGGATGCCAAAAATTCACATGAAGTAATAGTCAAAATAGATACCAACAGCACTATCAGCATGACAGTAGCTGCATTATCAGATAAAACTTTCTTGGCAAAGGAACAGATACCATTAGGAAGTGGCAGGGTGGTTTGTTGATATATGGGTCATTCTATAATTTTGGGACATTTTGAGTTTCAGAATTTTTGGGAAAAAAAAGGTTAATGTTTTCCAATATAAATACTTTCCCCTGACAAAGAAGTGTTTAAATGTTATGTTTTTAGTAATTGGCAAGCTCCAGCATTATTGATTTAAGATATTTATTAAATAAAAGGCGATATTAACTGATTATTTCGTCAACTATGTTACGGACAAAAACTGTCAAATTGTAACTTTGGATAAATAACAGATATTAAAACAACCACTATTCCTGGTAGAATATGTGTCCATTTACCAATATTTTAAATTTTAATTGCCAATTAAAAAAGAAATCAAACTTCTTTTTTTTTTTTTTTTTTTTTTTTTGCTTTTAAACCCCCAATTTCACAGAATGCAATCAATGGTCTATATATTTTCTTCAAAAACTTTTGAAATCCAAGGTAATTCTGTTGAAAAAAGTATACAGCATGACATACTTCTCAGCCACAAAGTTTCTACTTATTTACTTTGGTTTTAGGAAACAATTACATTTTTTTTTATTACATAAAACATAATGTTAACTTAGTTGACAGTGTGGTATCATAGTTGACTAAGGTAACAGAGTTGACTGGACATTAGAAAAAATATGATGAAACATAATCATAATGTAAATTATTAATATTATACTGCTTTTATGTTAGCAATACTGCATATTCCAACTCTTACTAGATTTACTTAAGACTATTTGGAATCATTGTGACATCAAAAACACATACCAACCAGACTAGTTTGTAGTGGAACACTTGTAGTTTTTGTTAACTGCATTTATAGAAAATGTTAATTTCAATATAACAGTCTGAAGTCTTAAAAGGTTAAACAAAAGTGTGTTGATTTCTTATTATATGTTACAAATTATTAGAATTTATTTTAAAATTAACTCCTGAAAACTACAATAACATATGGTGTCAAGTGTCAACTACACTATATTGCCAAAAGTATTCACTCTGCTACCCAAATCATTGAATTCAGGTGTTCCAATCACTTCCATGCCCCCCCCCCCGGCCTAAAAAAGCCACCGGCTGCCGTCAGGCCACGGGTCGGCATCAGGCGGGCCGGCCGCGTCACGGGTCGGCATCAGGCGGGCCGGCCGCGTCACCGGCCTGATTCAGGTCTGCCGGATCTGACAGGTGAGCGGCGCACACATACTGCCATATGTACCTTTCATTATAAATCAGCTTTTGTTCATACGTGGCTGCAGCAGCACAACAGACAATGACACAGACGACATGGTTGATTATTGACTGCGCAATGCGGCCATTCGCCGGTAATTGCGGTATCAGGCAAGCCTACCTACTGATTTACATATGCAACAATACATGAGTATTTGCTTAGACCCCAATCTTAGACGAGGGCGTTTTTTCAGGGCATTTTCAATGGAAAAAATATCGTCTTATATTCAGATGAATGCGGTAATAGAAAACTGCTTTGCAGCGCTGATGATTTTTTTTTTTTTTTTTCCCTCTTGCCGCCCCCCCACGTGACATGAAAAAATGCCGCCCCGGGCGGCTGCCCGCTTCGCCCGTGCCTAAAACCGCTACTGCGTGATAGGATGCCACCTGTGCAATAAGTCCAGACGTGAAATTTCCTCGCTACTAAATATTCCACAATCAACTGTTAGTGGTACTATAACAAAGTGGAAGCGGCCACGTAAAATCATAGAGTGGGGTCAGCGGATGCTGAGGCGCATAGTGTGCAGAGGTCACCAACTTTCTGCAGAGTCAATACAGTAGCTACAGACCTCCAAACTTCATGTGATGTTCAGATTAGCTCAAGAATAGTGCGTAGAGAGCTTCACGGAATGGGTTTCCATGGCCGAGCAGCTGTATTCAAGCCTTACATCTCCAAGCACAATGCAAAGCGTCGGATGCAGTGGTGTAAAGCACGCCGCCACTGGACTCTAGAGCAGTGCAGACATGTTCTCTGGAGTGACGAATCACGCTTCTCCGTCTGGCAATCTGATGGATGAGTCTGGGTTTGGCGGTTGCCAGGAGAACGGTACTTGTCCGTCTGCATTGTGCCGAGTATAAAGTTTGGTGGAGGGGGGATTATGGTGTGGGGTTGTTTTTCGGGAGTTGGACTCGGCCCCTTAGTTCCAGTGAAAGGAACTCTTAATGCTTCAGCATACCGAGACATTTTGGACAATTTTATACTCCCAACTTTGTGGGAACAGTTTGGAGATGGCACCTTCCTGTTCCAACATGACTGCACAACAGTGGACGAGGATGAGCCAGTTTGGTGTGGAAGAACTTGACTGGCCTGCACAGAGTCCTGACCTGAACCCGATAGAACACCTTTGGGATGAATTAGAGCGGAGACTTGAGCCAGGCCTTCTCGTCCAACATCAGTGTAGTGTATCAATCAATCAATATAGTGTATGTCATCCTTAGTCAACTCAGTTACCTTTCTCGGGTAACATAGTTGATGGGTAACATAGTTGACTTTATTCCTGTTTTCAGGCATTAAATCAACATGACTGCCTCCAACCAAATACCACATGGCGTTTTTGAGAAGGATTTTCTTAAACTATTACAGAAATAATTACGTAAAATATTATTAAACACAATTTAAAAATGATATTCGAGTAACATTGTTGACATTTGCTAAATGCTTCGTTGACGCAGACACTACTTTATAAGAAATATTTAAGAAAAGGCAGAAAGAACATACATGCAGCCTGCTGAGTGTCTTCTTGAGGGTGAAATGACATCACAAGGTGAAGGTCATATGATTTGCGTAAACCAGACATTATTGGGAGGGATTTTTTAATGGGTAACTTAGTTCACAATGATTTCGGGGACACACATAAAAAATGTTATTTTGCATATAATATTTTATATATTGACACAAAATTTTTATCTGTCATCATTATCTCTACTTAATGAATGGAAAATTATCAAAATAAAAAGTAAATAAGTGCTTTTCATTGTTTTTTTGGCTAATTAGCAGTTGGTTGTGATTGAAAAGGGATAGAGGGAAAATGTAGATTTTAGTGATATATAGCCATTTTTTAATTAATAAATGGCTGTTTCTACAATAAATAATCATTGTATTTGTGAAAACATGATCAACTGTCAATATAAAAATGTTTTTTTTTTTAAGTTTTACTAAAAATTCATGCAAGATATATCCCAGGGACGTAAGATGTCCCGAAATTATAGAATGACCCATATGATCTTAACATCTGTCTGTCATTTGATGCAAGTTGGGGATGAAAGGTTTAAAAGGTGGCTGTGCCCCTTTAAATGAGCAAGACGCCAGGCTTCATGGGACTTACTATCCGGTGTGGGACTCGACGGAGTACAGGAAGCTTCTGCTCCCATCTTTGGCACAGATGAGGCGGATTCCATTCAAGGCAGTGTCATCCAGGGCGTACTGGTTAGGCTCCACCTGTAATGACAAAAAAAAAAAAAAAAAAAAAAAAAAAAATCAGCCTGTGCACAGAACTAATTAGGCTTCTTGTTAAACTACCTTCTGCTTACATTTATGGTTCAGCAACCTCCATATCTGTTGTAAAAATGCAGATTTAGGTCAAGCAGTAATTATTTTCTATGATACGTCTGTGACAGATGTACAAGTTTAGACAACACAGAGGAAGCTGTTTAAAAAAATTTATTCAGATACCGTCAGAATGTACCTGACAGTATCTGAAAGTAACAACCACCCAGCTTGTTCTTCATGCAAACTAACCACAAATCCAAAGAATTATTTGCAAATACTGCTTTCCCAGATCCATCAAGGTCACTTTGCGTTACACAAAATATTATCCAGGCTGCAGTGCTGGGAAGTCTTGGCCATCATACAAGATGGACAGCTGGAGAGATAAGAAAGCTTGCAGTATGAGCATTGATCCAAGTGTCATATTGTGCCTTGGCTCCAAAAACCTTCTTCACATTTCTTAAGGAATTTAATTTCCCCCCCGAATTATATACACACACAATCACAATGTTTAATGTAGACACGAAGATTAAAATGTGATTTGATTAAGTTGTTCAGTTTAAAGTTATTGTATTTTCAAAAGCCCTTCACTTTTCCAGCCAGTTGTGGATTCATTCCAGTCGGCCATACAACTACACTTATTTACCTCAAAATTAAGTCATTTGAATTAGATGAATTATAGCATTATCAGACAGTAACCTACTAACTACTGTAATCCCAATATTGTGACTGCTCTCCGTGTGTGGGTGTAGTGTTAGAATTTATAATAAATGCCTTATCTGACTGATGTACATTTATTTGTAAACCATCACAAAGAATGTTATTTTTATCATGAGCCACTGCATTTATGAAAACAAAGCAAAATGAACTTTGAAAACTAGGGCTGTAGTCTGTTAGTCAACTGGTCGATTTATTGGTCGATACGTTCTTGGTCGACCAAAATCTGATTGGTCGATTATTTGCCATGTTAATTTTATCAGGACTAAAGCACTAAGTGCTCATGGGGGTGTTTTCAGAACACCCTGTTTCACAGGTAACAGTTTGACATCAGAAACCCCCCCTTGTTTTCACAATTTTGGATTAGCCCAAGCCACTGGCGGAGACAGATAGGTAGGCCTTTATGTTCTGAATTGAAGAAAAAATTATGCCTGGTTTTCCGAATATTTGCTTAATTAAGAATGTTTAATGAACATTTAGTCCTCTACCATGTCAAAGACATCATCAGTGTGGCAGCATTTTACCAAAATAGATGGAAAAAAAGTCGAATGCAAACTTTGCAAACAACAGTTTGCGTATCACAGCTCAACGACCATCATGGCATATCACCTAAAAACGGTAAGCTAACATGTCTGCGTTAGGTTGCTCCGTCAGTTTTGAGTATAATCATATCAGAATTGGCACATTTCAAAGTTTTAGTCTAATAATCGTTTTATAACTGCAGGCGCACACACCCGCAACGACGGCAGCTTGACATAGTACTATTTTTGGAAATCATAGGCTATGATATTGCGTAGGTGCACGTGATGCAATGCTGTCAGAGCCGACCGACTCCAGTGTGTCAATCAGTGTAAAATAATTAGATCAAAAACGATTATATATACTGCAAATACTAGTTGTTTATGTTTCTTTATAATTCATTTAGGCGGACAAGGCTACCAGGTAGGCTACTGCCCAGTTAATTAATCTAAAAATAGTAACTTTTTTTTTTTTTTTTGTATTCCCACCGCCCCCCAATTAGTTGACTTTTGGTCAAAATTTCAGGACTTCAGTCAACCAAGATTTTCCTTGGTTGACTACGGCCCTATTGAAAACATTTAAAGTGGCAGATTAGTTTATGGTTGGGCAATCAAAAGCTTGAAAATTGATAATAAAGGCATGCATGTCTCTTTTTGTGGCCAATACTGATATGTGATATCATCCTTTCAGTAACTGCTAGTACTGATACAGATCTGAGTCATTTCGGTATAATGCAGGTGCCAAGTCCACCATCTGCCAAAGTCAACAGTAAAAATAAAATAAAAATAAATATTGCAACATTAACTGGGCTGTTACAGATGATATTGATAGACTACCTATCAGCACATCAGTGAAAAATGTTAATAATATGATATTTGAAATAAAAGCATGAGTCTGTATTTTTACCCTAACACTGAAGCCAACAGCAAAGAAGTTGTCAGGACACATCTCTCGCCAGGTCCAGTTTCCAAACTGCTCTCCATTGGACACCGTCATCACCGAGGAGTAAGGTCTGCCGTTAAACGCCACGCCGGCACGCTGCAAATATGTCTTCTCCTGGCACAGCCCAGGGGAGAACACAGCCAGCACGGCCAGAAGGGTGTAAAACAGACCAGCCATATTGACAGCACTGAGTCAGTTTCTGGTCCTGAAAGCCCTCTCGAGGAGTGACGGGGTCCGGAGTGAAAGCTCTTATAGCCTTCCTCTCGCCTCCAAAATGACCTGATGAGCCTCGGTGCTCATATCAGAATGAATCATTTACAGAATCGATGAGTGGCATGGGAAGGAGACAGCTGCTGGTGGACTGAGGAGCACCTCTCAAAGCAAAGTCACTGGGTCTGTTTGGTGCGTGCTATCTCCCTATACATGTACATTTTCAGCACTCAGCCCGTGCTCACCCTGAACAACCTGCAGCAAATCTAATAAAGCATGCAATAAAACATGCAATGAACAGGCTGAGCTTCCATTTCTAAATCACTAAAGAGAGAAGAGAGCATGCCAGCGCTGATGCACACTGATAATCCACAGAACATGGTTCAGCAACAAAAGAAGCCCCAATGTCTCTCGAGCAATATAGCAAAGATTCCTGTTTTCCTGTACTAATCATGTGTGACAGACAGTGGCTGGGTAAGTAAGTAAGAGATAAGGAGAAAAGGTGGAAAATGTTTTTTTTTTTTTTTTTCCCTTGTCTGAATACTCTCAAAAAAATCACACCTTATCACTGGCGTCATATGAAAATGGAGAAATTAAATTTTTCATGAATCAAGGGAAAAACAACCTCCATCATAAAACTGACTATGACATATTGTGGAAAATGACTCTGTGGGTTTTGAAATGCTTATCATGAGCCCAGGGGGTTTTGAAACTTACTACACAAAACCGACCAAAATTAAAATATAAATATGAGCAGGACAGGAATTGGTGTTGCTCATTCCTAGATATTCAGACACTGACACTCTGCAGATAATATGTAACAGCATCCTTCATACACAAATAATATTTAATGCATATATGTTGCATAAGTTCTTTTTCACACTGCAGCAGATGCATGCAGATGATGGTCAAGAGCAGTTGTCACTTTTTTCTAAAGGTGAAATCCACTAAAAAATAAAAATTAACTATGACAACTACTTTCACAAAATTACTCACAGCACATAAATGGAATTAGTACTAACACTTTTAAAAGGATAAAAGGTCACTTATGTCGCAAGCTGACAAAATGATAACACTTTTGATTAACAAAGTGATACTGAATAATAAATTTTAGGCGAAGCTTCTCTCCAGTGTGGACATGAGGTGTTTTGGAGTAAAAATGTATTTCACGTATCCAGCATACACAAATGTTCTATTTCAAAGAGTGTGCATTTTCACAGTGAAATAGGTTTCATGCTGGTATTAGTTTGTTTCTCAGTGAGACAGCTACCAAGTGACAAATGTGTGCTGCTCTCACAGTATTATTCACAGCAGAAGTAGGACAAATTATGACACTTTTTGAAGGATAGTGGAGCAGTTGAAGTCCTTGGTTGACAAAAATGATAAAGTGGGGGCTCTGGAAAGTCAGCAGGCCAGTTCCATAATAAACAAGCAGCATGTTGCCTTCCCACGATGCTGTGCTTCCCTCCCACTGCAGGTCACGCAGGGCTGGCAGCATATTGGGAAGTGACGCTCGGCGGACTTCTGTTTTTGTGGGCTGGAGGGTTTTTGAGGACGGACGGAGACACAGAGGTGCTGTTCTACGGGAAGATGAGGAAGTCACCGGCTTCACCAGCTCATCACAACATGATAACCGAGCTTTTGTTTCGTGCCTCTGTATTCAGAAACATTTCGACGGCCTGTTTTTGAAGCGCTTTAACCAGCAGGAAAACCAAACGTTTCACAAAGATCACATGGAAATACCCCGTCATTAACTGTGTAATGGACTGAAGTCAGACCTGCAACATGCCAAGAAAATGTTAGGTTATAACATATGATGACCTTTTTCATTTTCTCCACCAGCTGACACAATTATCATAGATACTGCCTGTGCTCTGGAACAATCTCTCATAAAAGCGAATAGTTGCATGAAAATGAATGTTAAAACACCTCTGTTTCCACCAAGTTAGCCATTTTCCATGTCAGAATCTTCACCTATTTAATAGTAAATGATTTTACTGTTTTGTTTTGTTTTTCATTATTATTATTATCATTTATTTATCTTTATATAATATTTCCATTATGTCTACATTAAGGAAAACAGTGCATCTTGACTGGTGATTTAAGGCTGAACCAGTAGGCATTAACAAAAACTTCAACGAGTAAAAGCATCCTGTTTTTGAGCAGAGATGCAGTATGGTGACCTCATGAATCATAATTTGGGCTTCACAGGTGCACTGGACCTGTTTTCCAGTTACACTTAAAACTTTGGACTGAAGAGGAGCTTGTGAATGTTTTGCAACTTTCCCTCCAATATCTGCTCGTGTTGCATGCACGAGCAGATATTGGTCATTTCATTCTTACAGAAATCTCCAAATGTCAAAAGTTTTTGTTAACAGTTTTTGTATTCCACAAGGTCTTGGTGTCCTAATGTGCTAAGGTATTTGGAGGGATTTTTGACCACGTGTATCAGTTCCTGAGTGGTCAAAAACGGTCATATTTGCACCCTAGTCAGCCCACTTGGTCAGACAGACTCTGACAGTTGGAGGCACCGGGGTGCAGAAATCAGCAGAAGGAACGATTAGCAAAATGATCTGCTGGACACAGATCTTGTTTCAAGGCAGACTATCAGTGCAGAAAGATATGAGCTGAGCAGTTTTCATCATGTCATTAAGAAAAAGAGAAGGGAGAACAGGATCATTTCCTTGCACCAATGAAGCAAATGAGTCCAATGAACTGGAGCCGTTAGGAGCATAATGTCTCCCTTCACACCTGCTTCTGCATCCTTATGACTTAAAATTTTGGAGGAAACAGAGGAAAAATGCACCTTTTCTATCCAGAGTGCTCTTTCTGAGGGATCTTGCTCTGTATCTGCAGAGTCTCTTCTTCAGCTTTTCTTTTAGCCGTTTTCCAAGCCTGACAGCTGTAATGGGCTGCACTGATCATGCCCCTGAAGTCATGTATGTTGTTGTATCTGTAACACTGTCATCATACTCACATGCAGCCAATCGACTGATCTACATGCCCATCTGAAACAGTAAGGAGCTCATTTAGTCCAGATGGAGATGTGGATGTAGATGTAACCACTGTAGATGTGACACTTTATATACTGCAACCAGCGCTGCACTTTTGCTCCATTCATAACTGGAAGTATTTGAGGAAAAATATATTTTGTCCTCTTTGCAGTAGCTCACTAGTTGGTTGAGTGACAGTTTGATTTACAATACTCTGCACTAGTTTGGTAACAAATTAAGATGCACTTCATCGCTTGTGCAGAATAGTCTCAGTATTGTCAAACATCTACATGAACTAAGTATTTTTATGTCACTTTTCTAAAACACAGCGTACAAAGTGCTTCATTGTGCATGAATAAGGACAAGAAAACAATAGCTGCACAAAACAAGGTGGTAGATCAAATCAAAACGTATAATAAGACATGAAAGATTCAAGGATAAAACAGAAATCTAGATGAAGCAGTAGTAATTGTATAATGGGTCAAGAAAAGCAAGAACAATATCAACAATACTGATGACTTCAGCTAACTAATTGATATATCATAACATATTTATTATAAATTAAACAATTTAACCAGCAGAGACTGTGACTTAGAATAATAATAATAATAATAATAATAATAATAATAATAATAAAGGTGGACTATATAAAGTTAACCAACAGTATGGATCAACCACCTGCTGTAATGTAAATGCCAACTTTCTCATTTGTGCTCCTCTTTGGTTTGGATGGTTCACCAACCAGCACTCTGCCTGCTGCCACCCATTCAGCAGCTTCTGTCAGGAAATGCAGACAGGCTGATTTTAGACGATTTGATTGGCTGATTGGATGTGTATGTGAAAATATACAGAGCTGGAGAACGTAGGAAGGAATGACTCCATCTTGAACATTGTTTATATTTCACAAAAAGGCAAAATTGCACCTTGCATGCTGCTGTGTCAAAGGAAATAGAGAGTTACCAAAGTGCGGTGCTTTTTCAGGTTTTATTGAAGCTGAGTTTTGTTTTGTTTTTTCCATCACTTATTTAACACGGGATAATCTCAGCACCACCTGGCACATCAGATTGTAACAAGAACAAGAGAAATGTGGTTGATCTACTTGAACAAATGTCTTGGCAACCACTGCGTTTCCGATGTCAGATCTATCACTCAACAGCCTCCACTGTAACCCAATTTGTTATTTCACTTTTGTTCTTTTGTGCTTGGTGTTGACAATACTCCCACACGTGCCATTTTCAAATTGACATGTAACACACACACGTTCCCCTCAGTCCGGTGGTATGAATTATTTCTACGACGTCGAATACACACGGCGTGATTGCGAGCTCAGTGCTGCAGTATTTTCAGCATTTCAAGTTTGCCCACATGTTAAAATGTGGCAGCTATCTCATCCATCACTGGGGGCATAATTTGATTCAAGCCTGAGCCAAAGTAAACCTGACAGAAAGCTGAAGCTGTTTGGAGCGCTGCCATTTTGTGCCAGCATTAAAAGACAAAGATGCAAACATGATGAACATTATTTACTTATCATTCATGTCACGCCGGAGCTGCAGGAGCACCGTTCTGGCCAAAAGCCTTGCCAGTTAGTAATAACTGATGGCAGGGTGACTGTGCGAATGTGCCAGTGGTTACATCTGCATTTTATTATTTCTGAGGGATTAACAAACACCTAAAAAACAACACGGATGGCTTATTGTTCTCTTCTTTTTTCAGACGCTGTGTTTCGTTTGACCCACAGCACTATATATGATAACGTACAGGTCGATGTGCTTTATTTGTACATTACAAACACAATGGGCATAAAGCCACTGCTGTGCAAGAACATGCCAAAATATGAAGGATAAAGCCCAGCACTGAATTTTCATTTCTGTAATGAGAAAAATAAACATGCAGAGAGCAGCTAAATGTGCTGAGGTTTTGAGGAGGAGGTTTGAGTTTATTTAGGAAACTTAAAAAACTGTGAAGGGTGGACTAAAGTAAAAACTCTGATGGTGCTTATAATAATGAAACATCACTCCACAAAGAAAAATTCCTAGGATAAAATACGAAGGAGATGACATAAGTGACACCACTCTTCCTCTTCATGGTTTACAACGGGGAGAGGGACCTGTTGGCTTTCCTGATGAACCAGACTCCTGCGGCAACTCCCATCACCCCCAGGAGCACGCCGCAAACACACACTGCTGTTTCCATAACCTGGTGGTCTGTGTGCACTTCAACCTCTGCAGACACACACACACACACACACACACACACACACACACACACACATACAGAGAGAGAGATTAACTAATAGTTTCTACCAGATCTCGAACAATGTGGATTAATCCTGGCTATATTTTTGCACTGAGGCTGCCGATAGTTGATATTTTGTGCTGACAGGCTATTTAACTCATTTACACCGAAACCGCGGTACAAATGTTCACGGTCTTGAGTCACGGTTCTGTCTTCCATCTCGCAGTCTCCAAGATGAACTATTATAATTCAGCTGTATAAAACTATACAGTGGACTGTGGAGCATCCAGACAAAATTACTGTGACACAAACGTGTGATACCGCAGTTTGCGAGGTGCAAACTGTGGTATCAAGATGGAGGAAGGGAGAGAGAACACAATTGTGAAATGTTCTCGTGGTACCGACCATTTCCCCGGTGGAACGAGCCAAACATGTTGTGCTATTTAACGAGAGCAGAAGGAGGCCTGTAAGTCAGGACAGAGCAGGGACGAGGACCTTGACTGCCTCCATGTTGGAACAGCATCACAGGTTCCTGAGACCTGGTTCTCACTAAAGAGGCTGCATCGAGTTACATCATGATGTGTTCAAGCTCTACTCAGTAAAAATGAGTACTGGGCAAAGGTAAATTATTTTGTTATCATGATTTTTTTTTTTTTTTTTTTTTTCAAATGAAATCTTGTAAACTTTTGTTTTTGGTGAGAAACTTGAATAAATACAGTTGTCTGAAGTTTTCACATCAATATAAAACAGATATTGGAGAGGGACACTAATTCTGACCTATATCTTATAATACATGAATGTAATATGGCACTTAATGCATTAAACAGGTTTTGTTTGTAAGGATCATGCTTTTGTAACATTAAAATAAGCAATAAAAATGTTGATTTTTCTTATTAATTTAGATCAAGGAGCAACCTCCATCAAACTGGCAGTAGACACTGATGGCTGGCTAATATGTGATTGTTACAAAATAAAAGCCCAATAATGACTTGGTATTTTAGCAAACAATTGTGTGTCTCTAAGTCTATTTTCAACACATCTCAGGCATATTTTTTGCCCCCTTTTCTCATGTATCACACCTAACAAACATCCCCCCCGTAATGACTTTCATCTTTTTTTAACAAAGTGAGTCGACTAACGCCTGGATGGTGTTGTAGCTGCAAATGAACTGGATGCCACCATTTCTACCACGTCATCACCGGGACTCATCACGGGCCGACGTCACTCACCCCAGAACCTGGTGAGGGGCTCGAACAGGCTGATGTGCTCCACGGTGCACGAGTAGATGTCTCCCTCCTGGGGGGTGAAGCTCAGGTAGGAGAAGATGCGGAAGCTGAAGTCCTTGTTGGAGTAGTACTGCGTCTGGCTGACGTCGCCCTGCCCCACCGTCTGCCCGTTCCTGCTCCAGGTGATGGAAACTGGCGTGGGGTGGAAGTCGCTGACCCAGCAGATGAGGGTGTTCTGGACTCCCAGCTCTACCTGCTGTCTGGGGTACATCTGGGTAGTGGGTGCCACTGAGGGGATGGAGGCATGGATCGATGCATATTTGACAGGTAAAGGCGAATAAATGGTGAATGAATAATTTAACCAGCATAGTGTCAGTACTTCTACACTACAAGTGCTACACCTTTACACTTTAAGATCCAGCAGCTCCACAGCCATGTCAGCTCTATAAGACAACAAACAACTTTCCAGCCAACTCTAAATCATTTAATTAACACTTGATTATCGATACTGAAAAATTTCTGCAGGATACGGATCTAGTTCAGTCTGTTCACTCTGTAAAAATCACAGTCATGGCACAGAATCATGGTTGTAATCAGCCTAAAAGTGGCACTTTTTTCAGCGACTGAAATGTTGATTGGAGAGCTGTTATGGCTCTGGATCAAGTGTTAAATTAAATTCAAAGTGTGTGGATTTATTGAAAAAACAAAACAAACAAAAAAAAAACAGTTATAATGTTGACTTTTGACAGGTTTTTCTGTGGTACAGGAATAGCTGTGTTTTATATTTCATTTAGTTCTTGTGTTACTTTTGTTTGACTGTGTAAATCACTTTGCAAACCATGTTTAAGAGAAGTGCTATGCTGTATTAATCAAGTTTATTATTATTACTGTGTTAAGTGTAGTGCTACTTATTAACTGTCCCAATGCAAAGTTATAAACTGAGTTTTAAAAGAGCTCTCGAGCCACATGATAGTGCAAGCCTGATTGTCGCCTAACCACAAAGTTTGACTGGTTTCTACAGACACGATTCTTCCCGTTTTAAGCACACACGGGGAAACTTTCCTTATCAACTTGCATTAAACAAGAAAACTTCGTGTTTCTCCAGCAGCAGCTTTATCAATTTGTTTGTTTGGGAGCCTGGAGCTGTTTTCTGAGCCACTCTCGGTGATATTTGTTTTGTTCCTTTTCTTTACAAAACAAAGCTGTGAAATAAAACTGTTTCTTATGATGGTGGCAGTGATAACTTACACCTGTTTTGTTATATTTATTTATTATTTCCGCCACTACAATGGAGGCTTTTTAATATTCCCTTCATTGCTGTCACATTTCCTGATATTTGAATATTTATTTTAGATTGATTTTATGAAATGCTTGCTTGTAAGTTAGATTGCAGTGAAAAGTGGTGTTGCATAAGGAGAGTGCCACTAATTATATAAAAAAAATCCAAGCAGTCCACAGAAAATCATTGTTTCAAATCAGGTCCAAGTGAGAGGCAGGCTCACCGATGGCCTCTGGAGGGTTCTTTTCTCCCTTAATGCAGGTGGGGATGTTGTATAAGCAGGTTCCTATGGACACGTAGGTGTCCCCGGGCAGCTGGGGATCGGGAGTCCACTGCTCTGCAAACTCTGGCAGGCGCTGCACTATCGCATAAGTGACCGGGTCAACGTAGAGGAGCTCGTCGCCATCATACTCCAAATCGTACTGAGCATCCGATGACAAGTTCCTCTGGCAGAAGATCAGCCAGCGGAGCAAGTGTTTGCCTGTGGTTTAGTGCAGGGCAGAAAGGCCATTGTCACCCTGATGTCTTGTTTGAAGTATCTTTCACAAGCAAATCTGTTGTTGGAATCCTGCACAAGTTAACGCTAAAAATAGGGTGAGGTTTCAACTAATGTGCAAAATTAACACCAGGCACCACTGATAAAGTGTTGGCCTTGAATGTAACAGCCACTTGGGCAGGTAGCCAGTTTGGAGGTCCTATTCTGTTATAAACTGGCTTGTAAAACAGTGAGAATGGCTGGAATTTTCTGGATGTGCCAGCAGACAAAAAAGGTGTCCTTCCCTGGTTTCAATAAATGATATAGCAGATGAAAATTGATATTTTATTTTGATTAATCAAAACATCAGTCGTCTCTTTGATAACATGTTGCATCCCTACCTACAAGATACATCAGCTTTCATCATCTTAAGGTACAAACATATTTGATTTTCTCATCTGATGTTGGCCAGAAAAATGTTTTACTGGCAAAAATGAAAACCAAAACATCTTCTTGTTCTCTGCGCAAACAGCAATCATGACAAACATGAATTATGTACTTTCACAGTACTTACTCTGACTGTGTGTTGGCAGGCAAACAACCAGCAGCACTAGAAACATATTCCTCATTATGAGGGTTTTTCAGGTCCTCCACACCGTGCGCTGAACAGGTTTCTTTGCCAGACTCACTCTGCTGAGACTATCGCTGTCTACATGAAAGTTACACAAAGGGTCGAAATTCTGAAATAACTTCCTCATGCCTGAAACCAATTACTGTTTGCTTGTCTTCAATGCCAGCAGTGTTTCCACTCAGCAAATGGATAGGGCGCTTCAGTAAAGGCTCATCTGGTAACATAACCCACTGCTGCCACCTACTGTAGAACTGGGATAACTACCACATCTAGGAGTGTAAAGGTAGCCTATAGTGCTTCTTATTATACTGTATAGTGTATAACCATCTTTGAGTAGCTCCAAGTTTTTGGGGTATCTTTGGGACGACAATCCACGGTCATGAGCTGTGATGACAGGTGTTTTGCATCAGGGCAATTAAGGGACTTGTTCCACACCCCTAATATTGCTTTATGCACTTGGTGCCTTCTTATGACCTGAAAATCTGACCATAACTGTGAAGACGGTGTGCGTTTCTTGCTAGTGTTGTCCTGCACTGACTATGTACTCTGCTAAAAGAGCAGCTGCAACCTTCAGTTGTAGTACAACAAGTTTATTGAAATCCAACTGAAATCCGTGTGTGTGTGTGTGTGTGTGTGGTTTTCTGTAAACAGAGATACAGAATATGCATAAGTTTACAGTAGAAATAGCAATCTGTAACAATTTGAATGTTACTTGCATAATTACACAAATGTACATAACACAACAGTAAACAAACCGTTTGTAATGTATTATTAACAGTTATGCAGTGTACTAAAATGCTGGGCAACAATCAAATAATATTCACTACTAATAGGCATTAACTGGGCCTAGAGCTAGGAGAAACTCCATCAATAAAGGGCCGTTACACAGTTCGTCCACAAGGTGGCATGCTGAGACACTGAAATAAGGCCCGGGGACATAACTTGCTTGCCCCGGAGTCACGTGACCAGAGTGGTGTGAGGGGCACGCAGGAGAAACGTGCCGCACCGCAGCAGTTAAATACAGACGCCACCGCGAGTAGCTACAGCAATAGTTTCTGAATGCATCTGAGAATAAAGGTATTGTATCTACAACTTGTTTATGGCTTCGTGTATCGAGCTTTCGGCCGGTACACTCGAATTACCCCACTTTAAAGAACTGTGCAATTCTGAAACAATAGTGACAGACACAAGTACAAAGTAAAATTGCTATAAATATAAATAATGCACTTACATCGTCAGAAACGCACACATCAGCACAACAGCAACATGTAACGTGCTTAACAGGGGGAGCGCATCCGTCCGTATTTATATATATATATATATATATATATATATATATATATATATATATATATATATATATATAGCTCTTACCATCTCCGCTAAGGTAAAGGGCTCATCCAATTCACTATCTCCCCCCTCCTTCCTACCTATCACAGCTGGATGGAGACTCAAGGTAACTTCCCTCCTCCGTATTCCTTCTTCAGACAGGTTCTCCAGCTCATGCACTTTAACAAAAGATCTAGCCATAAGTTCAGCCTTCTCCCCACCTGATATTGCCCCCTCTTCCCCACACACCAACACCTGGTATCCCCAATCTCTCCTGTCTTCTCCCATCTTCCCATTCTTCGCCCGCCACCAGCAGTCCGGCAGGAAGGAACAGCAGCAGGGACCTGAACACAAACAGCTCCCGAAAGCGACCCTTAACGGAAACTTGCTCCACTTCCACACGTGCAGCCGTCAGATTGGAGCTGTGGTCCTAACTCCCCAACCTCCTCTCAGCTGGTCCGCCCGCATCCGTCCGTGACCGCGGCTCACCACAAAAACAAAGTACAAAGTTTGCGCATGAGCGAAATAAACTAGGGCTGAACGATTTGGGAAAATAATCTAATTGCGACCCCCCCAGTATTGCGATTGCGTTTAATATGCGATTTTTTTATTATTATTATTTTATCCTCTTTTTTCCCCCCCAGTAAAATCTAAATGATTTATTTAAATTTGACCAACACAATATTTGATACATTTTGTATACAATGTTCTTTTGCCATAGGCTGGGCCAATTTGTTAGAATTAAATTATAAGATGTAGGCCTATGACTTGAAATAAATGACATTTTTTTTTATTTCACTGCTCATTACAGAATACAGAAACATAAGAACAACAAATCTGTGGTTTTGCCACTGTGCATTTAAGTAATTTAAACAAAGTCACTGTAAGAAAAAGGTGGTGTAAAAAGTAAAAACACAAGGCATGCACTTTTTAAACACTGTGTGCAAAATTTACAGTCTTAAGAAAAAAAAAATAAATTAAAACTATATGTATCTTACTGCTCCCAAGTCAGTAACACACACACACACACACACACACACACACACACACGACATGATAACTTACCATGGGCAAGATGTAATGCAGGGGTCACCAATCATGTACCATGGAGGGCCGAGAGGCTGCAGGTTTTCATTCCAACCAAGATCTCCACCAGGTGACTTCACTGATCACCTCACCTTGTATCAGAAAGGAGGAGCTAATCAGTGAAATCACCCTGCCCTGACTGCAGTCCGCAGATCGAGGAGTGGCTCAACGTGGGTGGAGTTAAACGTTTGACTCCGCCCACTTGCTCAATAGCAAGCGACTGGAAGAGGTTGCTAACCCTAACCCTAACCCTAACCTTAACCCTTCACTTAACCCTAACCAGATGGCCAACGGGCGGAGTCAAACGTTTAGCTCCGCACACATTTAGTCCAACCCCGATCTTGGTTGGAATGAAAGCCTGCAGCCTCTCGGCCCTCCATGGTACATGATTGGTGACCCCTGATGTAATGTGTGCCCAAAACACTGGAGCCTCATCCATTCATTCAGCTGTGCAGCATACCTGCCAACATTTGAGTAGTAAAATCGCTTTCAAAATAAAACCTTTGTTATTGTGCATTTCTCATTATTATTAACAAACAAAATTGGGGCTTGTAAATTACGGGAGATTCCCGGGAGAAAAGACAAAATGAGTGGGCGGCAGGAGATGAGTCTGAAGTACGGGAGAAACCTGGGAAAAACGGGAGTGTTGGCAGCTATGCTGTGCAGCCAGCACCATATTTGATGCGTTGTCTGTTGTGATACAGACATGTTTTTCCTCGTGGAGATCCCAGCTGTTGCGCAACGGCCTCTGGCTCAACGGAGCAGTCAGAACACTGTGGTGACACTACGAACTTGTTCCAGCACTTTAAAAAAAACCCACAAAACCATATATGACAGTTGTCTGGCCAAAATGCCGAGCACCAGTGCACCTTGCAAGCAAAATACCTCAAGACAGGGATCACTGACCGAAATGTTTGAAAGTGTCTCCCCGTGAAGTAGCACCGGTAGCACGGCATGTTCTGCACAACACTTACCGCTGCGCAACATCTTTTTTGAAACCAAAATAATTCCACACCACCGACGTGCTGTTCCTCTTCGAGACCAAAGTCTCACTTGTGTCAGTGTCTGACTGCTCCATTGAGCCAGAGGCCATCACGCAGCAGGTTAAAGGTCAGGATGAAAAGTTGGTGCGGCTGAGAGCTCCACTCGCTTTAGCTCGCGTCTCGTGACCAATTTATAATCGCGCAAGTTGCTGTTAGGAAATCGCGTTTTATTATATCACGATATTATCGCAAATGCAATTAATCGTTCAGCCCTAGTTTTTTTATTAGTATTTTTTTTTTTTTTTTTACATAAATATCTGACGGTGATGACGAATATGTGGGACACATTTTGAGCAACCACAAAATAATAGTAAATATTGTTCAAAACTCATCGTTTGTAGTTTTTAATACATATTATGATGTACTCTTTCATGTGGTAAATATATTATTCAATGAAATTATTACTTTTTGTTGTTTTCATCACGTTTGAAATGATTATCACCTATCCGAGGACAACTGGTTTTGTAGGCCATGGACCAACATATAATCATTAATTTAATAAAAAATTAAAAATAAACCTGTAAAAGAACCTTACAAATGTGCAAAGGACCCCCTGATTATGCCCTTGATTCTTTTTATTCATTAAAATGTTGTAAATTTCCAACAGAAATAGCATTTTTCTTAGTGGGACGTGATTTATCCAAATTCCCAAGAATCAGTGATAGATAGATAGATAGATAGATAGATAGGTGTGTGTGTGTGTGTGTGTGTGTGTGTGTGTGTGTGTGTGTGTGTGTACAGTATACACCCTCACAAACACACATCACACCTAGGAAATGTGGCCTATGTCACATAGGTGAGGTGAGGAGGGAAGGCTTGATGCAGAGAGTCTCTCTTCAGGTGAGCGTTTGATTTGAAGTTGCATCGCTTCGTCTTTTGTCGTTTTTGATGCTGAAGGTGACCCACAGATTTGATTTTGAGGCCTCTGGATGTTTCAGCAAATTTTGCTCTTGTCCAAATTTTGATCTACTTTCCTGTTTTTTTTTTGTTTTTTTTTTATTATTATAGACAGTACCAGAGATTATATTAAATAACACAACCAGAGATAACGGTAGAGTAAAGGTTCACTTTATTCGATGCCTTTATGTTCAGGGTGATGGAGACAAACTTGGTTTACGGTTTGTCGATGTTCATCCTAGCTGATCACTGAAAAGGAAAACAAAAAACATGTATTCATAAAAGCCATCACACTATTGTTAGACTTGAAATATAAAGCATTTCATATCTCAACTCTTCAAATGTCAGAACATCCTCGTGCAACATGTACAGCTACAATCAGACATGTTAGTATTCACAGTTATCAACATAAACCCAAAGTAGCCTCAGATATTAAACATGAGCCCCAAATTATGATTAGATACAGAATGGCCTTGGTTATTATTTTTCTTTATAAAATGAGAATGGGCAGGCCCTTTTCCTGGCATGTTCAGACGGTGAGGAAAACAGAGCAGCAGAGACACAGCGGGATCCGATTCCTCAGCCGATGAGATCACACATTAATTTCTTTGGTCTGAATCAATGTGGGAAAGTGTACAGCATTTTTTTTTGCATTTATGCATGTTTAATAGATTTGCACCATCCAATTACAAGCCAACCAGGGCTTGTATAAGAAAGTAATGTGGACTCACAAGTAGCCTGCATATCTGAGTTATTTTTCACTCCTCAGCCACAGATTCTGGCAACGGGAAGAGTCAAAACAAACCTTGCCTTTGCCCTGATTCATCTTCTCTTGAGAACATATGAAGAATCAAATGAACATGAGCATCAGTGGGGATGCTGCTGGCCATCAGACTCCAACATCTGTCTGGTCATTAACTTTGCAGTTTTTGAGTTGTTTCCTCTAATTGCTTCGGAGAGCACTCTCATTCCTAATGAACTGGACTGAGCTCTTCATTTCCAGGCATCTCAGTGCAGGTTAGGATTAGATTTAGGGATTTTGGTGGTGGAAACCCAGTATTTTTGTGGCTGGTATTAATATCAATATTTGAGAATAAAAACTTCAACAACTATTTGTCAGACAATATTTGACTCCCACATTTGTAGCAAATGTGGGAGTCAAATACTTGTAATGAGGATATCATATTTGCAGTTGTAGAACAATAAACTTCTTAACTTATTAACACAATCTGAGCCACCATCTGCTCGGCTAACATGTGCTGACAGCTCACTGCTACACAAAATATTGTAAACAATATGGAGTCTACTGAGCAAACTATCAAATATCACTGGGGGATAATTCAATATTGGAGTCAGACTGTGATGATATGGTGATTCTGGTATATTGACACATATTTCTGCTGTCAAAACTGATGGTAACAAGCACATTTCAGTTTAAATTCTCTGACCAAATGACGCAGAAAACATTTCAAAGAATATTATTTGAAAATTTTAGAGTTTTGCTGAACATCTAACTTGGAATAAATCTAAATTTAATGTGTTTTTGCACATATGAATCATATGATTTACAGTGATATTGATAAACTGCCTCATGACTATTGTGATATTGAATTAAACCGCATTGCCCTGTATGGTTATTTAATGAGAGTGTTGTTCTTGAAATAATCTCAAAAGATTATTACAGCTAAATTTAGTCTCCTTGTCTTTGCATATTGGCCAGCATATATGCAGATGCCAGTATATCTGTGATGAGTAAATATCAGCCAATAATATTGGACAGCAGCTGTATCAGTTGGGCTCTATCCCAAATTAACCAGATTAAAGGAGAAAAAGCCCAAAAGTCAGATGAAGTGCTTCAGACCTGTTTAGTGTGGACTAAGCACTCAGCTGTCTCTGTCTGGGCTTCGCTTCCTATCTCTGCACCCCTCCGTCTCACCTGCTCAGACTTGGCACAGCAGTAGAAGCGGACATCATTGAGGCTGGTGTTGTCCCCGTTGGGGTCGTACTCCTCCATCTTGGTGTCGATGCCGCAAATCCCATCTTTGCCACACCCCTGGCTCCAGTCGCCGTACTCGCCCCACTCAGTGCCATTACCCTCCAGGATCGGGTCAGTGCTGCAGAGGAACTTGATGTTGTTGGCGGCCGTGTCGTCCGCAGACGGGCCCTGATAGGGCTCCACACGAAGCTGGAAGGAGGTGAGCACTCCGGTGGGGCAGTACTGAGGCTCGGACCAGTCACCGTAGCTGGGCAGGAGAGGAGGGAGGGGTGGAAAAACAGTAAGAAAAGATCCAAGATGAGGGTTGGAGATACTGGAGAGAAGTCAAGAAGTTTCAACATCTGAACACCTAATTTGCAATCCTGGTAGAAAGAGCGCTTTCATTTCTACTTCTAAATACAATGGGAAGCTGCCAACCTCCTGCAGCCTGCTGCTTTCAAAGTATTTATTTTATTAATTGAATCTTTATTTAACCTTTACATAGCCAGGTTAGTCCCACTGAGATCAAGCATCTTGTTAGATCTGGGACGTAGATTTGGCCAATGCAAAACAAACAGCAGCAAATTAAGTTACAGGCAAAAAAGGAAAAAAAAGCATCTTCAAGGGAAAGTGTAATATTGCCGCCATTTACACATTTTCAGTCTTACAGGTTGAAATTTCCACATTGCTGTATACTGGGTGAATCAAAACTATTTCAATGTATTGTTAAAACATTCCTGGCAAACAGACACCATGAGGAAGTGGCAGGGTGGTTTGCTGATATATGATCTTACAGCATCTGTCATTTGATGCAAGTTGGGGATGAAAGGTTTAAAAGGTGGCTGCGCCCCTTTAAATGAGCAATAAGCTGGGCTTCATGGGACTTACTATCCGGTGTGAGACTCGACAGTGTACATGAAGTCTCTGCTGTCATCTTTGGAGCAGAAGAGGCGGATTCCATTCAAGGCAGTGTCATCCAGGTCGGGCCCCTGGGAATGCTCCACCTGTAGGGACAAGAAAGAAAAAAAATCAGCCCATGCACAGAACTAATTAGGCTTCTTGTTAAACTACCTTCTGCTTAAATTCAGCAACCAGCGTATCTGCTGAGAAAATGCAGATTTAGGTCAAAGATTAATTATTTTTTATGGTATGTCTGTGACAAATGTGTTGGAAAGCACAAGTTTAGACAACACAGAGGAGGCTCTTTAAAAAATTTATTCAGATACCATCAGAATGTACCTGGAAATATCTGATTTGTTCAAGTAACAACCACCCAGCTTGTGCTTCATGCAAACTAACCACAAATCCAAAGAATTATTTGCAAATACTGCTTTCCCAGATCCATCAAGGTCACTTTGCGTTACACAAAATATTATCCAGGCTGCAGTGCTGGGAAGTCTGGGCCATCATACAAGATGGACAGCTGGAGAGATAAGAAAGCTTGCAGTATGAGCATTGATCCAAGTGTCATATTGTGCCTTGGCTCCAAAAACCTTCTTCAGATTTCTTAAGGAATTTAAATTTTCCCCTGAATTTTATACACACATGGTCACAATGTTTAATGTAGACACGAAGATTAAAATGTGATTTGATTAAGTTGTTCAGTTTAAAGTTATTGCATTTTCAAAAGCCCTTCACTTTTCCAGCCAGTTGTGGATTTATTCCAGTCGGCCATACAACTACACTTATTTACCTCAAAATTAATTCATTTGACTTAGATGAATTATAGCATTATCAGCCAGTAGCCTCCTAACTATTGTAATCCCAATATTGTGACTGATGTGCATGTGTGGGTGTAGTGTTAGAATTTATTATAAATGCCTTATCTGACTGATGTACATTTATTTGTAAACCATCACGAAGAATGTTATTTTTATCATGAGCCATTGCATTTATGAAAACAAAGCAAAATGAACTTTGAAAACGTTTAAAGTGGCACATTAGTTTATGGTTAGGTAATCAAAAGCTTGAAAATTGATAATAATAGGCATGTCTGTCTCTTTGTGTGGACAATACTGATATCTGATATCATCCTGCAGTAACTGCTAATATTGATACAGATCTGAGTCAATTCGGTAAAATGCAGGTGCCAAGTCCACTATCTGCCAAAGTTGACAGTAAAAAATGAAGTAAAAATAAATATTGCAACATTAAAAATAAATACTGGGCTGTTACAGATGATAATGATAGACTACCTATCAGCACATCAGTGAAAAACATTAATAATATGATATTTGAAATAAAAGCATGAGTCTGTATTTTTACCCTAACACTGAAGCCAACAGCAAAGAAGTTGTCAGGACACATCTCTGGCCAGGTCCAGTTTCCCCATTGCCCTCCATAGGACACCGTCAGCTCCGAGGTGTGAGGTCTGTCTTTAAACGCCACACCGGCACTCTGCAAAAATGTCTTCTCGCACAGCCCAGGGGAGAACACAGCCAGCACGGCCAGAAGGGTGTAAAACAGACCAGCCATATTGACAGCAGTGAGTCAGTTTCTGATCCTGAAAGCCCTTGTGTGGAGTGACAGGGTCCGGAGTGAAAGCTCTTATAGCCTTCCTCTCGCCTCCAAAATGACCTGATGAGCCTCGGTGCTCATCAGAGTGAATCATTTACAGAATCGATGATTGGCATGGGGAGGAGACAGCTGCTGGTGGACTGAGGAGCGCCTCTCTGAAAAGCAAAGTCACTGGGTCTGCTTGGTGCGTGCTATCTCCCTATACATGTACATTTTCAGCACTCAGCCCGTGCTCACCCTGAACAACCTGCAGTAAATCTAATAAAGCATGCAATAAAACATGCAATGAACAGGCTGAGCTTCCATTTCTAAATCACTAAAGAGAGAAGAGTGCATGTCAGCGCTGATGCACACTGATAATCCACAGAATATGGTTCAGCAACAAAAGAAGCCTGAATGTCTCTCGAGCAATATAGCAAAGATTCCTGTTTTCCTGGACTAATCATGTAAATATCTGACTGTGTTGACAAAAACCTGGGACACATTTTTGGCAAGCACGAATTTAAAATAAATAGAATTAAAAATCAATGGATTTTGGTTTTAAATGCTCTTTTCAATTCACTCTTTCATCTCATATCTATATATATATATATATATATATTATGCATTTTAAAAAATTTTTCACAGTTTCATATTAAATTGAAATGTTAAGATCTTGTCAGAGGACACATGCTTTTATGGGTACTGACCTTGTACATAATCAAATAATTAATACAACTATAAACAAACATATGAAAAATGTGTTATATTTGTGCAGAACATTGTCAGATAATCAACCCTGATTATTTAAAATAACAAAATGTGATCCCTTTTCAAAGGAATTGGCACTATTCTTAGTGGGACATGTTTTTTGCCAAAGTCGTGTCTACATTAAACATTGTGATCATGATCATGATGGCCAAGACCTCCCACCACTGCAGCATGAATCATATTTTGCGTTACGCAAAGTGACCTTGATGGATCCGGGGAAAGCAGTATTTGCAAATAATTGTTTGTAGTCTAGTTTTAGGCCAAAATTGGGGTCAACCTAGGACAAATTGCAAGAGAAGCAAACTCAACTGATTTTGTATCCTCAGTTTGTCCTGAGTGAGGGAAAAAAAAGTCCCAAGGAATCCCATTGGCGGAAAGTTTTGAAAATCACCTATATATGACAATATAATACTAAAAAACACCCTTTAACACACAAGTGAAAGGGGTTCAAAATTTTACTTTCAGATATCACTATAAAAATTCACAAGTTGATTACACACACAAAGACATGAAATAAAGTCAGTTACAAGTTCTTTGAATTATTCTGTTTACACATGCATATCACACATTATCTGATTTGATATGTGCTAATAAGGAATATAAGGAATAAATGCCAGAACAGATATTTAAACTAACTAAACTAAATTAAAAGGTTACTATATATATATATATATATATATATATAGTAACCTTTTAATTCACAGCTTAAATACCTGTTCTGGCATTTATTCCAATTAGAATCTTTCTCTCTTATGCTCCTTTGAAACTTGCTGTAGTGTTGAGCCCTTAGCATGTTTATATGTTTTAAATAATGGTATTAAAAACAATAATCCTCTAAGCAAATTTCTCTGCTCACTGTTCTATTTTCACTACAGTCCATCAAAGTAGCTTTACAAGAACTAGAAACTCAAAATAAGCTCTAAAACTAGAGGAAATACCTTGAATAATCCAACTACATTAAACTATTCTTCAAAAAACATATTTACTGTAGTGTCAACAAAAAACAAAGCAAGATATGGCATCAAATAGTGACATACAGTATATGTTTGAGCTGTACAGTCCCTGTTAGATAAGATAAGAAAATGAAATGAAACTATGCCACAGAATAATGCAACTTAAAAAGCATAGCCCATATACATTTAAATTATAAAGTGTAACTGTAGGCCTATACAACATCAAACTCAAAGTACAAATAGCCTACTTTAAATAATACACTGATTCTTGAGAATTTGGGTAAAACGGGTCTAAATTTTGAAAAAAAAAAAAAAAAAAATCAGACAATAAGAAACCTATACTTATATGTTTATAGAAGAAGTTCTCAGCAATCAAGTAATGATTCAGTGCAACCTCCTGACTTTATAATTTTTTCATAAAATATGTTTTTCAGGTCATAACTTAATTTATGCCAACGCACTCAGACACAATAAAAAGCTAATTATTCCTATTTGTTTGGTCTGATATAGATTTAGAGCATTTATAACATTGTGTCTTCACCTTAAGTACACAATAATGTTGTTAAATGTTGAATATTCCGTTTTAATCACTTTTTATGCTGTTTTACGTGTGCACTTTGAAAACTCTTGCCTCATGTGAGCCTAATTATTTCAATTTAATATAAAAAATTAACATTTTTGAATATCATTGAACACATTCTTTATCTTCCCTTCCTCTACTCTCCTCCAACTTTCCACCCTCTCCTTTCTCAGATATTCCTCCTTTAACTCTGGATCACTATATATTTTATTTTTTCCCTCCACTTTCTCTGATATTTCCTGTTTCTTCTCCTTTGTTCATCCACTGACAGCTCCTGCCTCACCTTAATTTCCTAAAATGCATGCAACATTAGTGTTTCATCAGTAAATCATCAATTATATGAAATTATGCAAAATTATTTTTATGACTTAGTTAGTTAGATTTGTATGTATGTATATATATACACGCACACACATACATCACACCTAGGAAATGTGGCCTTTATGACATATATGTAGAAGAAATAATTATGTAAATTGTTAATAAAGATGTTAAATAAACAATAGTACACACAAACAACACTATTAATGCTGTTTATTGTAATCCTAAATTATATTTCAGCCTCCACTGAGGATGATTTGTCAACACTGTCATACTGTGTGTCACCACTGTCAGACAGAGCACCTGACAGTGTTGACAAAAACACACTTTTTTTGGATGCCATGCATGAATTCTACACAGGAGCCATTTTCTTCTCCCACTCTAGCTAGCTAACTCTGACTCCTTCTTGGACTGCCTAAATTTGTGACATAATTTAGAAGACCCTACAAGGCAGAACAAATCTCAATCCAGACCAGATATGCCAGTTACTGGATTTGTGCCTCAACACCACATACTTCCAGTTTAACGGTAAATTTTACAGGCAAAAGCATGGCTGTGCTATGGGCTCACCAGTATCCACCATTGTAGCCAATTTATACATGGAATTGGTAGAACGCAAGGCCATAAACTCATACAAAGGAACGCCTCTAAGCCATTGGTTCAGGTATGTGGATGACACATGGGTAAAGATCAAAACCCAAGATGTAGAGGCTTTCACTGATCACATCAACTCAGTGGACAAAAACATCAAGTTCACTAGAGAAGATGTTAAAGACAACCACTTACTGTTTTTGGATTGTGATGTGCACTTTGATGAGGAAAGGAGCCTCCATATTGGGGTATACAGGAAACCCACTCACACAGACCAATACCTTCTTTTTGACTCACACCATCCAATGGAGCACAAACTGGGAGTTATCAGAACTTTGCAACACAGGGCAGATAACGTACCAACCTACACTCGGGCCCAAGCTGAAGAACACAAACATCTAAGGGGAGCCCTGATAACTTGTGGCTCTCCGAGTTGGACTTTTGGCAAAACACGCTCCAGAAAGAATACCAACACTGAGGATGCTGAGAAAATGAAAGACAAACGCAAAAATATTGTGATTCCATATGTGTCTGGGGTTTCAGAGAAACTCAGGAGGATTTTTAACAAACATCAAATCCCTGTAAGTTTCAAACCCGGAAACACTCTCAGGCAGAAACTGGTTCATCCAAAAGACAGGATACTACACAACCAGAAGAGCAACCTAATATATGCTGTCCAATGCAGTGAGGAATGCAAGGACTTATACATTGGGGAAACAAAACAACCACTGAACAAGCGCATGGCCCAACACAGAAGGGCGAACTCCTCAGGTCCAGTCTCAGCTGTCTATTCACATCTAAAGGAAAAGGCACACTCCTTTGAAGACAGCAATGTTAAGATTTTGGACAGGGAGGACAAATGGTTTGAGAGAGGAGTAAAAGAAGCCATCTATGTGACAGTGGAAAAACCATCCCTTAACAGGGGAGAGGGTCTGCGGCACCACCTATCTCCAATTTACAATGTTGCCCTTTCATCGATACCCAGGAGGTTCAACAAATAAACCTCAGACGACTCTCAATGATCGTTGTTCACCAGGGTTTCACTTGACTCTAACGACTGTCGCTTAACCAGATCACAACAATGGTCCAGTGAAACCAGCACCTCACGACTGCCGTTCACATGAGACCATAATAATGGTCAAATACCTGGTCCTGGACCTTACTCCACTGTCTTGGTCAGACTAGCGCGGACTAGAAAGACCGATGCATACGAACTGATGAAGCCCCTTGGATAAGAGGCGAAACGTCTTCCTAAGACAAATACAAGTCCAGTTGCCTATGATTCAGTTTGCCCAAAGAGAACAATGACCTGGATAAATGAGAATATCCATAGACAATTTAGAAGAACTCTCCATATACAAAAGAGACAGTGTTGACGCATCATGGTTGTGACACTAGTTATATCAATAAATATGTGACCCTGAAAAAATAGCAAACTTACAGGAGCTTGTGTGGTCTTGCCTAATTCAGTGGATGTAGCAGAGTGGAAAGGGGTCCTCAGGAATATGGCTGACCATGTAGTTGTCTGATTTAAATGCATATAAATATCTGACTGTGTTGACAAAAACCTGGGACACATTTTTGGCAAGCATGAATTTAAAGTAAATATAATTAAAAATCAGTGGATTTTAGTTTTAAATCTCTTTTCAATTCACTCTTTCATCTCATATATACCACAGGCGTGGTCACCCAGCTTATCAGAGAGGCGAGAGAGGGCAAAGGGGACCTGACTGTACTGTGGCTGGACCTTACCAATGCCTATAGCTCAATACCTCATAAGCTGGTCGAGGTTGCACTGGAGAAGCACCATGTACCCCAGATGGTGACAGATTTAATCCTGGACTACTATGGTAAGTTCAGCTTGAGAGTCACTGGCCAGTTAACATCAGACTGGTACTAGTTGGAGGTGGGGATAATCGCCGGCTGTACCATCTCAGTGACCCTGTTTTCGCTGGCAATGAACATGCTGGTCAAGTTGGCAGAAATGAAGTGTTGAGGGCCTCTCAGCAAGTAAGAGTGCGGCAACCACCCATCAGGACCTTCATGGACAACCTAACCGTGACAACAACTGCAGTGCCGGGAGCCAGGTGGATCCTCCACTGGAGAAGCTCATGACATGGGCACATATGAGTTTCAAACCTGCAAAGTCCCGATCCTTGGTTCTGAAGAAGGGGAGCGTCACTGACAAGTTCCGCTTCAGGCTGGGTGAAGACCAGATCCCATCTGTTACAGAAAAACCTGTGAAGAGCCTTGATAAGGTCTTCAACTGCAGCCTGCATAAAGGCTACTACTGCCGACTTGGAGCGCTGGTTAAGAGCTGTGGACAAGTCGGGACTCCCTGGAAGATTCAAGACATGGGTCTACCAGCACGGCATCCTCCCAAGAATCCTCTACTCATTTATGAAGTCCCCATGACGGTAGTGGAAGGCTTGGAGCACAAGGTGAGCAGCTGTCTGTGCAGATGGCTGGGCTTGCCACACAGCCTGAGCAGCATTGCACTCTATGGGAACAGCAATAAGCTCAGGCTTCCATTCAGCTCAGTCAAGGAGGAATTCATGGTGGCACGAGCACGAGAACACCTGCAGTACACCGGATTGAGAGACGCCCTTCTTGGGAGCGTGGAGCAGGGCAGAGCTGGATTTGGGAGTTCAACATGTGGCCGATACGACACTGCCAGCAGGAGGGAGACAGAAACTGGTGCAAGCGGAGGTGTGCACTTCAGTGGAAGAAGAGCGGGTGACCAAAACCGTGGCAATGCGACAACAGAGTCCCTGGTTGAGATGGGAACAGGCAATGGAGAGAAATGTCACCTGGCAGGACATGTGGAGGTGGAACCCCCAGAGGATCAAATTCTTGATTCAGGGGATCTACAGTGTCCTCCTGCTGTCCAAGTTATAGCATCATAAGATGTATTAAAAAACTCACAGTTTCATATTAAATTGAAATGATAAGATCTTGTCAGAGGACACATGCTTTTGTGGGTAATGGCCTTGTACATAATCAAATAATTAATACAATTATAATCAAACATATGAAAAATGTGTTATATTTGTGCAGAACATCCTCAGATGATCAACCCTGATTATTTAAAATAACAAAATGTGATTCCTTTTCAAAGGAATTGGCACAACTCTCAGTGGGACATGTTTTTGCCAAAGTCTCAAGAATCAGTGTTATGCAACATGTATACATTAAATATTATTTGTATATGAAGGATGTTGTTACATACACAGCAAATTCTGGTCTTTGGAATAAACTCTCTGTGAGTTTATATCAACTATATTTGAGTGTACACCATCGAATGAGACCATCGAATACACTCCAGAGCAAAGTTAAAGTAACTCTTTTCTGGGAGATGATCTTTTAATCCTGCTCAGGAGTTAAAACTGAACTTGTGGGGGAGTTAAAATAATAATCTCATGTAGGGTAAAATACAACTCTCACCTTGAGTTAACTGTAATGTGAACTCTTTCATAGTGTTAACAGTTAACACTTAAGACTATGTTTAATTTAACACTTAATGGAGTTAATATTTAGAAACACTAAAAATATTTACAGAGAAATGACTACAAAATAACTGATTACTACTATTTTTTATTAAAAAAAAACATTTTCTAACAATGCTGTATGGATACCAACTGTAAACATGTTTCAGCAAACATTAACATTGCACAATGTAGAAATACGAACAAAAACCCCGTGTGGGCGAGAGTTTTGGCTGTCACTCAAACTCACGCTGTTACTCATGAGCTGGTGCTGTCCTTGAGAGGTGATTTTAAACGATAGGCCAACTGAGAGGGCCTTTGTGTGCCAATGATTATGCTGTGGCGTGCCAACTGTGGCACGCACGCCTGAGGTTGCCGACCCCTGGTTTATAATGTTCGGCAACAGCAGCAACTAGTGCCAGTGCAAATCATCCTCTGGTACCAGATCACCAAATATCAAAGGTATGTTTGTGATCAAACACAGTGTTTGCGATGCGTTTAATCCTAAACCATGTCCTCCACACTCAAGGCTAATATTCGTTGGTTTGTTTTTCTGTTCCAGATAGCCATAATCAAAAGCATATAGCCTATTTAACAAGCTTTCTTTAGAAATGAAATGTTCAATCAAATATAGAAAGAGTAATTTCAACTCATATTTACCAACACCTTCCAAAATATCATGCATGATGTCAACAGCATAATTTTCTGCAGTAATGAAATATTGCAATGTATTAAGTATGCTCTTAGCTAGTATAATGTTGATCATTAAGAACTGGTGATCTTAAAGTCAAACGTGCACTGTAATAAATTACCAGCATTTCACAATAATTAACAGTATTATTTTTACAGTAACTTGTCGTAATTAAGTTCCCCTGTAAAAATGAATACCTGTAAAAACTACAGTATCCTTGGATTTGACAGCATTTAACTGTTATTTTACAGTAAAACCCTGCATATCAAAACACCCTGTTATGTCACAACAAGGTCTGTAATATCACAGCAACACAGTAAAAAAAAAAAAAATCCAAGGATTTCACAGCATTCAACAGTATTATTACAGTGAAATTTTGTATTCAAATATTCCCTGGTAAGTCACATGACATAACCAAACTGAACTGTTGAGTGTGCATATGATAAGATTATGAAGGATGATGACTCAACTTGATAAATGCTGCCTGCAATACATAAGTCTATTTAAAACTGAAACTATCTTTGCTTATTAACAGGTACTTCTTTGGCATCAATCCTGAAAGAGGCTCAAAGACCAGGAAGCGGACAACAATGAACCCTCATATGAGCACCTTTTGAGGAAACTAATGGACTTCGAGTGGGCATCATGTTTTTTTTTTGTTTGTTTGTTTTTTTGTTTGTTTTTTTGCTGCAGCAGTTGTCAGGCTCAGTTTTGAGTAGTTCTTTTTGTACTTTTTTTTTTTTTGAAGACAACTTTGCACTATAAGATTTTTGTATGACGCTGTTGCGTGTGGATTATAGAACGTTTGAGACTGAGAGGAGCGCCTGAGCCCTTCACGACATCCCTTCATCGCTCTCTCCCTTCCTCTCTTACCTTGCCATGTAGGCCTCATTCCCATCCTCTTACTGTTATTGTGACACAGCTGGGTAGTTGAATGGCAAGTTTCTGCACAGTTTCTCTGCATTTTAAGATGGCTTTGAAAAGTTTGACTAGGACTAGGAAGTTGAATTTCTTGAATTCTTGAATTTCTTGGCATTTATGTTGAATATCCCTTTATTTGTAAATAAATATGCCATTGGGCTAACACTGACTTTACCTCAGAGTTGTGTGTTGGTGTGTTAATTGTACAATGATTGTAAATTCACAGTAAATGGAAACTTCATCTGCATTACTTTCACAGTAAATTACTGGCCAATTTTTGCATGATTTCCACAGTATACATAGTAAATTCACAGTAAATTACTGTCAACTTGTGCATTACTTTCACAGTACACACTGTAAAAGTACAGGGCCTTATTGTAATGATGTACAGCAAAAGGTTGTAATTCCCCAGTAATGTACTGTAATATCACAGTAATTGCTTTGTCATTGAAGCTGTGAAGTTACAGTACACAGATGTGCTTTTACAGCAATGCATTGTAATATCACAGGTGTGAAATTACAGTAAATTGCTTTGAGTACATTTCACAGTATATTGCTGTAATCCTTAATGTGAAAGTCATGCAAAACTTATCCAATAATTTATTGTGAATTCACGGCGAAAAATTTTGCAGTGTATACAGTACAGGCCAAAAGTTTGGACACACCTTCTCATTCAATGCGTTTTCTTTATTTTCATGACTATTTACATTGTAGATTCTCACTGAAGGCATCAAAACTATGAGTGAACACATGTGGAGTTATGTACTTAACAAAAAAAGGTGAAATAACTGAAAACATGTTTTATATTCTAGTTTCTTCAAAATAGCCACCCTTTGCTCTGATTACTGCTTTGCACACTCTTGGCATTCTCTCGATGAGCTTCAAGAGGTAGTCACCTGAAATGGTTTTCACTTCACAGGTGTGCCTTATCAGGGTTAATTAGTGGAATTTCTTGCTTTATCAATGGGGTTGGGACCATCAGTTGTGTTGTGCAGAAGTCAGGTTACTACACAGCCGACAGCCCTATTGGACAACTGTTAAAATTCATATTATGGCAAGAACCAATCAGCTAACTAAAGAAAAACAAGTGGCCATTATTACTTTAAGAAATGAAGGTCAGTCAGTCCGGAAAATTGCAAAAACTTTAAATGTGTCCCCAAGTGGAGTTGCAAAAACGCTACAACGAAACTGGCACACATGAGGACCGACCCAGGAAAGGAAGACCAAGAGTCACCTCTGCTTCTGAGGACAAGTTCATCCGAGTCACCGGCCTCAGAAATCGCAAGTTAACAGCAGCTCAGATCAGAGACCAGATAAATGCCACACAGAGTTCTAGCAGCAGACCCATCTCTAGAACAACTGTTAAGAGGAGACTGCGCCAATCAGGCCTTCATGGTCAAATAGCTACTAGGAAACCACTGCTAAGGAGAGGCAACAAGCAGAAGAGATTTGTTTGGGCCAAGAAACACAAGGAATGGACATTAGACCAGTGGAAATCTGTGCTTTGGTCTGATGAGTCCAAATTTAAGATCTTTGGTTCCAACTGCCGTGTTTTTGTGAGACGCAGAAAAGGTGAACGGATGGATTCCACATGCCTGGTTCCCACTGTGAAGCATGGAGGAGGAGGTGTGATGGTGTGGGGGTGTTTTGCTGGTGACACTGTTGGGGATTTATTCAAATTTGAAGGCACACTGAACCAGCATGGCTACCACAGCATCCTGCAGCGACATGCCATCCCATCCGGTTTGCGTTTAGTTGGACCATCATTTATTTTTCAACAGGACAATGACCCCAAACACACCTCCAGACTGTGTAAGGGCTATTTGACCAAGAAGGAGAGTGATGGAGTGCAGATGACCTGGCCTCCACAGTCACCGGACCTGAACCCGAAATCGAGATGGTTTGGGGTGAGCTGGACCGCAGAGTGAAGGCAAAGGGGCCAACAAGTGCTAAACACCTCTGGGAACTCCTTCAAGACTGTTGGAAAACCATTTCAGGTGACTACCTCTTGAAGCTCATGGAGAGAATGCCAAGAGTGCGCAAAGCAGTAATCAGAGCAAAGGGTGGCTATTTTGAAGAAACTAGAATATGAAACATGTTTTCAGTTATTTCACCTTTTTTTGTTAAGTACATAACTCCACGTGTTCATTCATAGTTTTGATGCCTTCAGTGAGAATCTACAATGTAAATAGTCATGAAAATAAAGAAAACGCATTGAATGAGAAGGTGTGTCCAAACTTTTGGCCTGTACTGTATGTAAATGTTTTGTTAATAGTTATTAATTATTAAAAGGCAGAACAAAGGTATCTGGGGAAATTTCACAAATACTCCCTTTCATCTGCAAGCTGTTGAGATTATTTGACAATTCATTACTAAAATAATGAAGTATGACTGTTGTATTACTACCTGGCTCATCAGCAGTGTCAGATTCTTCATTCAGGGCAGACGTCAGCAGTTTTTTCAGAATAGATGTCTCTCTGAGGGTCCTGGCCTCTCGGATAAGATAAGATAAGATAAGATAAGATAAGATAAGATAAGATAAGATAAGATAAGATAAGATAAGATAAGATATTCCTTTATTAGTCCCACAGTGGGGAAATTTCAAATGGCCTTGTCTTTAAAACCAGTGCCCCAGGAACCTGGAGGCTGTCTCTGCTCCAAACATCAACAAGAAGTCTTGCACAATCTAATAAAAAAGAGAAAGACTACCATTACACTACTGAAAATAAATCAAGGATTTACTTTGCGCTTCGCCAACTGGGTGTGGACAGGGAGATTTTGCAAATTTGGCACGCCATGTACGCTGGCGCAGGTACTCCTCTTTCCCACCTCTGTCCCTGCTACTGGCGGAAGGGAGGAGAGAAGGCGTGGAGTGGGTTTGACACAGCCGATTCACATTAAACCAATCAAATGAGCCCCTATCCTCACCTTTAAATGTACTGCACGAAGGCATAATGAAAATTTACACAATTGAAATGGAGGAAGAGAGCAGCAGCAACACACACTCAGGACAATGAGGCCAGTCTTGGCTTCTGGAATGTTGCTGGAGCTACCTGCCATCCATCTATCCACCCATCCATCCATCCATGCATCTATCCTTAGGGTGCTTTCAGACCTGTCCCGTTTGGAGCCGTTGTTCCGAAACAGGGAGCGTTTCCCCCTAAAGATTGGTTCGTTTGGACATATGTGAACACAACAACCGCGCTCGGATGCGGGACAAAACAAGCGGGCCGAGATCGCCTAGAAGAGGTGGTCTCGGCTCGATTCCATTTGAGTCCTGGAGCGGTGCGTTTGCAGTGAGAACAGAATCGACACAGCAACCGACACAACTCACTCATAACTGTGGTTCAGCGTCAGAGCCCATCTTCGTCGGCAATTCCTTGTCGCGGCCCGTCTTTTTCTCAGTAGATGCAGTATATTTTCCCTGCGCAGTCTTGATTCCTGGTAGAACGGGATGTTTTCCTCCGTTACAGAACACCGGTACATTCAGTAGCGGTTTTAGGCATGGGCGAAGCGGGCATTTTTTTTCATGTCATGTGGGGGGTGGCACAAGCGCAAAAAAAAAGAAAAAAAAAATCATCAGCACCGCTCACCTGTCAGATCCGGCAGACCTGACCAGGTGGGCGCGGTACCGGCCCGCCTGATGCCGACCGGTGCCGTGGCCGGTGGCTTTTTATTCAAACAAGATTTTGTCCATATAAAAAGTAGGTAGGAGTAGTAACACGAAAGGGCGCAAGGCAGTAATTTCGCCTAAGGCGGCAACATGGGCAGAACCGCCACTACATTAACCACAGAAACACAGAGAAACAAACTAGCCACACACGCTGAAGATGCTCCATGGTTTTTGTTTTTTCCGGGTAAGAACGGAAGAGGAAACTTCTTCTTTCGGGGTAATTTCTGACCAATGAGAGAACAGCTGGTTCGCGCATGGCATTTGTTTACAGCTTTGACCCGCTACAGACGGCTGCCCTGTGAACACAAACGCCCCAAATGAAAAACGAAACAACTGTATCGATTTAGCCCCTGAATCGGAACAAAGCAAACGGGCCACAGGTCTGAAAGCACCCTTACATTCGTCTTCCTCATTCCCGTCTTTCCATTACCTACCTGCCTCACATCTCTCTTTTTCCAGCTCTGTCACCGTCTGTTCAAGTTATTGATTTTTATGAGCAAATATAAATTTAACTGTGAAGCCCCCAATTTTCATGAATGTTTTTACCTCAAAGGATAATCCTTGCCATCTTCATATAAATACATGTTTGTTTTGCAACTTTCAACTCCATCACTTACTGATGCAACAACACACTAGAGATTAAAACAAAATCTGGTTCATAAAAGCTTTTACATTCGCTGTTCTAAATGCCCAGTGTCTGGCAAGGAACTGATGCCTTTTACATTTTCAATTTGTGTGGAATATTTATGTATATGGAAGAAGAACTGGGTAGTTAGGCCTAACATGAGCAGCGCCAGACACCATGACTGGAAAAAAGACATCACTGTACTGGACACATTGTTTGACTAACAGGTGATCAGGTTGGGTTTCCATTATGCATGCCAAATGGTGCCAATCTCCTTTGATCTGACATCAGATGTGACGGGACAGACAATATGGAGATAAATTTATGTGCTGATTGAAATAGTAGCATTGAATAGTGGTTTTTGTGGGTATTTATTGCATTGTTAATGCAACGCCACCAAGCACAGAAAAGTCTCCACGTCTTCATTTGACTGCGGTAGCGGTTTGCTTGCCATTTTCTGACTTTGACAACTTCACTGACGATCAATGCGCACGGCCGCTGTTTTTTTTTTTTTTTTTTTTTTTAATGTCGGGTTTTGTTTTCGTGCAGGAGTCGCTCTCGTCACTCCCTGTCCAATCAGTTGCCTGCACGGCGTTTACATCACATTTTCAGCTCAACTCAGCTCGACTCAGCTCGCTTAGAACCCCGGCTGAGTAGGTGCTAAAATGGGACCTGCTAGCAGGTACTACCACCTAATGGAAAAGCTCTTAAACTGAGTAGAGTCGAGCCGAGTCGAGCTGAGTAGGTACTAGTGGAAAAGGGGCAAAAGTCGGCTGCCTTTACTTCATCCTTAGAAATCTTCCCCCCATGGTGATTTCCACCTTAATGAGCATCTATCTGGTGTCATTGTTTCATGCATAAGATGCTAAGAAATACGGAATTGATGAAATACTCCAACCCTTAGTTAAGGACATAAAAATATTAGAGACTACTGGGGTAGCTGTTCCATTTGCTGAGGTTTCTGTACATGGCACCCTTGCACAAATTACTGGCGATATCTTGGGTATACATAGCATTCTTGGGCTCTTGGAGTCATTTAGTGCAAATTATTTCTGTAGATTTAGCTTAACTGACAAATCTTCAGCTCAGTCAGTTTTCTCAGAAGATGATCCACATTTGACTTTAAGATCACCAGTTCTTAATGGTCAACATTATACTAGTTTGGTAGATGATCCTACATTAACCTGTTCATTTGGCATCAAGAGAAAGAGCATACTCAATCAAGGGCGCGGGAAGGGTGGTGCTGAGGGTGCTGCAGCACCCCCTGCTGAGGAGGGGTGGAATAAATGTCAAATTAATTTTACCACATTTCAAAGTCATTTTCTTTTGAAAATGACTTGATTGTGGCAGTCAGGGTGTGGACAGGGGGAGAAAGTAAAACGTGTATTAATCTACTGCACCTAATGCAAGGAAAACGAAAAACATGTAAAACGCGTGCAGAGGGGCAATCACACCGAGACACATCAGGCGGCACCATCAGTGGGCATCAGGCGAGCCGGCCGCGGCACCGGCCAGCATCAGGCAGCTCACCTGTCAGATCCGGCAGACCTGACCGGGTGGGCGCGGTACCGGACGGTGCCGCGGCCGGCCAGCCTGATGCCGACTGATGGTGCCGCGGCATGTGCGGGTCAATACTGTAGTCTAGAAAACTGGCGATTTTTTTTTCTCGTGCGCTCCCAAGTAGATTGCGCCCTGGGCAGTTGCACTGCCCATAGCAAAAACCGTCCCTGCTGCCGAGTCTGCCAGCACAGCGGGATACTGCTGCAACTCTCTCTCTCTTGTTTGCGCTGCGCTCGCACAGCTGGTTGTCTGTCTGTCACTGAAAGTTTAGCCTCCAAATCAGTGGTGTAGTCTACGTGATACGCAGGTATACGGCGTATACCCACTAGAAAAGGTCCCGCATTTCCGTATAACCACTTAAAAATGCGCAAAGATACGTATCAGTATGTTTTTTTGACATAACGTTCACTTTCCCGTTCATAAAGTCGCCTTCTCTGTGTTACGAAGCGGGCTCTTTTTGACCATATTTCGGGGGACACTACAGCTGGAGCTAACGTTAACGTTTCAGAAAGGGAGCCCCCCCATACGCAGCACCCCCTGGCAAAAAGTAGTTCCCGCGCGCATGTACTCAATACATTGCAATATTTCATTACTGCAGAAAATTATGCTGTTGACATCATGCATGATATTTTGGAAAGGGTTGGTAAATATGAGGTCAAATTATTCTTTCTATATTTGATTGAACATTTCATTTCTAAAGCTTGTTAAATAGGCTATATGCTTTTGATTATGGCTATCTGGAACAGAAAAAACAAACCAATGAATATTAACCTTGAGTGTGGAGGACATGGTTTAGGATTAAATGCATCACAAACACTGTGTTTGATCACAAACATACCTTTGATATTTGGTGACCTGGTATCAGAGGATGATTTGCACTGGCACTAGTTGCTGTTGTTGCTGAACATTATAAATATTGTCTAAATGATTCACTCAGATAAGCACCGAGGCCTCATCGGGCCATATTTGGACATGAGAAGAAACCTATAAGAGCTTTCACTCCGGACCCCGTTACTCCACACGAGGGCTTTCAGGACCCGAAACTGACTCAGTGCTGCCAGGCGCACTCTGCTGAGACTATCGCTGTCTACATGACAGTGACACAAAGGGTCGAACTTCTGAAATAACTTCTTCATGCCTGAAACCAATTACTGTTTGCTTGTCTTCAATGCCAGCAGTGTTTCCACTCAGCAAATGGATAGGGCACTTCAGTAAAGGCTCATCTGGTAACATAACCCACTGCTGCCACCTACTGTAGAACTGGGATAAGTACCACATCTAGGAGTGTAAAGGTATAGTGCTTCTTATTATACCGTGGATTGGGACTACACTCCACGGTCATGAGCTGTGATGACAGGTGTTTTGCATCAGGGCAATTAAGGGACTTGATCCACACCCCCAGTATTGCTTTATGCACTTGTTGCCTTCTTATGACCTGAAGATCTGACCAAAACCTCTTCTAAGTCAATCAGCAGCTACACCATGCCTTATACTGCATGAGTGATGTTTTTCTTTAGTTTAAAGCAATGATTTTCCTTCTCATGGTCAGCTAAGTTTTATCTATCAAACAGTATACTGCTGTTAATTTACATTTTTTGTATTTGTTACAGCAGTTCTGTCAATTCTTTAACATGAAAACACAGCATAAATGCAAAAGAGGTAGGTTGATGTGGCTCATGAAAGGAAACTTTGAGAAGCTGATCAAGCCTGATTTAAGATGTGCATATCAAACTCCCATTCACTCCAGTGCACAAGGAATCTGAGGCTTTATACAGAACAGATTATTTTAATATACACAGCTGTCAAATGAAAGGTAGGTAGGCTTCTGAGAGGCAGCAATCCAGTCGATCAGAGTCGATCAGAGCCAGTAATGCTCAAGAAATATTCTCCGGGAAAAGATGATGGGACTAAAAGTTACAGAAATTTAAATGGGAAGTGTGGCATGTAAAAGAAGGAACCAAGACAACAGGAAAATTAAGAAATACAATTGTTTGTACAACAGTCAAATACAGTTTAAGTATATACAAGTGTTTCTTCTTCAGAGAACATTCAACAACAGCTTGTACTATGTATGGTCTGGCAGGACTGAGCCGATTCAACTCCAGTCTGTCTCTGTCTACAGGAACGCTGTAGGCTCTGAGCGTCGAGCATCCAGAGCATCTCTCCTAGAAACCTTCAAGTTTTTAAGCACGGCAAATGTCTTAAGAAATGGTAACATAATACTTTACACACTCAGGTCATAAATATCTTTAAGTTAGACCTACAGTATATTTAGATACAGTCAGTGCTCTACGTTCTGCTCTCTAAAAAACAGCCATGTGACGTAACATGAGAGAAACCCAGAGGTTAAGAACAATATCAGAAGGGAACTTGAACTGATGGCAAAATGTTCAAGACAGTGCTTAGATTAGTGTCATGTTTATAAGAGTAAAAAAAGTAAGTTAAAAAAAAAAGTAAGTAAAAATAATTAAAATTCAGTTAAATTAATTAAATACAAATCTGTAAATTACATGGCTTTCTTCGCTGCTGAACATAAGAAAGAGGAAAGTGAGGCTGCTGAAGACCCGGGTTCAAGTGTACCCCCAAATGTAAATACAGGGTAGTGCGGATGAGAGCAGCAGTCAGTCTTCAGAGCCAGTGCTGGGGAGGGGTGGTTTGGGGACACCAGAACTTTCTTCTGGAGCTTTGTGGGACAAATTAAACCAACCAGCGGAGCTGTTACAGCTCCGCTGTATCTGTCGAAGGGACAGATACAGGAAATCATTCCTGCCACAAGCCATCACACTGTACAATAACTCACATCTGTCAGACAGAGACTTGCAACTGTCTGCTGTGTAGTTCTGTTTTTAACACTCCACTACTCAACACCTTAACTGTTTATTTATTTATTATACATCACTCAGCACCTTAACTGTTTATTTATTATTCCACTACCCAGCACCTTAACTGTTTATTTATTATTTATTATCTATATATTACATCCTAGGTTAATATACATCCACACTGTTTTTCAGACTGAAGGGGAAGTGGTGATTCCTTAAGAGGCCGAATCAAGTCGGTTAGCTCCTGAATCCCATTACCGGGCGTCAGGTTCTGCCACTTGGTTCTTGGTTTCGTGGTTTCATGCTAACTCTCCTTATCTATACAATCTATACAATCATGTATATACTTCAGTTCCATCTGTATATTGTCATATTCATTCCATATGTATATTTTCACATCTCGTATCTCTTTTCCTTAGGTTAGCCCTTATAGTCTTTATAGTCTTTATTGTATATATTTAGCCTTTATTCTTTTTTTAGTTAACGTTATTGTATGTTTCTACTGTTGCTGCTGGAACACCAGAATTTCCCTGGTTGGGATCAATAAAGTATATCTATCTATCTATCTATCTATCTATCTATCTATCTATCTATCTATCTATCAACCATCAGTGAACGTAATAAATAAATAACATGACATGCCTAGTCAACCACATTTCAGGCAAAAAGTGTTACCTAAACTTTATGAAGACGTGAAGGCTAAACTACAAGAGGACTGAAGCAGCGCAGAGTTCACTGGAGTAACTACACATGGTTGGACAGTATATCACTGACAACTGGGTCATTAAAAACCCCGTTCTTCAGACATGTATGAAAGTCACACAAGTGAACATCTGTCGGAAATACTACAGGCAGCTGTATCAGAGAGGAGCGGTAAGAAAAGTGTTATAGTAATGTGCATATTCTTTATTGCAGTACAACATTTTGTTAATATATCGATATCTATCTATATTTCTATCTATCTATCTATCTATCTATCTATCTATCTATATATATCTATATCTATAGATATAGATATATATAGATAGATAGATAGATAGATAGATTGATAGATAGATAGATATAGAGATAGATAGATAGATAGATAGATAGATAGATAGATAGATAGATACATATAGATAAATAGATAGATAGATAGATAGATAGATAGATAGATAGATAGATAGATAGATAGATAGATAGATAGCTGGATGATAGATGTGTGTGTGTGTGTGTGTGTGTGTGTGTGTGTGTGTGTATGTGTGTGTGTGTATGTATGCATGTACACTATATTACCAAAAGTATTCGCTCACTCATTCAAATGATCAGAATCAGGTGTCCTAATCACTTGGCCTGGCCACAGGTGTATAAAATCAAGCACTCAGGCATGCAGACTGTGAAACAAGACATTTGTGAAAGAATGGGCCGCTCTCAGGAGCTCAGTGAATTCCAGCGTGGAACTGTCATAGGATGCCACCTGTGCAACAAATCCAGTCGTGAAATTTCCTCGCTCCTAAATATTCCACAGTCAACTGTCAGCTCTATTATAACAAAATGGAAGCGTTTGGGAACAACAGCAACTCAGCCACGAAGTGGTAGGCCACGTAAAGTGACGGAGAGGGGTCAGCGGATGCTGAAGCGCATAGTGCAAAGAGGTCGCCGACTTTCTGCACAGTCAATTGCTACAGAGCTACAAACTTCATGTGACCTTCAGATTAGCCCAAGTACAGTACGCAGAGAGCTTCATGGAATGGGTTTCCATGGCCGAGCAGCTGCAGCCAAGCCACACATCACCAAGTGCAATGCAAAGTGTCGGATGCAATGGTGTAAAGCACGCCGCCACTGGCCTCTAGAGCAGTGGAGACGCGTTCTCTGGAGTGATGAATCACGCTTTTCCATCTGGCAATCTGATGGACGAGTCTGGGTTTGGAGGTTGCCAGGAGAACGGTACATTTCAGACTGCATTGTGCCGACTGTGAAATTTGGTGGAGGAGGAATTATGGTGTGGGGTTGTTTTTCAGGAGCTGGGCTTGGCCCCTTAGTTCCAGTGAAAGGAACTTTGAATGCTTCAGGATACCAAAACATTTTGGACAATTCCATGCTCCCAACCTTGTGGGAACAGTTTGGAGCGGGCCCCTTCCTCTTCCAACATGACTGTGCACCAGTGCACAAAGCAAGGTCCATAAAGACATGGATGACAGAGTCTGGTGTGGATGAACTTGACTGGCCTGCACAGAGTCCTGACCTGAACCCGATAGAACACCTTTGGGATGAATTAGAGCGGAGACTGAGAGCCAGGCCTTCTCGACCAACATCAGTGTGTGACCTCACCAATGCGCTTTTGGAAGAATGGTCAAAAATTCCTATAAACACTCTCCTCAACCTTGTGGACAGTCTTCCCAGAAGAGTTGAAGCTGTAATAGCTGCAAAAGGTGGACCGACATCATATTGAACTCTATGGGTTAGGAATGGGATGGCACTTTAGTTCATAGTATGAGTAAAGGCAGGTGAGCGAATACTTTTGGTAATATAGTGTATGTATATACAGTGGTGGAAAAAAGTTTTCAGACACCCTTAAATTTTTACACAATCTCACAATTTCAAATATTATCATGAAATATGTGTGGAAAAAATATTTTTTGTGTTTCAAAAGGTGTGGCTGCATTAGACAGATACAAACAAATACAAATTATATTTTTTGTTTATTGTTTACAAGAAAAACTAACAAAACTAAATTCTTGACAGTTTAATCTTTATCCTCCTGCGTTAGGTTCCTTGTTTTAGCCATTTTTGTGTCTAAAGAACTTTCAAATGTGCTGGCTTTATAAAGACACGAAGCTTGGCAACAAAAATTGTGTCTTTTAATAAAAAGAAACGACCTTCATCACTGTTACCAAAATGACCCAATACTCAAAATGTATTTTTATGGAAACAATCAATTTTAATTTGTTAACGGCTTTTTTAGGATTTGTTTAGTATTTTGGCTGTGACTGTACTAAAATAAATTGCACTTGAAGACCTAAGAGTGATTTGTTAATGCAATATTTCACAAATGCATGGGGTGTCTGAAAACTTTTTTCCACCACTGTATATATATACACTCACACACACACATCACACCTAGGAAATGTGGCCTATGTCACATAGGTGAGGTGAGGAAGGAAGGCTTGATGCAGCGAGTGTCTCTTCAGGTGAGCGTTTGATTTGAAGTTGCATCGCTTCGTCTTTTGTCGTTTTTGATGCTGAAGGTGACCCACAGATTTGATTTTGAGGCCTCTGGATGTTTCAGCAAATTTTGCTCTTGTCCAAATTTTGATCTACTTTCCTGTTTTTTTTTTAGTTTTTTTTTTTTTTTATTATAGACAGTACCAGAGATTATATTAAATGACACAACCAGAGATAACAGTAGAGTAAAGGTTAACTTTATTCGATGCCTTTATGTTCAGGGTGATGGAGACAAACTCAGGGTTTATGATTTGTCGATGTTCATCCTAGCTGATCACTGAAAATGAAAACAAAAAACATGTATTCATAAAAGCCATCACACTATTGTTAGACTTGAAATATAAAGCATTTCATATTCGCAACTCTTCAAATGTCAGAACATCCTCGTGCAACATGTACAGCTATAATCAGACATGTTAGTATTCACAGTTATCCACATAAACCCAAAGTAGCCTCAGATATTAAACATGAGCCCCAAATTATGATTAGATACAGAATGGCCTTGGTTATTATTTTTCTTTATAAAATGAGAATGGGCAGGCCATTTTCCTCTGGCATGTTCAGATGGTGAGGAAAACAGAGCAGCAGAGACACAGCGGGATCCGATTCCTCAGCCAATGAGATCACACATCATTTTCTTTGGTCTGAATCACTGTGGGAAAGTTTACAGCAATTTTTTTTGCATTTGTGCGTGTTTCATAGATTTGCACCATCCAATTACAAGCCAACCAGGGCTTGTATTAAGAAGGTAATGTGGACTCACAAGTAGCCTGCATATCTGAGTTATTTTTCACTCCTCAGCCACAGATTCTGGCAACGGGAAGAGTCAAAACAAACCTTGCCTTTGCCCTGATTCATCTTCTTTTAAGAACATATGAAGAATCAAATGAACATGAGCATCAGTGGGGATGCTGCTGGCCACCAGACTCCAACATCTGTCTGGTCATTAACTTTGCAGTTTTTGAGTTGTTTCCTCTAATTGCTTCGGAGAGCACTCTCGTTCCTAATAAACTGGATTGAGCTCTTCATTTCCAGGTATCTCAGTGCAGGTTAGGATTAAAATCAGGGATTTTGGTGGTGGAAGCCCAGTATTTTTGTGGCTGGTATTAATATCAATATTTGAGAATAAAAACTTCAACAACTATTTGTCAGACAATATTTGACTCCCACATTTGTAGCAAATGTGGGAGTCAAATACTTGTAATGAGGATATCATATTTGCAGTTGTAGAACAATAAACTTCTTAACTTATTAACACAATCTGAGCCACCATCTGCTCAGGTGACATATGCTGACAGCTCACTGCTACACAAAATATTGTAAACAATATGGAGTCTACTGAGCAAACTATCAAATATCACTGGGGGATAATTCAATATTGGAGTCAGATTGTGACGATATGGTGATTCTGGGATATTGACACATATTTCTGCTGTCAAAACTGATGGTAACAAGCACATTTCAATTTAAAATCTCTGACCAAATGACACAGGAAACATTTCAAAGAATATTATTTGAAAATTTTAGAGTTTTGCTGAACATCTAACTTGGAATAAATCTAAATTTAATGTGATTTTGCACACATAAATCATATGATTTACAGTGATATTGATAAACTGCCTCATGACTATTGTGATATTGAATTAAACCGCATTGCCCTGTATGGTTATTTAATGAGAGTGTTGTTCTTGAAATAATCTCAAAAGATTATTACAGCTAAATTTAGCCTCCTTGTCTTTGCATATTGGCCAGCATATATGCAGATGCCAGTATCTGTGATGAGTAAATATCAGCCAATAATACTGGACAGCAGCAGTATCTGTTGGGCTCTATCCCAAATTAACCAGATTAAAGGAGAAAAAGCCCAAAATTCAAATGAAGTGCTTCAGACCTGTTTAGTGTGGACTAAGCACTCAGCTGTCTCTGTCTGGGCTTCGCTTCCTATCTCTGCACCCCTCCGTCTCACCTACTCAGACTTGGCACAGCAGTAGAAGCGGACATCATTGAGGCTGGTGTTGTCCCCGTTGGGGTCGTACTCCTCCATCTTGGTGTCGATGCCGCAAATCCCACCATCGCCACACCCCTGGCTCCAGTCACCGTACTTGCCCCAGATGGCGCCGGTACTCTCCAGGATCGGGTCACTGCTGCAGCGGAACTTGATGTTGTTGGCGGCCGTGTCGTCCCCAGACGGGCCCTGATAGGGCTCCACACAAAGCTGGAAGGAGGTGAGCACTCCGGTGGGGCAGTACTGAGGCTGGGACCAGTCACCGAAGCTGGGCAGGAGAGGAGGGAGGGGTGGAAAAACAGTAAGAAAAGATCCAAGATGTGGGTTGGAGATACTGGAGAGACGTCAAGCAGTTTCAACATCTGAACACCTAATTTGCAATCCTGGCAGAAAGAGCGCTTTCATTTCTGCTCCTAAATGCGATGGGAAGCTGCCAACCTCCTGCAGCCTGCTGCTTTCGAAGTATTTATTTTATTTATTGAATCCTTATTTAACCTTTACATAGCCAGGTTAGTCCCACTGAGATCAAGCATCTTGTTAGATTTGGAACGTAGATTTGGCCAACACAAAACAAACGGCAGCAAATTAAGTTACAGGCAAAAAAGGAAAAAAAAAGCATCTTCAAGGGAAAGTGTAATGTTGCCGCCATTTACACATTTTCAGTCTTACAGGTTGAAATTTCCACATTGCTGTACCCTTACGAAACAAAAATATATTGCAGTATACTGGAAAATATCATGTGATATATTAGATAATACATTTCCATATATGGGAACTAGTCTTTATATTTTACAATATATTGAAATATATGCATAGACCATAAATGTCTATATATTGATACATATAAAAAAAAAATATTGCAATCAAGACCAAAAACGGCACTATATTTTTACATGCAATAGTTTGTCTTTATATGTTCAAATATACTGCAATATATGCATATACCATATATGTATATATATCGCAACATAATATATAAAAAAAATATATTGGGATTTTTCTTAACATTGCATATTTTCCAATAAACAACCATAACATATGCATGGACCACACATGGCATATATTTAGGGTCCGGGCAGCTTAGGACACCGGACACTGTTGTATTCCCAGGTCTTCTTTCTTTCTTTCTTCTTCTTTCTTCTGAGGAAATCATACTTCCCATGGGTGAAAACTCACCAAACTTTGCACAAAGGTCCAGTCCCATGCCAGATTACCTCAGCTGCAAACTCAAGCCAGTAGTCCTGATGGTGGCGCTATCCCTTACGAAACAAAAATATATTGCAGTATACTGGAAAATATCATGTGATATATTAGATAATACATTTCCATATACGGGAACTAGTCTTTATATTTTACAATATATTGAAATATATGCATCGACCATACATGTCTATATATTGATACATATAAAAAAATATATTGCAATCAAGACCAAAAACGGCACTATATTTTTACATTCAATAGTTTGTCTTTATATGTTCAAATATACTGCAATATATGCATATACCATATATGGATATATATCGCAACATAATATATAAAAGAAGATATTGGGATTTTTCTTAACATTGCATATTTTCCAGTAAACAACCATAACATATGCATGGACCACGCATGGCATATATTTAGGGTCCGGGCAGCTTAGGACACCGGACACTATTGTATTCCCAGGTCTTCTTTCTTTCTTTCTTTCTTCTTCTTTCTTCCAAGGAAATCATACTTCCCATGGGTGAAAACTGACCAAACTTTGCACAAAGGTCCAGTGCCATGCCAGATTACTTCAGCTGCAAACTCAAGCCAGTAGTCTTGATGGTGGCGCTATAGCAAGCCTCTAAAGTTCAAAACTTTGAAAATTCATAACAAATCAACCATATGTGCTACAGCTTCACAACTTTCATCAAACTGTAGCCTCAATATAGAAGAAACTTTTGTACATTTAAACCTACTGAAAATTATGAAGCCATCACTCTGTTTTTTTTTTTCAAAAACTGTAAAACTTCTTAAACCTATCTCCTCCCACAATTTTTGCTCAAATGTCACCAAACCTGCTACAGAGCATCTTCAGACTGTCCTACACAAACGATGTTCACAGATTTTTGATTTATCAAAAATTAAGCCTACAGTGCATCAAAATGACTTACTGTAAACACTACTGTAAACATATACCTGCAAAGTCTTGCTAAATAAATCTTCAATGTTCATGAAAAAAATGACAAAATTCTGGAGTCATGGTTGATGATGTGTGGCAAATTTCAGAATTGTATCTCAAAAACTGAATTTTTGACAGCATTTTGAATTTTGCTCTCATGTGAACAATTGGAGTCAATGTAAAAATTGCATTTTTAAACATCAATTTTTCACTTATGGAGCCAATCAATCATTGTTAAAAACAAATTAACATCATCTCCCTGTTTTCTAGATCAGTGTTTCTCAAATGGGGGTATGCGTATGCCTGGGGTAGGCTACTTAGCGGAACTCCAGGGGGTACTTGAAATTTTTTAAAATTATAACACGAGACTACGTTGTGTAGATCCGACCGAGCAATCTGTCAAATGTCTACAAGACTACCTGACAAACACCAGGCAAACAGCTGATTTCTCAACTTAAGTAAACAAGAGCTAAACAAGATCCTCCGTGAATTTTAATTTCTATAATTAAGTGCCTCAGTGGAGTCAGCACCACGGACAGTAGGCTACCTGTAAGATTTTCCACGGAGATGTGCGGCTATATATTGTTATCAGTTATTAATTAGCCTATTAATCGTTATTCATTTGTTTAGTCTTTATGAGTTTCCTGGGCCATTTATTTAATTAATTTGTCAGTTTGTTTGCGTCTGTACATTGAAATGAACTTTTAATAAATCAACACATCTGTGAAAACTGTTGTCTTTATTTCAGAGGTAAATTGATAACAGCCTGAAAAGGTGATTATATAACTATGTTCAGCCTTAATGTGGCTGCTTACTGTCCTTACTTTTGCTGCATAGCCACATTAATCGGAGCTGATGTTAAATTGGAATGACACACCCCCAGCTGAAATGAAACATCTGCCAGTTAAAAATGACTGAGAAGTCGGTAGAAGTATAATTATCAGTCCATAAATTTTTTTTTTTTTTTCCAGCAGATATTCTAGTTACAACATGATTGAGCAAGCAGAACAATTTTATTTTGCTATGTTTGGTATCTATTCAGTTTCAGGAAAACACGATGTAACCCCTGGCTTAGTCAAATTGTCAAGCTGCTATTGAGCTGCTACTTGCCAATTAGCTCCAGAGGTTGCAAGTTCAAACCTCGACTGGTGCAGAATCCACATTGTAATGTGAACATCTTAATCATGTGCTCGAAACTGCGTGAGTGTGACTGATCACTGAGCAGCATCTTCCTAAAAATGCCTGGACCCCACCCATCGCTGCGCAGCAGCTGTAATTTTACGTATATTTCCAATACATGTTCCCATATAATTGGAATGTCATAGATCATGTATTTATAAATATATTAACCCAGTGTTCATCACATAAATGTAAATACATTATGGAGGACTTTTATACATATAAAAATCAATATATGAACACATATATTATATATTTATTGCAATATATGGCAAATATATGAAATGCGCAATTGTTGCTGTATTTTTCCATATATTAACATATATTGCAATATATTGATACAATATATAAATTTATGCCACATATATGATTCACCTATATATTACACCATTTATTTCTGAGACATTTTCAAATATATAATATATTTCTATACATTGTTGTTTGTATATATATATATATAATATATGCAAACATATATGAATAAATAAATGTAATATATTCTAATACATTACAATACATTGCATTTCATATATTGGTAAATATATTTTCTTTCCGTAAGGGTATATACTGGGTGAATCAAAACTATTTCAACATATTGTTAAAACATTCCTGGCAAACATACACCATGAGGAAGTGGCAGGGTGGTTTGCTGATATATGATCTTACAGCATCTATCATTTGATGCAAGTTGGGGATGAAAGGTTTAAAAGGTGGCTGCGCCCATTTAAATGAGCAAGAAGCTGGGCTTCATGGGACTTACTATCCGGTGTGAGACTCGACAGTGTACATGAAGTCTCTGCTGTCATCTTTGGAGCAGAAGAGGCGGATTCCATTCAAGGCAGTGTCATCCACGTTGGGCCCCTGGAAATGCTCCACCTGTAGGGACAATAAAGAAAAAAAATCAACCCATGCACAGAACTAATTAGGCTTCTTGTTAAACTACCTTCTGCTTAAATTCAGCAACCTCTATATGTGTTGTAAAAATTCAGATTTAGGTCAAAGAGTAATTATTTTCTATGGTATGTCTGTGACAAATGTGTTGGAAAGCACAAGTTTAGACAACACAGAGGAGGCTCTTTAAAAAATTTATTCAGATACCATCAGAATGTACCTGGAAATATCTGATTTGTTCAAGTAACAACCACCCAGCTTGTGCTTCATGCAAACTAACCACAAATCCAAAGAATTATTTGCAAATACTGCTTTCCCAGATCCATCAAGGTCACTTTGCGTTACACAAAATATTATCCAGGCTGCAGTGCTGGGAAGTCTGGGCCATCATACAAGATGGACAGCTGGAGAGATAAGAAAGCTTGCAGTATGAGCATTGATCCAAGTGTCATATTGTGCCTTGGCTCCAAAAACCTTCTTCAGATTTCTTAAGGAATTTAAATTTTCCCCTGAATTTTATACACACAATGTGTGTGGTCACAATGTTTAATGTAGACACGAAGATTAAAATGTGATTTGATTAAGTTGTTCAGTTTAAAGTTATTGCATTTTCAAAAGTCCTTCACTTTTCCAGCCAGTTGTGGATTTATTCCAGTCATGGCCTTACAACTACACTTATTTACCTCAAAATTAATTCATTTGACTTAGATATAGCATTATCAGCCAGTAGCCTCCTAACTATTGTAATCCCAATATTGTGACTGATGTGCATGTGTGTGGGTGTAGTGTTAGAATTTATTATAAATGCCTTATCTGACTGATGTACATTTATTTGTAAACCATCACGAAGAATGTTATTTTTATCATGAGCCATTGCATTTATGAAAACAAAGCAAAATGAACTTTGAAAACGTTTAAAGTGGCACATTAGTTTATGGTTAGGTAATCAAAAGCTTGAAAATTGATAATAATAGGCATGTCTGTCTCTTTGTGTGGACAATACTGATATCTGATATCATCCTACAGTAACTGCTAATATTGATACAGATCTGAGTCATTTCGGTAAAATGCAGGTGCCAAGTCCACCATCTGCCAAAGTTGACAGTAAAAAATAAAGTAAAAATAAATATTGCAACATTAAAAATAAATACTGGGCTGTTACAGATGATAATGATAGACTACCTATCAGCACATCAGTGAAAAACATTAATAATATGATATTTGAAATAAAAGCATGAGTCTGTATTTTTACCCTAACACTGAAGCCAACAGCAAGGAATTGGTCAGGACACATCTCTGGCCAGGTCCAGTTTCCCCACTGCTCTCCATTGGACACTGTCAGCACCGAGGTATGAGGTCTGTCTTTAAACGCCACACCGGCACTCTGCAAAAATGTCTTCTCGCACAGCCCAGGGGAGAACACAGCCAGCGCAGCCAGAAGGGTGTAAAACAGACCGGCCATATTGACAGCAGTGAGTCAGTTTCTGATCCTGGAAGCCCTTGTGTGGAGTGACGGGGTCCGAAGTGAAAACTCTTATAGCCTTCCTCTTGCCTCCAAAATGGCCTGATGAGCCTCGGTGCTCATCAGAGTGAATCATTTACAGAATCGATGATTGGCATGGGGAGGAGGCAGCTGCTGGTGGACTGAGGAGCGCCTCTCTGAAAAGCAAAGTCACTGGGTCTGCTTGGTGCGTGCTATCTCCCTATACATGTACATTTTCAGCACTCAGCCCGTGCACACCCTGAACAACCTGCAGCAAATCTAATAAAGCATGCAATAAAACATGCAATGAACAGGCTGAGCTTCCATTTCTAAATCACTAAAGAGAGAAGAGTGCATGTCAGTGCTGATGCACACTGATAATCCACAGAATATGGTTCAGCAACAAAAGAAGCCTGAATGTCTCTCGAGCAATATAGCAAAGATTCCTGTTTTCCTGGACTAATCATGTAAATATCTGACTGTGTTGACAAAAACCTGGGACACATTTTTGGCAAGCACGAATTTAAAATAAATAGAATTAAAAATCAATGGATTTTGGTTTTAAATGCTCTTTTCAATTCACTCTTTCATCTCATATATATATATATTATGCATTTAAAAATTTTTTTTTTCACAGTTTCATATTAAATTGAAATGTTAAGATCTTGTCAGAGGACACATGCTTTTATGGGTACTGACCTTGTACATAATCAAATAATTAATACAACTATAAACAAACATATGAAAAATGTGTTATATTTGTGCAGAACATCGTCAGATAATCAACCCTGATTATTTAAAATAACAAAATGTGATCCCTTTTCAAAGGAATTGGCACTATTCTTAGTGGGACATGTTTTTTGCCAAAGTCGTGTCTACATTAAACATTGTGATCATGATCATGATGGCCAAGACCTCCCACCACTGCAGCATGAATCATATTTTGCGTTACGCAAAGTGACCTTGATGGATCCGGGGAAAGCAGTATTTGCAAATAATTGTTTGTAGTCTAGTTTTAGGCCAAAATTGGGGTCAACCTAGGCCAAATTGCAAGAGAAGCAAACTCAACTGATTTTGTATCCTCAGTTTGTCCTGAGTGAGGGAAAAAAAAGTCCCAAGGAATCCCATTGGTGGAAAGTTTTGAAAATCACCTATATATGACAATATAATACTAAAAAACACCCTTTAACACACAAGTGAAAGGGGTTCAAAATTTTACTTTCAGATATCACTATAAAAATTCACAAGTTCATTACACACACAAAGACATGAAATAAAGTCAGTTGCAAGTTCTTTGAATTATTCTGTTTACACATGCATATCACACATTATCTGATTTGATATGTGCTAATAAGGAATATAAGGAATAAATGCCAGAACAGATATTTAAACTAACTAAACTAAATTAAAAGGTTACTATATATATATATATATATATATATATATATATATATATATATATATATATATATATACAGTAACCTTTTAATTCACAGCTTAAATATCTGTTCTGGCATTTATTCCAATTAGAATCTTTCTCTCTTATGCTCCTTTGAAACTTGCTGTAGTGTTGAGCCCTTAGCATGTTCATATGTTTTAAATAATGGTATTAAAAGCAATAATCCTCTAACCAAATTTCTTTGCGCACTGTTCTATTTTCACTACAGTCCATCAAAGTAGCTTTACAAAAACTAGAAACTCAAAATAAGCTCTAAAACTAGAGGAACTACCTTGAGTAATCCAACTACATCAAACTATTCTTCAAAAAACATATTTACTGTAGTGTCAACAAAAAACAAAGCAAGATATGGCATCAAATAGTGACATACAGTATATGTTTGAGCTGTACAGTCCCTGTTAGATAAGATAAGAAAATGAAATGAAACTATGCCACAGAATAATGCAACTTAAAAAGCATAGCCCCTATACATTTAAATTATAAAGTGTAACTGTAGGCCTATACAACATCAAACTCAAAGTACAAATAGCCTACTTTAAATAATACACTGATTCTTGAGAATTTGGATAAAATGGGTCTAAATTTTGAAAATAAAAAAAAAAATTAAAAAAAATAATAATAATCAGATAATAAGAAAACTATACTTATATGTTTATAGAAGAAGTTCTCAGCAATCAAGTAATGATTCAGTGCAACCTCCTGACTTTGTAATTTTTTCATAAAATATGTGTTTTTCTGGTCATCACTTAATTTATGTCAACGCACTCAGACACAATAAAAAGCTAATTATTCCTATTTGTTTGGTCTGATATAGATTTAGAGCATTTATAACATTGTGTCTTCACCTTAAGTACACAATAATGTTGTTAAATGTTGAATATTCCCTTTTAATCACTTTTTATGCTGTTTTACGTGTGCACTTTTAAAAACTCTTGCCTCATGTGAGCCTAATTATTTCAATTTAATATAAAAAATAACATTTTTGAATATCATTGAACACATTCTTTATCTTCCCTTCCTCTACTCTCCTCCAACTTTCCACCCTCTCCTTTCTCAGATATTCCTCCTTTAACTCTGGATCACTATATATTTTATTTTTTCCCTCCGCTTTCTCTGATATTTCCTGTTTCTTCTCCTTTGTTCATCCACTGACAGCTCCTGCCTCACCTTAATTTCCTAAAATGCATGCAACATTAGTGTTTCATCAGTAAATCATCAATTATATGAAATTATGCAAAATTATTTTTATGACTTAGTTAGTTAGATTTGTATGTATGTATATATATACACGCACACACATACATCACACCTAGGAAATGTGGCCTTTATGACATATATGTAGAAGAAATAATTATGTAAATTGTTAATAAAGATGTTAAATAAACAATAGTACACACAAACAACACTATTAATGCTGTTTAATGTAATCCTAAATTATATTTCAGCCTCCACTGAGGATGATTTGTCAACACTGTCATACTGTGTGTCACCACTGTCAGACAGAGCACCTGACAGTGTTGACAAAAACACACTTTTTTTGGATGCCATGCATGAATTCTACACAGGAGCCATTTTCTTCTCCCACTCTAGCTAGCTAACTCTGACTCCTTCTTCTTCTTGGACTGCCTAAATTTGTGACATAATTTAGAAGACCCTACAAGGCAGAACAAATCTCAATCCAGACCAGATATGCCAGTTACTGGATTTGTGCCTCAACACCACATACTTCCAGTTTAACGGTAAATTTTACAGGCAAAAGCATGGCTGTGCTATGGGCTCACCAGTATCCACCATTGTAGCCAATTTATACATGGAATTGGTAGAACGCAAGGCCATAAACTCATACAAAGGAACGCGTCCAAGCCATTGGTTCAGGTATGTGGATGACACATGGGTAAAGATCAAAACCCAAGATGTACAGGCTTTCACTGATCACATCAACTCAGTGGACAAAAACATCAAGTTCACTGGAGAAGATGGTAAAGACAACCACTTACTGTTTTTGGATTGTGATGTGCACTTTGATGAGGAAAGGAGCCTCCACATTGGGGTATACAGGAAACCCACTCACACAGACCAATACCTTCTTTTTGACTCACACCATCCAATGGAGCACAAACTGGGAGTTATCAGAACTTTGCAACACAGGGCAGATAACGTACCAACCTCCACTCGGGCCCAAGCTGAAGAACACAAACATCTAAGGGGAGCCCTGATAACTTGTGGCTACCCGAGTTGGACTTTTGGCAAAACATGCTCCAGAAAGAATACCAACACTGAGGATGCTGAGAAAATGAAAGACAAACGCAAAAATATTGTGATTCCATATGTGTCTGGGGTTTCAGAGAACCTCAGGAGGATTTTTAACAAACATCAAATCCCTGTAAGTTTCAAACCCGGAAACACTCTCAGGCAGAAACTGGTTCATCCAAAAGACAGGATACTACACAACCAGAAGAGCAACCTAATATATGCTGTCCAATACAGTGAGGAATGCAAGGACTTATACATTGAGGAAACAAAACAACCACTGAACAAGCGCATGACCCAACACAAAAGGGCGAACTCCTCAGGTCCAGTCTCAGCTGTCTATTTACATCTATAGGATAAGGCACACTCCTTTGAAGACAGCAATGTTAAGATTTTGGACAGGGAGGACAAATGGTTTGAGAGAGGAGTAAAAGAAGCCATCTATGTGACAGTGGAAAAACCATCCCTTAACAGGGGAGAGGGTCTGCGGCACCACCTATCTCCGATTTACAATGTTGCCCTTTCATCGGTACCCAGGAGGATCAACAAATAAACCTCAGACGACTCTCAATGATCGTTGTTCACCAGGGTTTCACTTGACTCTAACGACTGTCGCTTCACCAGACCACAACAATGGTCCAGTGAAACCAGCACCTCACGACTGCCGTTCACATGAGACCATAATAATGGTCAAATACCTGGTCCTGGACCTTACTCCACTGTCTTGGTCAGACTAGTGCGGACCAGAAAGACCGATGCATACGAACTGATGAAGCCCCTTGGATGAAAGGCGAAACGTCTTCCTAAGACAAATACAAGTCCAGTTGCCTATGATTCAATTTGCCCAAAGAGAACAATGACCTGGATAAATGAGAATATCCATAGACAATTTAGAAGAATTCTCCATATACAAAGGAGACAGTGTTGACGCATCATGGTTGTGACACTAGTTATATCAATAAATATGTGAAAATTACTGAAAAAATAGCAAACTTACAGGAGCTTGTGTGGTCTTGCCTAATTCAGTGGATGTAGCAGAGTGGAAAGGGGTCCTCAGGAATATGGCTGACCATGTAGTTGTCTGATTTAAATGCATATAAATATCTGACTGTGTTGACAAAAACCTGGAACACGTTTTTGGCAAGCATGAATTTAAAGTAAATATAATTAAAAATCAGTGGATTTTAGTTTTAAATCTCTTTTCAATTCACTCTTTCATCTCATATATACCACAGGCGTGGTCACCCAGCTTATCAGAGAGGCGAGAGAGGGCAAAGGGGACCTGACTGTACTGTGACTGGACCTTACCAATGCCTATAGCTCAATACCTCATAAGCTGGTTGAGGTTGCACTGGAGAAGCACCATGTACCCCAGATGGTGACAGATTTAATCCTGGACTACTATGGTAAGTTCAGCTTGAGAGTCACTGGCCAGTTAACATCGGACTGGCACCAGTTGGAGGTGGGGATAATCGCCGGCTGTACCATCTCGGTGACCCTGTTTTCGCTGGCAATGAACATGCTGGTCAAGAAATGGAGTGTTGAGGGCCTCTCAGCAAGTAAGAGTGCGGCAACCGCCCATCAGGACCTTCATGGATGACCTAACCGTGACAACTGCAGTGCCGGGAGCCAGGTGGATCCTCCAGGGACTGGAGAAGCTCATGACATGGGCACATATGAGTTTCAAACCTGCAAAGTCCCGATCCTTGGTTCTGAAGAAGGGGAGCGTCACTGACAAGTTCCGCTTCAGGCTGGGTGAAGACCAGATCCCATCTGTTACAGAAAAACCTGTGAAGAGCCTTGATAAGGTCTTCAACTGCAGCCTGCATAAAGGCTACTACTGCCGACTTGGAGCGCTGGTTAAGAGCTGTGGACAAGTCAGGACTTCCTGAAAGATTCAAGACATGGGTCTACCAGCACGGCATCTTCCCAATCCTCTGGCCTCTACTCATTTATGAAGTCCCCATGACGGTAGTGGAAGGCTTGGAGCGCAAGGTGAGCAGCTGTCTGCGCAGATGGCTGGGCTTGCCACACAGCCTGAGCAGCGTTGCATTCTATGGGAACAGCAATAAGCTCAGGCTTCCATTCAGCTCAGTCAAGGAGGAATTCATGGTGGCACGAGCACGAGAACACCTGCAGTACACCGGATTGAGAGACGCCAAAGTGTCTGGTGCAGGGATCGAGGTGAGGACGGGGAGGAAGTGGAGTGCAGGTGGGGCAGTCCAGCAGGCAGAAGCTCGACTTCAGCACAAGGCCCTTCTTGGGAGTGTGGAGCAGGGCAGAGCAGGATTTGGGAGTTCAACATGTGGCCGATATGACACTGCCAGCAGGAGGGAGAGACAGAAACTGGTGCAAGCGGAGGTGTGCACTTCAGTGGAAGAAGAGCGGGTGACCAAAACCGTGGCAATGCGACAACAGGGTGCCTGGTTGAGATGGGAACAGGCAATGGAGAGGAATGTCACCTGGCAGGACATGTGGAGGTGGAACCCCCAGAGGATCAAATTCTTGATTCAGGGGATCTACAGTGTCCTCCTGCTGTCCAAGTTAGAGCATCATAAGATGTATTAAAAAACTCACAGTTTCATATTAAATTGAAATGATAAGATCTTGTCAGAGGACACATGCTTTTGTGGGTAATGGCCTAGTACATAATCAAATAATTAATACAATTATCAACAAACATATGAAAAATGTGTTATATTTGTGCAGAACATCCTCAGATGATCAACCCTGATTTAAAATAACAAAATGTGATTCCTTTTCAAAGGAATTGGCACAACTCTCAGTGGGACATGTTTTTGCCAAAGTCTCAAGAATCAGTGTTATGCAACATGTATACATTAAATATTATTTGTATATGAAGGATGCTGTTACATACACAGCAAATTCTGGTCTTTGGAATAAACTCTCTGTGAGTTTATATCAACTATATTTGAGTGTACACCATCGAATGAGACCATCGAATACACTCTAGAGCAAAGTTAAAGTAACTCTTTTCTGGGAGATGATCTTTTAACCCTGCTCAGGAGTTAAAACTGAACTTTTGGGGGAGTTAAAATAATAATCTCATGTAGAGTAAAATACAACTCTCACCTTGAGTTAACTGTAATGTGAACTCTTTCATAGTGTTAACAGTTAACACTTAAGACTATGTTTAATTTAACACTTAATGGAGTTAATATTTAGAAACACTAAAAATATTTACGGAGAAATGACTACAAAAAAACTGATTACTACTATTTTTTATTTAAAAAAACATTTTCTAACAATGCTGTATGGATACCAACTGTAAACATGTTTCAGCAAACATTAACATTGCACAATGTAGAAATACAAACAAAAACCCCGTGTGGGCGAGAGTTTTGGCTGTCACTCAAACTCACGCTGTTACTCATGAGCTGGTGCTGTCCTTGATGGGTGATTTTAAACGATAGGCCTACTGAGAGAGCCTTTGTGTGCCAATGATTATGCTGTGGCGTGCCAACTGTGGCACGCACGCCTGAGGTTGCCGACCCCTGGTTTATAATGTTCGGCAACAGCAGCAACTAGTGCCAGTGCAAATCATCCTCTGGTACCAGATCACCAAATATCAAAGGTATGTTTGTGATCAAACACAGTGTTTGCGATGCGTTTAATCCCACCATGTCCTCCACACTCAAAGTTAATATTCGTTGGTTTGTTTTTCTTTTCCAGATAGCCATAATCAAAAGCATATAGCCTATTTAACAAGCTTTCTTCAGAAATGAAATGTTCGATCAAATATAGAAAGAGTAATTTCACCTCATATTTACCAACACCTTCCAAAATATCATGAAAGTAATGAAATATTGCAATGTATTAATGCTCTTAGCTAGTATAATGTTGATCATTAAGAACTGGTGATCTTAAAGTCAAATGTGCACTGTAATAAATTACCAGCATTTCACAATAATTAACAGTATTATTTTACAGTAACTTGTTGTAATTAAGTTCCCCTGTAAAAATGAATACCTGTAAAAACTACAGTATCCTTGGATTTTACAGCATTTAACTGTTATTTTACAGTAAAATCCTGCATATCAAAACACCCTGTTATGTCACAACAAGGTCTGTAATATCACAGCAACACAGTAAAAAAAAAAAAAAAAATGCAAGGATTTCACAGCATTCAACAGTATTATTACAGTGAAATTTTGTATTCAAATATTCCCTGGTAAGTCACATGACATAACCAAACTCAGCACTGAACCTGAAGAGGCCATTTCCCTCTTCTGTTCTGGGCTGAATGGAGAAGGTGAGCTGCATGCATAACGTTTGCAGTGACCCATGGTATTTTAAATGATATTAGCACTATTAGCTAACTAGCTAACGTTAGCTAGCTGTAGCATTTGCCCGTGTGGTCTGATATAGGCTAGCTAACGCTAGCTAGCTAACGCTAGCATTTGTTATTTAAATTTGAATACCTAAATACTGTACATTATGCTTTTACTGAACTGTTGAGTGTGCATATGATAAGATTATGAAGGATGATGACTCAACTTGATAAATGCTGCCTGCAATGCAAAAGTCTATTTAAAACTGAAACTATCTTTGCTTATTAACAGGTACTTCTTGGGCATCAATCCTGAAAGAGGCTCAAAGACCAGGAAGCAGACAACAATGAACCCTCATATGAGCATCTTTTGAGGAAACTAACTGACTTTGAGTGGGCATCATGTTTTTTTTTGTTTTTTTGTTTTTTGCTGCAGCAGTTGTCAGGCTCAGTTTTGAGTAGTTCTTTTTGTACTTTTTTTGAAGACAACTTTGCACTTCAAGATTTTTGTACAACGCTGTTGCGTGTGGATTATAGAATGTTTGAGACTGAGAGGAGCGCCTGACCCCTTCACGACATCCCTTCATCGCTCTCTCCCTTCCTCTCTTACCTTGCCATGTAGGCCTCATTCCCATCCTCTTACTGTTATTGTGACACAGCTGGGTAGTTGAATGGCAAGTTTCTGCACAGTTTCTCTGCATTTTAAGATGCTTTGAAAAGTTTGACTAGGACTAGGAAGTTGAATTTCTTGAATTATTGAATTTCTTGGCATTTATGTTGAATAACCCTTTATTTGTAAATAAATATGCCATTGGGCTAACATTGAATTTACCTCAGAGTTGTGTGTTGGTGTGTTAATTGTACAATGATTGTAAATTCACAGTAAATGGAAACTTCATCTGCATTACTTTCACAGTAAATTACTGGCCAATTTTTGCATGATTTCCACAGTATACATAGTAAATTCACAGTAAATTACTGTCAACTTGTGCATTACTTTCACAGTACACACTGTAAAAGTACAGGGCCTTGTTGTAATGATGTACAGCAAAAGGTTGTAATTCCCCAGTAATGTACTGTAATATCACAGTAATTGCTTTGTCATTGAAACTGTGAAGTTACAGTACACAGTTGTGCTTGCGCAGCAATGCATTGTAATATCACAGATGTGAAATTACAGTAAATTGCTGTGAGTACATTTCACAGTATATTGCTGTAATCCTTACTGTGAAAGTCATGCAAAACTCATGCAAATAAAAAATAATTTATTGTGAATTCACAGCGAAAAATTTTGCAGTGTATGTAAATGTTTTGTTAATAGTTATTTATTATTAAAAGGCAGAACAAAGGTATCTGGGGAAATTTCACAAATGCTCCTTTTCATCTGTAAGTTGTTGAGATTATTTGACAGTTCATTACTAAAATAATGAAGTATGACTGTTGTATTACTACCTGGCTCATCAGCAGTGTCAGATTCAATTTTCAATTCAATTCAATTCAATTTCATTTATTTGTATAGCCCAGAATCACAAATACAAATTTGTCTCAAAGGGCTTTACAGAAAAATACAACATCCTCTGTCCTTAGACCCTCACATCGGATGAGGAACAACTCCCTGAAAAACCCCTTTAACAGGGAGAAAAATAGGAAGAAACCTCAGGGGAGCAACAGAGGAGGGATCCCTCCCCAGGACGGACAGACGTGCAATAGATGTTGTAAACACAGATAACAAACAATAAAATGTATGAGGATAGATAGGTGGCGGATGAGGGATGATGACGCCAAGGCAAGCTGGATGCACCAGAGCAGCCAGGGACCCGGGCCACACAGCCACCTACACCACGACGACCTGGATCTGAAGTAGACAGAGCATGCACTCGGACAAACACACATCAACGATTCACACACACTCACACAGAGAGACAAAGGTGGCACATTAATTATCTGAATTCAGGACAGACTTCATTCAGGACAGACATCAGCAGTTTTTTCAGAATAGATGTCTCTCTGAGGGTCCTGGCCTCTCGGATAAGATAAGATAAGATAAGATAAGATAAGATAAGATAAGATAAGATAAGATAAGATAAGATATTCCTTTATTAGTCCCACAGTGGGGAAATTTCAAATGGCCTTGTCTTTAAAACCAGTGCCCCAGGAACCTGGAGGCTGTCTCTGCTCCAAACATCAACAAGAAGTCTTGTACAATCTAATAAAAAAGAGAAAGACTACCATTACACTACTGAAAGTAAACCAAGGATTTACTTTGCGCTTCGCCAACTGGGTGTGGACAGGTGGATTTTGCAAATTTGGCACGCCATGTACGCTGGCGCAGGTACTCCTCTTTCCCACCTCTGTCCCTGCTACTGGCGGAAGGGAGGAGAGAAGGCGTGGAGTGGGTTTGACACAGCCGATTCACATTAAACCAATCAAATGAGCCCCTATCCTCACCTTTAAATGTACTGCGCGAAGGCATAATGAAAGTTTACACAATTGACATGGAGGAAGAGAGCAGCAGCAACACACACTCAGGACAATGAGGCCAGTCTTGGCTTCTGGAATGTTGCTGGAGCTACCTGCCATCCATCTATCCACCCATCCATGCATCTATCCTTACATTCGTCTTCCTCATTCCCCTGTCGTTCCATTACCTACCTGCCTCACATCTCTCTTTTTCCAGTTCTGTCACCGTCTGTTCAAGTTATTGATTTTTATGAGCAAATATAAATTTAACTGTGAAGCCCCCAATTTTCATGAATGTTTTTACCTCAAAGGATAATCCTTGCCATCTTCATATAAATACATGTTTGTTTTGCAACTTTCGACTCCATCACTTACTGATGCAACAACACACTAGAGATTTAAACAAAATCTGGTTCATAAAAGCTTTTACATTCGCTGTTCTAAATGGCAAGGAACTGATTCCTTTTACATTTTCAATTTGTGTGGAATATTTATATATATGGAAGAAGAACTGGGTAGTTAACATGAGCAGCGCCAGGCTCCATGACTGGAAACAAGACATCACCGTACTGGACATCACCGCACTGGGCTGTGCTGCTAGTTTCGAGGAGCGCAACCCGAGGCGCGATCAGTTTGGTAGTTTGGCACACCGAGGTGCGCTGAGATGGGAGTGGCGTTGCAGCAGGGGGAGATGTCGACAGATTCAGCTTGGCATAGTAGTGAGTGTTTCGTGCCAAAAGGCTTCACTGAGGTGCACTCAAAGCTCGCCAGTGGAAACCAGGTCTACTGTCAGCGCAGGGGGAGCGCAGCTGGTGTAGTGGAAGTTTGGCTGACCGGCGCACAGTGCGCACACGTCACCAAAATCTCACAGGCAGGTGTCCAGAATGTCAGGCACATTAACAATGCAATAAATACCCACAAAAACCACTATTCAATGCTACTATTTCAATCAGCACATAAATTTATCTCCATATCGACTGTCCCGTCACATCTGATGTCAGATCAAAGGAGATTGGCACCATTTGGCATGCATAATGGAAACCCAACCTGATCACCCGTTAGTCAAACAATGTGTCCAGTACAGTGATGTCTTTTTTACAGTCATGGTGTCTAGCGCTGCTCATGTTAGGCCTAACTACCCAGTTCTTCTTCCATATATATAAATATTCCACATAAATTGAAAATGTAAAAGGCATCAGTTCCTTGCCAGACGGGCAAGAAGGAAGGGTAAGAAGCTTGATGAAAATAACATTAAATTTGTAGCTTTACTTTTATTCAGGCACCTCAAACCAAATTTTAAGCAAAGTATTGGAGCAGGTCCTTCAGCGTCATCTCACAGAAAAGATATGTGTGCCTCCATTATAGCCAAACCTTTGGGAAGCGGGGTGCCAAATACTGTACTTCTTTCTACAACTGAGAATTTAGAGGAATTTGTGGGAGATTTCCAGTCTAATATTCAGGACCAAGTATTGAACTTACTCCCAGATGACTATGGATATTCTCATTTATCCAGGTCATCGTTCTCTTTGGGCAAATTGAATCGTAGGCAGCTGGACTTGTATTTGTCTTAGGAAACCCTAACCCTTCCTAACCCTCCCTATCATTCTAAATTTCTATTCCCCTTTTTTATTGACTGTTTTTATTGTTTTAAATTGTGTCTTGTTGCTTTTAATGTTTCTGTAAAGCACTTTGAATTACCTTGTGTTGAATTGTGCTATATAAATAAACTTGCCTTGCCTTGCCTAAGACAAATACAAGTCCAGTTGCCTACGATTCAGTTTGCCCAAAGAGTACTCCCAGATGACAATCCCTCCAGATCAGCTATAGAAGAGTTGTTCCAAAGCATGGACAACCCTTTTAGCCAGTTGAATTCTGATAGCAAATGGAAGAAATATTTCAAAGATAATGTGATACAGTACAACCAGTTGAACTGCACCTAGGAGTAAGTTATTATTCCAGAAGGAATAGCAAAACTGGAAACTATGAGCAAGTTCCAATCAATGACAAGTTCATATATATTCCAATACTGAAAACACTCCAGTTCATTTTCAAGAATGGAGATATTTGTGAGATGACGCAAACATGTGCTCAGAGTGACAAATATGAGGACTTCAGTGATGGCAGCTACTTCAAAAGTCATCCTTTGTTTTCGAGTAATAAGTTTGCCCTCCAAATCCAGCTGTATTATGCTGCATTATGACGAATTTGAGTGTGCAAATTCTCTTAGTTCAAAAAAAGGTATACATATGGCCCTTTTCCTTTAGTATCTACTCGGCTCGACTCGGCTCAACTCTACTCGCCTCGACACGGTTTAGGTGGTTTTCCATTACAATTGAGTAGCACCTCGCCGTGGGTGGAGTCGTCATAGCAAGGCGGCGCACCGTCCAGCTCCCTCTGGATTCTTTGGGCCGCCACCAAGCACAGAAAAGTCTCCACGTCTTTATTTGACCGCGGTAGCGGTTTGCTTGCCATTTTCCGACTTTGACAACTTCACTGACGATCAATGCGCACGGCCGCTGTTGCCGTTTTTTTTTTTTTTTGTAATGTCAGGTTTTGTTTTCGTGCAGGAGTCGCTCTCGTCACTCCCTGTCCAATCAGTTGCCTGCACGGCGTTTACGTCACATTTTCAGCTCGACTTAGCTCGACTCAGCTCGCTTAGAACCCCGGCTGAGTAGGTGCTAAAATGGGACCTGCTAGCAGGTACTACCACCTAATGGAAAAGCTCTTAAACAGAGTAGAGTCGAGCCGAGTCGAGCTGAGTAGGTACTAGTGGAAAAGGGGCAAAAGTCGGCTGCCTTTACTTCATCCTTAGAAATCTTCCCCCCAGGGTGATTTCCACCTTAATGAGCATCCATCTGGTGTCATTGTTTCATGCATAAGATGCTAAGAAATACGGAATTGATGAAATACTCAAATCCTTAGTTAAGGACTTAAAAATATTAGAGACTACTGGGGTAGCTGTTCCATTTGCTGAGGTTTCTGTACGTGGCACCCTTGCACAAATTACTGGCGATATCTTGGGTATACATAGCATTCTTGGGTTCTTGGAGTCATTTAGTGCAAATAATTTCTGCAGATTTTGCTTAACTGACAAATCTTCAGCTCAGTCAGTTTTCTCAGAAGATGACCCACATTTGACTTTAAGATCACCAGTTCTTAATGGTCAACATCATACTAGTTTGGTAGATGATCCTACATTAACCTGTTCATTTGGCATCAAGAGCATACTCAATACATTGCAATATTTCATTACTGCAGAAAATTATGCTGTTGACATCATTCATGATATTTTGGAAGGTGTTGGTAAATATGAGGTCAAATTATTCTTTCTATATTTGATTGAACATTTCATTTCTAAAGAAAGCTTGTTAAATAGGCTATATGCTTTTGATTATGGCTATCTGGAACAGAAAAACAAACCAACGAATATTAACCTTGAGTGTGGAGGACATACTTTAGGATTAAATGCATCGCAAACACTGTGTTTGATCACAAACATACCTTTGATATTTGGTGACCTGGTATCAGAGGATGATTTGCACTGGCACTAGTTGCTGTTGTTGCTGAACATTATAAATATTGTCTAAATGATTCACTCAGATAAGTACCGAGGCCTCATCGGGCCATATTTGGACACGAGAAGAAACCTATAAGAGCTTTCACTCCGGACCCCGTTACTCCACACGAGGGCTTTCAGGACCCGAAACTGACTCAGTGCTGCCAGGCGCACTCTGCTGAGACTATCGCTGTCTACATGACAGTGACACAAAGGGTCGAAATTCTGAAATAACTTCTTCATGCCTGAAACCAATTACTGTTTGCTTGTCTTCAATGCCAGCAGTGTTTCCACTCAGCAAATGGATAGGGCACTTCAGTAAAGGCTCATCTGGTAACATAACCCACTGCTGCCACCTACTGTAGAACTGGGATAAGTACCACATCTAGGAGTGTAAAGGTATAGTGCTTCTTATTATACCGTGGATTGGGACTACACTCCACGGTCATGAACTGTGATGACGGGTGTTTTGCATCAGGGCAATTAAGGGACTTGATCCACACCCCCAGTATTGCTTTATGCACTTATTGCCTTCTTATGACCTGAAGATCTGACCAAAACCTCACAGGGAATAGAGGATTTTTGCAGTTTGTTGACTGTGGATGCCTCTTCTAAGTCAATCAGCAGCTACACCATGCCTTATACTGCATGAGTGATGTTTTTCTTTAGTTTAAAGCAATGATTTTCCTTCAGTATACTTCAGTAACAGTATACTGCTGTTAATTTATATTTTTTGTATTTATTACAGCATTTTTGTCAATTCTTTAACATGAAAATGCAGCATAAATGCAAAAGAGGTAGGTTGATGTGGTTTATGAAAGGAAACTTTGAGAAGCTGATCAAGCCTGATTTAAGATGTGCATATCAAACCCCCATTCACTCCAGTGCACAAGGAATCCGAGGCTTTATACAGAACAGATTATTTTAATATACACAGCTGTCAAATGAAAGGTAGGTAGGCTTCTGAGAGGCAGCAATCCAGTCGATCAGAGTCGATCAGAGCCAGTAATGCTCAAGAAATATTCTCCAGGAAAAGATAATGGGACTAAAAGTTACAGAAATTTAAATGGGAAGTGTGGCATGTAAAAAAAGGAACCAAGACAACAGGAAAATTAAGAAATACAATTGTTTGTACAACAGTCAAATACAGTTTAAGTATATACAAGTGTTTCTTCTTCAGAGAACATTCAACAACAGCTTGTACTATGTATGGTCTGGCAGGACTGGGCCGATTCAACTCCAGTCTGTCTCTGTCTACAGGAACGCTGTAGGCTCTGAGCGTCGAGCATCCAGAGCATCTCTCCTAGAAACCTTCAAGTTTTCTAGCACGGCAAATGTCTTAAGAAATGGTAACATAATACTTTACACACTCAGGTCATAAATATCTTTAAGTTAGACCTACAGTATATTTAGATACAGTCAGTGCTCTACGTTCTGCTCTCTAAGAAACAGCCATGTGACGTAACATGAGAGAAACCCAGAGGTTAAGAACAATATCAGAAGGGAACTTGAACTGATGGCAAAATGTTCAAGACAGTGCTTAGATTAGTGTCATGTTTATAAGATGATGTAAAAAAAAAAAAAAAAAAAAGCTGGTGGGTTTTTTACAGTGTAGTGTACCCATGAAATCCAGACCAAGTGGATGAGTAAATCAATTAAATACAAAATCTGTAAATTATGATAATGCCAAAAGTAAGAGTTTCTCACGACTGTCTACCACATTGCAGCATTAAGCTTCATGTCAAACTGAATGAGACTTAGCAAGAACAATGGGTGCAAACATAACAGAGCAACAATCTTACTCAAACTTGAACTCTAACCAACCCTAGAGATTTTGCCTTGCATGTGGCAGATACCAAAATGACCCTTAGGCTTTCCATTATTTGCTGCTCAGTCACTGTTGTGCAGATGGAAATTAGCTGGGTTTAAGTGCAAGAGAAACAGAGCTCCAGGGAGGTTACTGCCAAATTGCTAACAACTCTATTCTTTTAAATAAATTTGCTGTTACTGACAACAATCTAGGTCATTAAGACTGAGGCTAGGGGTTGATTTGGAGTAAGGCTCATCTCTCCACATAGTTTCATTACTCCACCTCCCTCTTTGGGGGCTTCACCATAAAATTCTTCTTTATAAAAGAAACAGATACGTTTTGTACAAGTATTTATAGAGGGTGGAGGAGAAACCAAGGCATTTAGTGTTTGGGTTCAACAATTATTCACAGAAACCTTCTGTCACATCCCTCACTCCCACATACAAAACCCCCCATCTTCATCTTCGTCTTCTTTGCTTGGCGCCGTCGTGTCCAACAGGGGCGCCCTCTCAGCCCACTACTGTTTCAGGGTGTGTTGTGTGTCCTGGGCCAGCCCAAGTCCCTGAGTTCTATCGGGAGACATTAGTGTTTCCTCGTTTAACCAGTGGCAAGGTTCTCAACCCGAGTCTGAATCACTTGTGTCTGAGGAAGAGGACGATGAGGAGGAGGAAGAGTCCGAGCTGGAGCTGCTGCCGCTGAGTCGCGAGGGCTGGGCGTGAGTCTCTACAGTGCTCGGCTTTTCCACTGAGATGAGAAGAGTGAGGCGAGAAAAGGTTATAGCTCTACTGATGCAACAGACAGAGCCTACTTTTCCAAAACAGTGTAATAAAATGTTTTATAAGACAATAATTATACAACCATTTACATCTAAAAAAAAAAAAAAAGGAACATGTATGTTGTGAGAGGACTATTGAGAATTGTAAAGAGGATGTGAAAGCTCACCCTTAGGTTTTGGGGGCTTCTTGCCAGAGTTGAGCTGCCCGCTGACATCCTGCAGCCTCCTCTCCAGTTCCCTCCTCTTCTCCAGAGTCAGCTCCTCTTTGGATTTGCCACTGCTGGCTTTCTTCGCTGCTGAACAAAAGAAAGAGGAAAGTGAGGCTGCTCAAGACCCGGGTTCAAGTGTGCCCCTAAATGTAAATACAGGGTAGTGCAGATGAGAGCAGCAGTCAGAGCCGGTGCTGGGGAGGGGTGGTTTGGGGACACCAGAACTTTCTTCTGGAGCTTTGTGGGACAAATTAAACCAACCATCAGTGAACGTAATAAATTAATTCTGCATGTACACAGCAACAATATTCACAGAGGGCAATCAGAGCGTCTGAAGCAGGATTTCACTGAACTACTTAAAAGACTACGAAAACTTTTCAATCATTTATCAGTAGGCCATTACCAGCTGTTGAAAGAGGAATTAATAAGTTTAGCAGACGGCGTGAATTGAATGCATAACTTTGTCTAACCAGCAGTTTAAAAAGACTGAACGATATTGACAACTTTAATTTGTTCTGGGGCTGCAGAAACCTTTTAAGAGCAGATGGCCTTCCTCCAAAAAAAAAGTCTTCAATTACAAAAGGACAACTTTCTACACTCTCTTAGTCAGTTATACCTCTGTCCTGATGGTACACCACAGTCCAAATCTCAGCAACAGTTCAGTCCCAGGTCACCTACCCCCCGTTTGAAGTTCACAGACGAGATGGAGGAACTGATGAATGCTGCCATCAAACTCACCCCCCCATCACCACTCTGTGTGTGCCAAGCTTCTGGCTTCACCACGCCCAAAACCTTGCCTACCAACTCGTTTCCCCCATGCATACATTGCACCCACAACAAAAGATATCCTTAGGAACCTTGCTAGTTAATACCATTTCTGGTAAACAAAAAGACTCCAGATTTGTTATGACATTTACAAAGAAGTAGTTCATATTTGCAGTATTTAGAATATATAAAATAAATAAATCGAGGATTAAGATTAGATTTTCTCTAAACTGTGGGCCTGTAAATCTGATTAAGGGCACTAAATAAACTCGAACTTAAAGGAAGTTCTGGAGTGCCACTGACAGTGTGTGCTGAAATTGCTCTAGCTCAATGTATGTGTACAATACAAAAACACATAACGCATACAGTGCATTTTAGGGGGAAAAAATGTGTATATATAATTTATTATCATTGCCACCAAGTGCAAAGTCTTCTGTTATATATGATTGGTTCCTTGATTAATCAATCAAGAGGGAACCACACTTTAATTTCATTATACAACCTGTTGTATAATGACCAATAAACTTCCTTGTATCCTTTCATTTTACCCTTTGGCTACAAGTGGGTATAGGGATAAATACATCTGGCTGCACATTAGTTGCAGTCTGAACCAAGTTACCCTAGTAAATTGCATTGCTTGGTGTTGTTGGAAAATTATCTTCATGAAATGGTTGAATGTTATACCAACCACCACATGTCATAAAAAGCTTACTTCATCAAAACTTATTTTTTGCTTCATCTATCATTAATTAACTCATAATTGCCTTCTCATAACCCTGTGTTGGCCTCAGTACAGAAGCTCCTAACGAGCATTATCGACTCGTGAGGAAAACCAGCCTGTCAGTCAGTGTCTGAGAGACTGACAAGACAACTGAATGGAAGAAGAGGGGGGACATACAGCAGCAAAGTCAAGAACACTAATTGGCTGGGGGAAAAAATGACATGTAGCCTAACCGTCAAGTCATTTTAGTGTCAAGCCTCAGTTATGTTTGATTTTTATGTTAAATTTGGTCAGGGGGGGAAAAAAAACTCTGGGTGTATTTTACAGTTACAACTGGTACCAGAAAACAGAGATGCAAAAAAGAAGAGTTGCAGCAAAAGCGTAAGGTTAGAAAGTCTGGACCCTATATTGGTGCACACCCAAAAATAACACTTTCCCTGCGTTCCAATACCCATACTACCATACTATTTAGTAGGGAAAAAAAGAATTAGTATGTCCCAATACATACTAAACTACATACTTTGTAAGGGCAGCTGCAGTACATACTAAAAGTAAAAAGTATAAGTATGCGATTTGGAACGCAGGGATAGGATAGTTGTATCAGATGCTGTGTATTGATAAACTGTCCCCATATTTACAGAGCTGTCTATGAACAATACCCAAACCATTACTGACTACAAAAACAAACAAAAAAAAGCTTAGTGCCAATGACTTAAAAAGACACCGTCAAACCAAAACAAGCCCCTATTTGCCTGTCTGGCTTGCGTCAGCTCCCTTACTCACCATAAGGCTTGCGGGGCTTCTTCCTCAGACAGGTCATGACGTATCGCTCCAGCTCCTTCAGTGTGGACGGCTTGAGCGTTTCAAAGTCAATCTCAATCTCCTCAGGGTTGGTGTCCCTTAGCGAGGGCTCTCTCGACTGAATGATGTGGACCACACGACCCAGTTTCTCTCCCGGCAGCTTGTTGATGTCCAGACTCAGCTGCCGTTTCTCATCGTACGACATGGGCACGATTTCCTCCTCCTCCTCTGAGTCATAGTGGGGCAACATCGTGGAGGCCGGTGGGGTGTAGAACGGCTTCTTTGTGTTCCTGTGGAATGAAAAGAGGAGATACAGTCAGTGCAAGATGGAAAAAAAAGTAGGGCTGCTCCAGTCAATAAATGATCATGATGTTAAAAAAAGTCATCAGTGAACAGCTCAGCACCATTTCAACTACCAAAACTTTATGTATTTGTTTATTTATTGTTAAGCGGCCATGCACAGGGCTTGACATAAATGTTGCCTTTTGATGGCCTCGATCAGAGTTAGCCAAGAGCTTAGTTTCATTTGTTGTCCCTTTGCCAGGTCATGGTTAAGAATATTATAAACACGATGTGACAGTTTCTGATAGTGACATTGATTCTCATTTATCAAAGTGGAGGAAGCAAATCTGAGTGTAAAATGGTTGTGCACTTATTTCACTGACAAGATCGGTATTATCAAGTTACGCTTTTGTCGTATTGGTAAGATCAAACTAATGTCTGGTTGGAGAGAATAACAGATGAGCAAGCCAGAAAAATGGTTGTTTCTAAATGAATTATTTTTTGATCCAGCACCTTCAGTACATTTTAACAGATGTCCATACTTCTCAACTCTCAAAGCTGATTTTTTTTTCTTAACAAAATTATTTATTTTGTCAATAAATAAACTTGCATACTTATTCTAATCTCTGATGATCAACAGGTGATGCCCTAGCTCTTGTGCTGTGAGAGAGACAGAGCAAGAGAGAGAGAGAGAGCGAGAGAGAGATGATGAGAGATGATGAGAGGATGAGAGATGATGAGAATGGTGAAATCATGCATAATTTCTGTTTTCTTTTTTTTTTTCTTAAGATTTTTTTGGGCAGATGTAGTATTATGGTTGCAGGTTCTATAAATGAAGTGGTAAGTGATGTTTCAATGTGGCATATTTTTATTACATTACATTTATTATAATTATTAGAGGATGGTGGGAATTTTCATGTTGTACAGCCTTACTGGCAGAGCTTGTTATTGCCTTGTAAGAGGCGTAGCGGCCTGTACAGCCTACTCAACAAAACAATTTGCAACAATAGGCAACAAGAGAATTCAGATTTAACTTCAATCAGGTCACTTTTGAAGAGGTGCGACTGTTTGATGTATCGCACGTGGAGGAGTTCTTATGTCTTTCCTGATGATCAAATCTACACTCCTTTCTACACAACTTTGATAAATGAGGTCCAGTGTGCTTTGAGTTTCATTGCCTCTGATCATAGATCAGAAGCATGTTAATGCACTGGACAAAAAGCAGCTGCAATGATAAACTTTTAATGTGCTACCAGCAGCAACATTTGAAAAAGCACTAAGAATTGATATACAGATAGGCAAGATGTGTAAATCTGTCAAATACAATGCTATATTTGTAAATTTGTATTTATGCTTGTTGTAAGTCTAAACTCTAATATGCAATGCATCATTTCAATTGGTAATCGGAAACAACACCAGAGAAACTGGTGCAGAAAAAGTTTGGACGTTTCATAAGAGTCAAGATTAGATATAAGTTTGAACTGACTTGCTGTTCTTGTTGCTCTTCTTCCCTGGGCCTTTCTTCCCCGGGGTGGAAACTCCTCTAGCAGCCTTGGTCTTTAGTGTCTTGCCTGGCATCTTCCACTCCTCCGAGCCAGCTCTACCCCGGACTCCTCGGCTATGCTTCTCTGGCTTCTTCTTTTTCTTCTTCTCCTTCTTGTCTTTCTTCTCTTTTTTCTTCTTGGGCTTGACGATGGGGCCTTGGGAGAGAGCAGCCAGCTGTTCATGCACTGCTCGGAGCTGTGAAGAGGAAAAACACCACAAGACTATTTATGTAGAAGGTAAGATGCTATGACTGAACTAAAAGGAAATCAGATAGAATGTATAAAGCACATTTATGCTTATTTAACATGCCTTTCGATGGTAATAATGCAACAAGATGATAATGCAAAGCAGTATCATCTTAAATCCACAAAACACATTTCAACAGCCTGGCTTTTACATATTTTGCTGCGTTTTTTCCTGGTTCATGTCTTGCATTTTTGCTGTATTCTGAAACACACTGTATAAATAAATGTTATCATCATTATTCGAAAGCAAAGATGTCTTACCTGTGTGCACACCTGGTCCTGTAACTCAGCCAAGCGATGTGCTCGCTCTTCCTCACTGTCGGAGCTCGGGCTGCTCTCGCTCTCCTCACTCTCACTGCTGGGCTCACTCTCAGAGGACGAGGAGGATGTAGATGACGAGGAGGAAGAAGAGGATGATGAGGAGGAGGGGTGGCCGCTCATTGACATGGGTGTGTGCTCCATATGCGGTTCATCTGGCATCTTTGCGAAACGAAACTCAAACACATCCTGAGGGACATGATGGACAAACAGGAGAGAACAGAAAAGGATAGAGAGCAAAGACTTAACTTTCTGAAAATATAATGTAATTTCTTTTCATTATTATTTTTTTTTTAAATTATATTTATTGGCACATATAAAAACAAAACATAGAAGATGTGCAGGTGAGATTAAAAAACCTTTGAGGTTTATAGGAGTCTCAGTAAGCATTAGAAGCAATAACATAAGTTATGTAATCCACAAATTACTTTCTACATGTTGCAAAAGCAATGTGGCTCAGTTGTTATAGTTTTAAAAGGTGACATGACGGTAGAATCTGACTCATAAGCTGACCTGCAGCTTCCGTGCCATGCCCACAACATCGTGGTCAGGTGGGTTGTATTTGTAGCAGTTGGAGAACATGAGTCTGACGTCAGCAGCAAACTGCTGGGCATCCCGGTACTCACGACAGTCCATCTTCCTCTGATGAAACATTTAGAGTGGAGAGAGGACCAACACAGTTAGCATCTGGACAAGAAATACATTATCTGACTTTCCTTATTGTTCCAGCGCCCTCTGTTCCCCAAACAATATTACATAATATCAAAACTACAACACTAGCAGTATTTCCCCTACCACAGATATCCCAAACTGCTATCCCCTAATCCCGACAAAAGCCAGTGATTTTAAACAATGATTTTCCACTAAATAGAAAAATACGCCCATGTAAACTTCAATTTGTTGTATCACAGAATTTTCACAACCTCTTTTGTTATTTATTTGTCTGTAAAATCTGTCTGTTTATGATAAATCTATCAGCAGATTCAGCTCAGGCTATCATGCTGCACTCTGCTGTTGACTCAATTGCAGTGACACGGCTCATAGTATGAGTGAACACAGTGAAAATCTTTTGAAAAATTTTTTTTTGTCCCCTAAGCATGCATTTCCACCACTCGCACCGAGTTTCAGTAACATATATTTGTTTTCCTTTTTTAGGTTACATTTTTGGCATTTCTGCTTTATTTGATAGTTACAGTAGAGAGAGGCAGGAAAGACAGGGAGGAGAGAGAGGATGCCATGCAGCACACAGCCTGGGCTCGGATTCAAACCCAGAACGCTGCATTCAGGATTCAGCCTTGGCAAGTACTATGGTCTACTAGATAAGCTACCGGGGCGCCACAATAACTGAACTTTCAATACAAAGCAAACTACAGTGATGTGAACTACGAGTGACACATCTGACTACAGTGCACCTTCATCGTTTGCTGTCCACCACAGTCTACATTATGCACTTTGCAGCATATAAACTGAAATGGACCAGCTTACAGGCAGAAACAGATGCAAGTCAGGCAGAAATATCGGCAATGCCAGTGCCAAGTGCCGAGTCCAGGCACAAGGCCATCACAGCACGTGTCAGGGTGGGTCCAGCTTGGCTGTAGGACCAAAAATACAAGCAGTGGTTCTACAAAATGGAACCTAATAAGTTATCACACTTTCACCTAACTAATCCACTGATAACACAGCTGTGCCAGTTTTATTAGTTTGAAGATATTAATGTTATAGTCAACTCAATATCCAACTAACCAATTAATAAACTCAAGGGGAAACACTGGCATTTGTAATGTTGTTTTTCTACGAGTCTATCCATTACTTAAGACTATGTCAGACATTACCTTGATAGTGCTGAGATCCATGGGAAACTTGATAATGTCATGATAGTCGTGAAGCCCCAGTGCGGTTGCATCCACAGGCGTGTAGAAAGGCCAGGCATACGCGGTGTGCTTCTTTGACAACATATCCTTCAGTAGTCCACTGCAGTACCTCAGCTGTGGGCTCAGTTTGCCCTTCCTCGAGGGCTGGAGCTGGACAGAATCCGGTAAGTCTTTCTTTGGGGGTTTGATGGGGCGTCCGCTGCCCACTCTGCGTCCAGTGCCGGCCATCATGGGCTGGAGCAGGACAGGACCTGTGGGGCCTCTGACCAGACCCATCCCAGGAGGCGTCTCCATGTTCATGCTCCCCAACGAAGAGAGGGTAAGTGGGGAGGACTCGTGGACCTGGCCACCGTGGCCTCCCTTCCCCAAACCCACCATGCGGGCTCCACCCGACATGCCCACAGTCAGGCCCATAGTGGACGGCGTTGTGGTGTCTGCCTTCCGCTTTACACCTTTTTTCTACAGAGAGAATGACAGTGGTGGAAAATCATTTGCTTTGTATATACAGGATGGCAGAAGTGTGATACAACCAAAAGCAATTACTACAAAAAAGACAAGAGATATTATTCCTATGAAAAAAAAAGAAAGTTAATGACAACATTGTGGCTGGTTTCTGGTTATGATGTTGCTACAGTCATTTCCCTGCCAATTCAACTGACCTACACATTTTTTCTTAACAAAATAAAACACTGAAAACTGTTTATAAACTTACATATGTGGGCCACTCTGCCTTTTAGAAAGCATTAATACATCCCCAACATAAATCTGTGTAATGTGTCTCCAGTAAATCTTTAACACCATTTTCAACTGATGCCTAGAAATGCTTTTGTAAGTCACCTTATTGTTTTACTTACCAGTTCACTGTTTGTGAAGCAATGTGTTTTGGACAGTTCTACAAATTATGTTTATCATGATTGTGCATTGTGGCCGTACCTTGGTGGTGGGCTGTGTGGGAGGCATGCCCATAATGTTGGCAGGTGGCAGGCTTTTGGTCAGTACAGTCTGGGGAGAACTGGCCAACATGGACTCTCCTGTGTCCGAGGAAGAAGGGGAGTATGCTGACTGGGACACTGCTGGCACCTGGTGAGCCCTTGATGCTGAGGGACATAATAAAGTGGAGAAATGTAATTGGGTTGAAGGATAATGTGCAACAAAAGTCCTTGCTTTCAAATATAATGCTAAACAGTTTTGACAAAGCCCTTTATCATGTGAGACATGAGGCTTTCCATCAAATTGTTGAAATCTACTTTTGCATTTATTTGTTTGTGGCACACAGATATGAGAAAATAACTGCTGCAGCAGTTGTAATCAAATTGGAAAGAAACTGACAGTAGACTGAGGAGGTCTCCAATTCCCTTACTGACATCCAAGCATTAGCATGCCCACCAAGCTTTCCACTGATACAATAGGCTTTATTCAAATTCTCACACAGCAACTGACTCACCGTTAGACTTGCGGCCTTTGCCCTTGCTGGTTTTGTTTCGTGGAGCGGGAGGAGGCAGTTCAATTTCCTCCTGGGGCATCTGAGCCACCTTTGGAGAAAGATTTTCTCCAGGGACTGAGCCATCAGCACAATGTCATCTGTCGGCTGGCCAGAAAAAAAAAAAAAAAAAAAAAAAAAAGATGTAGCAATCCTCATGGTGTCATTTATGGAAGTTCACATTAGTTGCTATCAGTACATAGTGAATTATACTGGGCTTCTCTCAGAACTGAATGTGTCTGAGAATGAAGTATCACTGCACTGACAAAAGGTACGCATGCTTGGATAGCTTTCTCAAATAAACGGTTAAAAAAAAAAAAAAAAAGTACAGATTGTGTCCAGTTTGAGGATAAAGCAAGGCGAGCAAAGGAGGACACAACAGGAAATGTAGACACAATATAAAAAGGAGACTCCCCATTAACCCTTTGAAACCTGAGCAAATTCACTTGCTTTCTTTCAAACACATGGGGGGGGAAGGTGATGACCAAAATAGAAAGAAATTAGTCAAAAATGAACAAGAAACTAGTAAAAACAACAAGAAAATAACCTAAAAATACACTAAACAAAAATTGCCAGAGAATGAGCAAAAATGGGTTTAAAAAGACAAGAAATAAATACCATAAAATTATACAGACAAAAGTTAAAAGTCCATGAAAATTACCAAAACAAATGCAAATAAATAAAAAAATTACAAATAAAGACAAAAAGTCTTTTTTTTAAAAATGTCTTTTTAAATTCAATTTTCGATATGCCATTTTTTCTGAAATCAGTTTTGCTGTTGTTTTTTTAAAATATAATAAAATAATAAAAATATAATATTGTGCATTTTAATCTATCGAAAAAGGTGTAAAAAAGTGTGTCGGTGTGAAATGTAGATCCTAGCTGTTCACTGACTTTCTCTACAACAATGCACAATGCAGACTGCAGTGTTTGAGTGTGTTATGCCATTATAGCTATAAGAGAGAAAAAAGAGGGTAAACAAAAAAGAAGAAATAAAAAGTAGAGTTAAGGGGAAAATGTCCCTACCTTGTTGTAAATGTAGCAGTTGGTGAACATGGTGTTGAAGTCCTGTATGCACTCACTGGCACTGCGATAGTAATTGTTCTCTAGGCGCTTTTTGATGGTCCCCATGTCCATCGGCTGTTTGATGATTTTATGATAATCCTGGGAAATGGAGAAGGAGAATGAGAGAGAAACAGAGGAGAGGGAGAGTAAGCTTCAAACAGAGAGTCTGATATTATGAATCAGCCACAGAAGTGGACAAAATCCATAATTCAGCAACTTCAGCCTGACAAATGAACTTCCCGAACAGACTGGAACTTCTGAGTGATGTGTGTTTACCTGTCAAACTAAAAAGATGGGCTTGTTTTGATGAATAACTTCATCAAAACAAGCACATCTTCAAGATTTAACTGCAGAGAGTGGACAGATATAAGATCAAACTTGAAAAATGGAGTCAGCTCACAGTATCCTCCCACACAGTGCTCCCAAAGCTTTCATCTCAGATTTATAATGTACAGTCACAGTGGACCATAATGTTACCACATGACCTTTTGTGTTTTGAGTGAGGGCTCTGGCTGCAATGACAACCCAATACTCATTCTTGATGGCAACCCTGCAGGTGAGACAAGGCAAAATCTAACTTCTTGGAGCAAAATGGCATAAATAGTCTGTGCTTGGGATGAGCAAGTTCATGCCCTGGTTGCTGAGAGTCATTCTGAGAAATGTAGGGAATTACAAACTTAAGTAGAAAACAGAGGAAAGTCAGTAGACTAACAAATTAAATCACAATACTTCCTTTTTTTCATTTAACATTTCACATCAGAACACAGATGGGGGAAAAAATTTCAAATCAAATGTGAAGGAACCATCTTTCCTTGCTAAAGCTCCTGTATTTAACTCACTGGTAGGTTAAGCCTGTAGGCATCCACCGGCTCGTGAAAGGGCCAGGCAAAGTGGTGCCTCCACAGAGACTTTATCAGGGCCTTCTGCAGGTACTGCAGCTGGTTCGTCATGCGGCCCTGCCGGCCGGGGTCCCTCACAGGGGGTTGTGGCGGGGCTGGGGGGACCTGGGGCGTCGTGAGGGGCAGAGAGGGGCTCTCAAAATCCTCGTACAGCAGGGAAGGCTTGCGGATGCGTTTTCCCGGGCCACTGTGCTGCTCCATCCCGCCACTGGACAGCCCAATTAGAGAGCTGAGAGGAAAGGGGAGACAAGTAAAATATATGCATGATACATTGTTTCGACATGCACAGATTGCAGGATGTGTGATACTTAGGAAGGCAAATTAACTCAAACCCATCACGCTACAACGTTTTTTGTTGCTTGATACAAAAAGGAAAGCTTTAAGGTTCTCATTTTCCATGACTAATCTAAAAGAGAAGTCTGTCTGATGTAACATAATTTAGTCTGATTTGGTGGTTCTTTGATACACAGAGTTTGTCTGTAGTGACACAAAGGCTCTGCATTGACAGCGATCAGTTCATTCTGTGCTCTGGTGAAGGGAGTGCACTTGATCACTTTATCAAACGAGCGAAACGACACCAGTCAGCAGCCACAACCTGAAAATGAGCGCTGCCTGATTTGGTTGTTTGACAAACTGATCAAAAATGATTGTGACTGGAGCTTCATTGTACATGCAGAGCCTGTGTGTCTCCTGCCTGTAAACATGCATGTTATGCTGCTACTGTCACAGATAATGTTGCCTGGATGATAGAACCAGGCGTTCAGTTACGTGAGGCAGCTTTTGTGTGTGTATTCAAGTTATCAGTGGCACGTCACCCCGGTGCTGGTTAAAAGCCGGTGGTTATACATAAATCTGTTGTTACATGTAAATAACACAACTGAGACACAAGTCTGTCACCTGTTCCCTCTCCGCTTGTTGATGCTGGTGTCAAAGTCGTATACATGAAAGTGAAAGTGAAGGAATCCTGAATCATGTGTGGTAGAAGTTTGGGGAAGGGTTGTTTTGTTAGAAGAGGATAGACTTTTGAAGTACCCAAATGATGAAAATTATGGTTATTTTAATTGTATATCTGTATTTAAATAATAACACACTACATGTAGCTGGTGAAAATTCCTGTATTTTTTCATATTGCAATATATATCACAGGGAATTAAAAAGATCACAATGTCAGTCCCTCCCACCCCCCACCCCCAATATCATGCAGCCCTAATTTCTAGGACACAACGATGAAGGAAGATTTTTTTCATTCATACCACAGCAGGAATGGCAAATGGCACAGAAATTGATAGAGTCCATAATATATTAACAAATGAAAAACAACTGAAAACTGATCCTCTCTACTATGTGAGATAGGTTTTTCTGATAAAAATCATGATTTTACTGAATGAAAGGTCAATTTCCCAAATGGAAAACAGTGTACCCATGTTTCCTTGGGGATACAAAGAAAAGGAAGGACCAGGGAGGGAGGGAGGGAGGGAGGGGGGGGGGGAGAGAGAGAGAGAGAGAGAGAGAGAGAGAGAGAGAGAGAGATGCATTGGTGAAATAAATAGCACTAGTTAACCACAGTAAAGCAAAGTAGACTGCTGCATGACTTTATCAATGTGACAACTGGTTAATCTGCCACCCACTCCTCCCCACTCACACACAGAAGATCTGCTGACGTCAAAGGTGCTGGCTACTCACGACTCACTGAGGAAAACTACACGGCCAGTGAAAATAAGACTTTGATTATCCCACTGTCAAGGAAACTAGGACTCTATCAACAGGCTGCTACTTTTAGCTCAGTCACAGGAACCGCCAGCATGGATCCTCGTCAGCTGAATGGAGTACACAAAAGTACTTTTATAAATAATAAGGCTGCAGTAAGACCCCAAATCCATATGACTTAAAATTACATTTACCTTGATCATGGTAAAACAAACTATTGGTTGTCGCTTTATCGCACCAGTTCATAAACACTTCATGAATCAAGGTAATATACAGTATACATATATTTACAACCAGGGCTGGGCAATATATATCAATATTTTAATCGATATTGTGATATGACACTAGCTATCATCTGGGATTATGTGTATCGTATTGCTGTCTTTTCCTGGTTTTAAAGGCTCAATTACAGTAAGGTGGTGTAATTTCCAGAACTTACTAGACCGTTCAAGCAGCACTATTATTTGGGTTTATTCTTTTAGTTATTATAAAATGCATTACTGATGATTATTTATCAAAAATGTCATTGTGCAAATATTTAGTGAAGCACCAGTAGTCATCTCCATAATATCAATATCAAGGTATTGGGTCAAAAATATTGCAATATTTGATTTTGCCCATATCACCCAGCCCTATTTACAACTAGTGTTATGCCTGTGGTAGAAACCAACAATGAGTGTGCCTCACATCTTTTAATTTTCAGAATAAACAAGCACACCCTGGCAGCTGCATCTTTTTTTCTGTCATAAACTCAATATATAGTCTTGTATCAGGTGGTTGTATTAACTTTCTAATATTCCCTCTCATAATCTCCACTGCCTCTGACGGTGTTTACAGTTAATTTTGCTTTATTCTATACTACGTCTGGCAAAGCCAAAGTGTGCCCCGATGGCAGACAGTCATTTTTCAGTGCAAGACCTTTATTTCAAATTGCCACACTGTCCCTACTTCAGATTTGGCAGGTTCAGCACTCGTTAGCCTGGCTATTTCCACACATTTTGACTGTGTGGAATCAAGCTTACAGACTGAACAAGGCAGACAGAGGTACTGTAGTTTTTCTGCAAGAGCAGAGCATAGCACAGTGGGGTAATCTTTTACCAGACATAAAACTATGAGCTGTATCAGGTTGGGGAGAGATTCATAATGTCTCTAATCTTGTGTGTGTGATGTGGAGGATGGTATGCATCATGTAGAAGAGTAACAGACAGGATCTCATGTAGGTAAATTTCTCAAAGTAAGTTAAAGAAGTTTTGACTCTATGTCACTTGGTTACATAAGCAACAGATACCGTACCACCTGGACGAGACAGACTGTTGTCAGACAGCCATAAAGAAAACATCCCTCGAGACACAACTATCTCCCATCCTGTGTGAATCTTTTCTTCACAAGGTTAACTCTAGAGCACTGACACTGGCCAAGTTACTGTATCATCACGACTAGGCCTATATTGGCAACTGCATTTGGTTAGCTGGGGAATAAGCATATACCTGTCCACCTCAGACAACTCCCATGTCTGTTTGATAAACTGACCATCAACTAAACTGTTTTGTGTCTAGCTGCTCAAACAGCAGATTATTATTACAACTCATGATACACAAACACACACATGCATCCTATTTCCTGTCTTCCACGTGTACATTCAATTCATCGCATATGACCCGGGTCTACCATGCCATGCCATCTGCAGTTCCTGTCTCTCTGGACAAAAGTGTCAACTAAATGAAAGATCGAAAGTCCTCACACTTTACAAGAAATCTACGTTCCGAAAAATAAATTCATGCCAACACAATAGAGAAACACCTGAGGTGCACGTATGGAGCTTGTCATTCACAGAGGGGATGGGCATTGTGAAATACTTTCATTTATCATTCTACAACATTTCATGAGTAAGCTTCAAAGTTTTTCTATGCTGGAGCAAATATCCTACTTGGAGAAATAAGACTGCAGAGTCCAGAAAAAGCCTAATGTGTACATGTAACAGGAAGAGCCACAGGTGAGGACACTCTACAGTTATGCTCCTCGGTGATGGCATTGTAAAATGTTATGCAACAAGGACACAGATGGAGACAGCTATGTGTCTAAAATTCTGTCAGTTAAACTCTGCACGGATCTGACTGCTATCAACAACACTCATTCTGTTTACAATATAATTTACATGGAAACATAAAACAAAATATAAGGAGGTACAAAACAGTAAACACGGTCAAAAGAAAGTGGTTCAAAATCAAATATGATAGAAGACAAGACCTGAGTTTTTTTTTTTAATATAACAAAAATTTCTCCCTTTAGCATACAACCAGACAAGGGGCCCTGAAGGCAAAACATGATTGCCTTTAGCCTCAAGTATGAATTGTAGGACTAAAAAAAACCTTGATATTATATCAGAATTATACTTTATCGATTCCCGAGGGGAAACTGGGTATGTACACTGGGTACATGAGATGTAAAACTTTGCCATGCTGTCAAAGCAGCATTGTCCTGCATCACTTCTCCATGGAGCATGGAGGTCTCTAGGGCTGTATGTGGGAAAGCTACCTCTCCACCATAAACCCCATCATCCCTTCTTACTATACTCCCCTCCATGTAGAGCATGTGATCCAGATTTGTCCCAGTGACACACAAACAGGGGCTGAGCTTGTGAGCTCATTTTCAACTCCAACAAGACTCTCAATGCCGACATGCAGCAGTTCCTTACATTAGGATTAAGAAATATCTCAAAATAAGTCATTATGCGGTAAATACCTGTAGGCCATCAGCCATCATATAATATAAGAGACATTATCGCGATTCTTGGAGAGTAAAAACGTGAATGACATCCCTTATCATTATTATTACCACTGTAATTAATAATAGCTCTAGTGATAATATGACAAATCCAGCTGCCCAGTTCCCTGTTGGCGCCTGAGGTGCGCTCTTCCGTTTCCACCTGCATGCAGGCGCACCATTCAACCAAAATAACCCGTCCTAATAAAACATCCAAGCCATGAGGAATACACCCGTGCAATAGAGGCTACTCAGTGAATCAAAATCAAACGCTTAATGACTAATTATTGTGTCTTAGGAATATAAAAAAAAAAAAAAAAAAATCATTAGCCTTAGCATTTAAATCCCAACAGCTGGAGATCGCGTGGCTCCGACGCCCCGCCCTCGCCGTTATTTGTAAACACAGCCCCGGAATGACAGAGCCGAAAAAAAAAATCACAGCAGAGCAACGTTGTACCACAGAGGCAGAGAATAAGCTCTTGTTTAACCACTACAAGGAGGTCAGACCGTCATCATGCCAGCGTGTTACTGACATCCATCACGCTGCCCGTGGCACACAGACTTTTGTTCGCCGGCTGTGGAGCATGAGCTGCGGGCTAACAGCTATAAGCTAACAGCCTAGCTAGTGTCATCTGACAGCAACAAATACTTCAATATCTAATGAGTCACTGAGGGCAGGTTAGAGGGGGCTGTGTGTGGAGACATTGGAGAGACAACTGGACGCAATACTTACTACCAGTTAGCGTACATGACAGCCACAGGGGCTGGCCGGTTAGTTAGCACGGAGCGTTAGCAATGAATGGGCAAGTTGACACAGAGCCGGCGGCTGCAGCCGGTTGACCCGACCGGTGAGGCTGCAGCTGTCACTCGCCTTGCCGCTTGGGCTTTTTACTTAAACTGAAGACACCGGCTTCATAAGACGACAGAGACACAAAACAACAACACCTGAACGGGCTAGACAGTCAGCACTAAGATGAGTTAACTCAGCAGTTAACCTGCAAATCAGCCCATTCACTCACAAGCTAGCGTTACTAACGGAGAGCTAACACTGAGCCAGAGATGCTGACATTCAGTCCAGATTCAGAGGCTGCAAAAATGCAAAGCTAAAAAAAAAAAATAATAATAATAATAATAAAAATCTGCCCCTAAGCACAGATATACACCTTAATGTCGCCGGTGGTACCTGTCTCTAGGCGGGTTGATGGCCGCTTCCATCAGGGTGGATCCGGACTGTTGTTACGATCCAATTTTTTTTCTCTGTACTGTTGACGCTGTGTTTCTGTTTGACGTGCGAAGAGCCACTCTCCGCAGCGAAATGGCGCCTAAATGCTTCCGTTTGGCGCTATATAAACCCCCCACGTGGCAGTGCCGCGTACATCCGGTCACGACCAGCGTCACGGAGCGTTTTCATTGGCCACACACGCACGTCCGTCACGCCGAGGCACACGCCCAGCAGTCGCTCCGCGGAACATGTTGTACTATTCTCATGACGCTTGCATGTTGCAGCTGCAGAAACACAAAGGTAGTGTTTGTTGCGCTGCGTGAATTGTCGCAGATTTGAGAGTATGGCTCCATGCTTTACGCACAATTAATATCCATCGCATAGCCGAGCCATTTGAGGAGTGATTTGTGTTTTTATTCTCTGCATGGGAGGACAGGGGGATGAGTTCCCACTGGAGCCTTTGTTGTTGAAGTTATCCTCTGACGCAGGTTTTGTCAAAGCCATGAAAGGTTGTATTTTTGTCGGCAACGTGGGAATAAAGCACTGTAATGTATGTCACATTGTGCATTTAGCCATGAACTGCCGACAATACGTGGGCTGCAGACAACGGAGCCATGTGCTCTTGTACACACCAGGTGGTGGCAAAGACCTCTCAGGCTTTTTCAACCCCCAAACTGTATTGTTTGTTTCTGAATATAAGATCTGGCATGTGATTCTGGAGTTCATTTTGGGTGCATTAGAATTATTTTCTGCGATATGAACCCTAAGTTCTCCTCACCTTGATTACCAAAATCTCAAAACCATACAAGCTGAGAAAGAGTGAAAGTTAAAAGCCAGGACTGTATGTCAGAGTAGTCAAAATTCATTTTCTTAAGTTATTAAATGTGACGCATTGGTTATCAGCAAAGATATTATAGTTAAGTAAAACTAAAAACTATAAATGTGTGTAAAAAAAAAAATGGTTTAACTTAAAAACTAGACTACAAAGAAGCAAAAACTAAATGAGACATTTTTGTGTACTTACAAAACAAACAAAATCAAAAATATATAGAAAATGTTTTTAGTTTTAGTCTTTGACATTTTGGTGAAATTTATGCACACCACAAGCATGAGGAGGCGTTGATGCTGAGACTGGGACGTCGACATGAGTGGGAGTCTGCCTTCACAAACCCTGACAAATACCACCCTTAATATATATATTTTTTTTTAAATGAATCAAATAAATCTGAAAGTAATAAAACTAAAACTAAACATTTTTAAACAAAAATGAAACTGAAATGAGCAAACACCATCTGGAAACAAACTGAAACTTAACTGAAATTTAAAAAAAAAAACAAAAACAAAAAAAAAAACATGAAAATTACAAAACCATAATACCTCTGGTCAACAGTTATAATAAATTGAAATAACTGATAAAACACTTACCTTAGTGTGTATGGCTCATGTGTTTTGGGTACAAGTGAAGCTTGAAATCAAACACAAAACCAGACTAAACACCCTCTCAACTCTGTCATTTTAAAGATTCAAAAGTGTTTTCCACAAGGACAGGAAGAGTCCTAGCAGTTTATTTTCACAAATTCTCAGATGTATCACTTTCACAGCACACAAGGAGGTGTGTGTAATGGAAATAAGGATAAACAATATTTACACAACTAAGGAAATGTAGAGCATACCTGGAAATGCAAATAAAATAAGTAACAAACGGACAAATCTGAAAAATAAATACATTTATTACAGTTACCAAAAAAACAACAACATTGTATATGGACGAGTAACTGATTCCGATTTCATTAAGCTGTGGTTTAAAGAAATCTGCAAAGCGAAGCAAATCTAAAAAAAAGTTATTGAGAAATATGGGGTGTTTGGTGTGGCCTTTTTCTCCTAACAGTAATATTGCAGAAAAGGAAACAACAAAAAAAAGTTTGAGTAAGCTGAAGTGTGTTCGCTCTCATTTACACCAACATATAAGAGCTGCCTGCAGAACTGGTCGTGCACTGGTTGTGCATCCACCCAGCAACCATCCTGCCACAAGCCTGTTCCTCTGACCTCTGGCCCACCACCTCCAGAGTTGTGGGAGAATCAGTGTGCATCTCTCTTGTCATCCTGTTTGCCATGAAAAGCCTGATTCTGCTTTCTGACCAGGTCAGCGTAAAGTCCGCCCTTCCTCAGCAGCTCATCGTGACTTCCCTCCTCATGCACCATCCCTTCATTGAGCACGACGATGTGGTTGGCCTTCTCCACTCCCTTGTGAGAGATCAGCAGCACCGAGCAGTGGTTGGTGTCATTTAGCAAAGCTTGTTGCACCTGTGGAATAAGAAACACTCAGTGTTACCTAAAGGACAAGAGCAAAACATGAACTTGAGTTGGTCAGACACAGGAGTTCTTTCAGCACCAGACTGATCGCACTACGATGCACCACAGAGCGACACAGGAAATCATTCCTGCCTGTGGCCATCAAACTGTACAATTCCTCACTCTGAGTGTCAGACACTCTGAGTCAGTGGGCTGGCCCCATAAACTAACTCTTGTGCAAATTCCCTCTGTGCAATAATCCATATTCAATACCATACTTATGTGCAATAACCTATAGTGCAATAACTCCTGTCCATGTTTGCACTTGTACATTTTTTTTTACTCTCTATATATTTATATTTATATTCCTTTCTTTATTTTTCTTGACTATTTGCTCTTTTTACTTGTACACTTGGAGTGGGAGTTGTTATTGTAACAAAAAGTAATTTCCCCCTGGGGATCAATAAAGTATTCTGATTCTGATTCTGATGAACCAATACACATAATATGCAACCACTGAAGTTTTTCCTACCTGATATTCAGTCTCTGCGTCCAAGTCACTGGTGGCGTTGTCCAGCACCAGGATTTTAGGCCGTCTGATTAAAGCTCTGGCGATGGCAATGCGCTGCTTCTGGCCTCCAGACACCTGGGCACCCGACTGCCCAACATCTAAACAACAACATGACACAGAGTCAATGTGCAGCACATACTAACATATCTGCAATACAGCTGTCTTGTGCATAATGGCTCAAGGGCCCAAATCACAGTAAAGACCCCATTCTTACTAAAAGTGAACATGTAAAATCAATTCACAAAATGCATGATGCAAGTTCCACACCATGCAGTTTGTTTGCTGAGTTAGCGGGCATTCAGTTGCTGAATCAGACATTGTTTCAGACCGAGTGAACTTGTGTTATGCGATGAATCAATGAATTCAAATGTATATTTCCAATTGATACATAAAACGTTTGAATTCTAGAGTCAAGATTTTGACTTCTTATCTTATAACATTATAATAGACAACGAGCACTCTGTCAAACAAGCCCCAATTCACTCATGCACACGATTTGCATGCCCAGAAATGATCACATGATCACACCTGCAATGATTCCCCTCAGTTAGTGGCAGTAGAGAGTAAAAAACAAGAAAAATCTAAATCAAAATGGTCAGCAGTGAAAGGTTTTTTGGCCATATTGCCCAGCGCCAGAATGAGCTGTCCAGGCCTGCAGTCAGTGCCAACATCTGGCAAAAGGCACAGTAACAAGAGGCTTTATTTCAAAATCATGTGCCTCAGTGGGCCTGCTGGTGGTGCCACGGGAAAGGTCACAGGGTCATCAAAATTGCCCAGTATCATCCTCTATCCAACAACATTTTGGGGATATTAGATATTGATATTAGATATTATTAATTGACTCACTACTGTCATACAGCGTTTAAGAATCAAGTCAGTTAAAAGAATCAGTCTTATGCCCACTAAGACTTAGTATGCCATCCAGATTTGGTACAGCAAGCAGGGCTGCCTTAAATGTTTAATGTCAACAAATTCATATATTAAGAAATACTATGTTAAGAGAGGGCACGGAGCAACATAGTCATCGCCTCATGCATTTTTTATACATCCATATTAACTTCTAGTAAGCTGAAAGTAAAATTGAACTATTCTTTGTTTTGCTTGGGTCTCTCTGAAACCGATCATGGAAGCCACTTTGGGATCCACTGCACTAAACCCTCAGTTTCTGGCCCAGACCTGTCTCATATCCGTCAGAGAGATCAGTGGTGATGAATGTGTGGGCACTAGCAAGCCTGGCAGCCCTGTGCATCTCGTCGTCAGACATGCTCTCGCAGCCATACTTGATGTTCTCCCTCACGGAGCGAGCAAACAGCACACAGTCCTGGCTCACCACAGAGATCTGAAAACAAGAGGGAAGAAGAGGAAAAATCAGTTACCGCCAGCCGTAGTTTCCGATGTTACCTTAACCCCTCTCCCTTTAAGCACATCTTTACAAATGCACATTTTGATTTTAATTTTAGGCATTTAGCTGAAGCTGTTCCGCAGAATGCGCTTACAATGAGCGCAGGAGTAAAAAAGTGCCACTGTCAGGGCCATAGCGCACTCACAATATTTTTGTAACCAGACTGTGATAACCAAGAAGAGATGTCGTGTTTTCATGCTGTTGAGCAGTTACCTTGGTGCGCAGGTACTCATCCTTGTAGCTATTCAGTGGTTTTCCATCCAGGAGGATCTGTCCTTTCTGTGGCTGGTAAAACCTCTCCAGCAGCTTGACGCAGGTGGTCTTCCCTGACGCGTTAAGCCCCACCAGGGCGGTGATCTGGCCGGGCTTGATCTCTAGAGACACATCCTGGTGTGAACAGAGAGTGGAGAGCAGACCTAAGCTGAATCTCTTTAATTACAGGAATAGTAACAATCGATGGCTAGATGCACACAGAGACAGATAAGGACAAAAGTGGACCAAGTGAAAAATGCAGTGTGTGTGTGTGTGTGTGTGTGTGTGTGTGTACCTTCAGCACAGGATTGTCCTTTTCATTCCTGCCAGTGTAGGTGAATGTGACGTTTTTGAATTGAATGTGTCCCATAAGATTTTCAGGAGCTAAAGTGCCGTCTGGGGGTATCTCAGGCTTTCGATCCATATATTCAAAGATCTTCTCAGAGGCACCGATCGCCTTCTTCACCTCCGGGTAATAACGCATAACAGCCTGCAAGAGAGGTGGCAATGAACAGGGAGCACAGTAGGGTCATCTTTTTTTTTATTTTTTTATTTTATTTTTTTTTTTTTTTTCCCAGAACACTGAATTCTCCCTGGCAAAAAAATGCTGTTTCTAATGCTTGAGCAGGGGCAAAGTGAAACCCACATTTTGGCATGTCCGTTATGAAAATAGTTAGAAATAATGATGCAAGCTTGGTGCTAGCTTCTTTTTGATATGTCTATTTCTAGTGGTGCCAACTTATTTTTGGAAGGAGCTTAAATATAAGGAAGAAGGAGAACATGTTACCAAAGGGTGATGTTTTACAGTTAGAATTATGATTCGATCTTCTGATTAATAATTAACCAAGGAAAAAAAAACTCACTTTATTTACATATGAGTGCATTTAGATGTCATATATGTGATAACATGACATCTAACAGCACACTTTTTTGGATGTATGAATGGAAATTATGCAAATCTGCAACAGTATCAAACAGCTATGTTCATGTTTTCTGCAAAATGGCAGATTACCTCAATTTAAGTAATATTTCTGTGTTCATGCTTTTTCAACTTTTTAAACTTTGTGCTGGGTCTAGCTGTGAATAAGTGTGAGAGAAAGCAATAGGATAAGGTCATGCTGACATTGTACATTTTATCACTCAAACATGGTGCTTCTGTTTTGGTGAAGGTCAAAGACTTGCTGATAGGGTGCCTCAAAATAAAAGATGACAAAAAAGGTTTTGCTTCCATTTCCCACACATGGAACGAGACAATGTAGATTTTACTTCAAAGTCAACTAATTGCAGTCGCCAGTCAAATGGGAATATGATGTGCAAGGTCTTCCCCTCTAGTTTATTTCCTTTATCCTCATGTGTGGCCTCACCTCAATAGCAGAGGCGAACTGCAGCTCATACAGGACAAATGACACCAGGTCTCCGCTGCTAACTGTCCCACTGGTCACCAGCGTCCCGCCGTAGTACAGAATACACACCTTCAGGGCCAAACTGCTCATCTGGGAGGATGAAATCAATGGTCTTTGTTCAATGCCACTCACAATTTGCGTATGTACATTAAAGAAACTGGAAAGCCTTGAAACATGTGTTAAACTTCTTGAAGTAGTAGATAAGTGGGGCTTGCCACAGACTGAAAGACTTTTTCCCAAACATTTTATGATCCAGGTCAGTTTGTTACTCACACTGTTGGCCCAGGTGGAGGCTGCGTAGGCTGCTGCCTCCCTTTTATTAAGGGCGTAAGTGTCGTCCAGCTTCTGTCTGTACCGCTCTGTCTCGCCATCCTCGTTGGCAAAGCTCCTCACCGTCTTTATGCAGGAGAAAGTCTCTGTGGCCACTTGGTTGGCTTTGGCCAGCGAATCCTGAACTTTTACTGCAATAACCTGACACACAGATTAAAATGATTAAAAAACACTGACAGACTGAATGAAGGAATGTTTATAAAATACTAATCTACTTCTGCTTAAATTAGTGATTTTCCTAGCACTAGTCAAAATGCAACATATCTTGTGGCTGCATTGACTACTATATACTTTTCTATGATGCATTTATCTCTTTGTATGATTGTTCAAAGTGTCTCTGTAAGAAAAATGCGTCACCAAACAGGCGACAGATGTATGCAAGCTAACAGAGTCATGTTCACCTGGTGGAAGTAGCCAGTCAGCTTTGGTATGACCCAGACGATGGGCAGCCCCATGCAAGTGAGCAGAGAGATTTTCCAGGACTGCTTCACCATGAAGATGAAGAGAAAGCTGAGACGGGCCATGTACCACATCAGCAGACTCAACTCCTCGCTCAGCGACTCGCTCGTCTTGTTGGTGTCCGTGGTGACACGCGACACCATGTCACCTAGGATGTGAAATGAGAGTTAGCCTTGTCAAAAGGACTTGAACTAACTGAAACTAAATAGTGTGTTTACAAAACTACCTAAAACAAAATCACAGAGAAAATTTAGTTTGTTTTTTGTCTTAGTCAATTTATTTTGTTGTTCATCTGTGAATATTTTTTTAAACGTCATGATGTTTGTTTTGTTGAGTTATTATTATGCAACAGTTTGTCTGACTTTTTAAAACTCTTTTCTAACCCTGACAAATACCATATATTACAGAAAATGACTAAAATTAACCCTGAAACAAACAAAAACTAAACTAAAATGAACCATTTTCAAAACAAAACTAGCAAACCTTCTTTAAAAATGAATTAAAACTACAATGAAATTGAAAACAAAAAGTCACAATGAAATAAAAATAGAAACTAATGAAAAATGCAAAACTCTAATGACCATGGTGCAAAAATAGGTTGACAACTCATTTGTGACTGAAACTCCTCTGTGTCCTACACTCCTTTGTATTGTCAGAGAAAGATCACTCTTAATGAGGTGTGTGTGTGTGTGTGTGTGTGTGTGTGTGTGTGCATCCTGTGTGTCCTGTGTGCAGTGTGTTGGGCACATAGCTCACCTGTAGGAATGGAGTCAAAGAAAGCAATGTCCTGTTTGATCACAGCCTGAAAGACCAGCCCCTGGACCGCGGTGTGTACGCGGCTCATGGTGACGTTGTAGGTGAGGTCACATAAAAACTCAAGCACAGCACTGTGAGAGACGTGGGGGGAGGTGGGGTGAAAGAGAATAAAGACAAGATCAAATCATTTCAGTGGAAAACCCTCTGAAACACTTCAGCTGTATCTCTGGCTCTTTTATTATGCAACAGCAGCGTCATTACCTGGCGATGGTCAGCAGCGTCATGGTTATGATGGCGTTTGTGAATGCACCAGACTCTTCTTCATTTGTGATCCACTCAGAGATGCGACCGGTGTACTGAGGGAAAGCCATTTCACCTGAAGTCAGAAAGCACAGGTTGTAAGTGGAGAAACAGCGAGGCCTGGCCGCACTGTTCTGTCACTGCAGGTTTAAATCATCACTTAAATCCATCGACATCAAAACTTCAGGATCAGTGTTGGTGTCTGGAGGCACCAATTCTGCACTCCGGCCCCTCTGTCTGGCAGCAGGGTGTGTTAAAGGGTTAAATGCATATCATTGTTGCAAGGGGAATCTGCAAAGCAACAACTTCCTGGTGATAGGGTGAATTTTTCTTTGCAGAGAAAAGCATGCTGCAAAATGCTGCATCAAAGGTTATAACGGCACCATTAACCACAACAAGACTAATAAATGCCATTTGGTGACAGTCCAAGACACCTCAATCAGAGCAATCAGAGTGGAAACTCCTAATCCTACTCGTCACACTGTCTTCACACTGCAAGAAATGCAATCAGCAAGTCAGCACAAGTAATGTGTTATTATGAATCCCAAAGAAAACTGATATGCAAATATTGCCCATTTGCTAAAAACTGCCTTGATATGACAAAAGCCCTCATGTAACCAAAACCCAAATTTTAAGCCTTGTAGGCATATCTTGCACAGAACTGTACTGGAAATGATACCACATGGAAATCTCATCAGCAAATGATGGCTAAAGTTTTTACAGTCCATCAACAACCAGTCAGATTTCTGTGCTTCCTTAATTCAGTGAATGGTTCTGCCATATGAAAGATGAGTTGACTGCAGTCGTTTAAAGCTTCCCAGTTATCTTCAAAGCCTAAATCACTAAATAATCTTCAAAATGAGGCTTGGGGCTCCATACACTGTTGGGTTTGTTGGTAAACTGTGTTAAAACCTCTGGCTTCTCTTATGTTATCTGAACATCCATTTATGGGCAGGTGAGGCCAAACTTACCATAAGAAGAGAGAACCACGAAAGCAATTACAACTACGAAGCGCCTACTGAAGGGCAGCATGTATCCCATCAGTCTCTTCAGGGAGGCGCCGGTGTTCTCCTTGGACCCCCCCGAGGTCTTCCTCTTGAACAGAGAGGACACGTACTGGCTCCAGTACAGCCAGGCCACCACCGTCACACCATAGCTCTGCAACAACTGCAACACAAATCACAGGCTTTGCACAAAAATGTCTTAAATCCACAAAAACAAACAGTGTTCCACCAAACGCATCAGTCCGTGCTTCAGCAAACCAGCTGACTCATGAGAAATGTTGGTCAGCAGAGGGCGGAGATTTTATAATGATTGCTAACTTTTATGTTTTGTTTTATTGTGTTTGGCAAATGAGCTTTACTTGGATGTCTACGTTTCCTTGAAATGGCAGATTTCTCATTCTGGAATGAACGCCTCCAGCAAAGTTTGGTTTCCGTTTCAGTCTTGTTCCAGTTTGAATCTCATTACCCTCCCTGACAAAACAAGTCATCCTTTTTTGTAGTGAGTCTTGAGATCTTGCACTTAAAGTAAATGTAACAAAAACCTACAAACAAGGTGAGATAAATCTGCTTGTTTCGTATGAAAAATCAGCTCATTTAAAGTTTTTTTTTTTTTTTTTAAGTTGCAGTGTCTTGATTGATAGTGGACTTGTCTACTGTGATGCCACCTTTTAGACATTATATCTCACACCACTGGCACATTTTTTTCATAAAAGAAAGCAAGATTTTAAGACTGAGTATGTGGCAGATAACTATGTAAAAACAACACTTGTACTGTGCCAGTGTCTCAGATTTCTACAAACTGATGATACAAAAAAAAGTGTTTCTTGCCTGTGTTTGTGTACAGTCAAATATATCAGAAAATATATATTTATATATTGTTTGCCAATTTCCCACAAATGATATTCAATATCGGCTGTTAAAGTTGACAGAGTCAGAGAAAATGTTGCTTCTTGTACTTCCTTGTTAAGATGCAATTATAACCTGTAACGTTCTCTACACAGCTTAACCCTAACCCAAAAAAATAAAATAAAAATAAAAATCAAGTTTTGTGTCAGTCAGCAGCAATAAAAGACATTTACAAGCAGCTTTATTACTCTGTTAGCTAGATTAAATTATATTTTACTTGCAAGATCAACTATGTATGTCGCCTTTTGGCACCAAACTTGCATGTTCTAGGTGTCGAATTTACCCAGCAGCACATGAATGCATACTTAAATCATGCTGCAGGGCCCAAAATGCATCATGGGTGACTTTCTTAGATCCCTGCTTTACTGAGACTGAATGATGCAAAGTGCCACCTGTCGTTCCGCTACATTTGTCATTGGTAGGATGTGAGTCATGGTAGAAACAACCTCGATTTCAAACACAGCGACGCCATACAACAGCAAAGCTAAGCCACCCACCCTCTGCCAGGAGTGCCACCCCCACAGCTCCTCCAGGGCGGGCTGCCCCAGCGCCCACAGCAGGCTGATGTACGCTGGGTAGTGGAAGCACAGCACGGCTAGGGTCTGCAGCCCCTTGAAGCTGCTCATCCAGGGCGGGCTTCCCGGGTAGTTGAAGATGAGGATGAGGAGGAGCCAGGCCCTCAGCAGCCCTCCGCCCCACAAGGTGATGAAGGGATGGGGGTGGAGGAGAGGTGAGAGCTGGGTCAGGCGGATGGCGTGCACCACACACACATCCACACAGACAAAGAGCAAAGGGCAGAAGTAGCTCATCTTCTGCATAATGCACAGGCTCTGCAAATACAAGGACAATGAGGGTCACACACACACACACACACACACACACACACACAGTGGTCATTAGAGAATACAGTACATGGTTATCTGGGATATTGACTCCTTGTAAGAGCAAAGACTAGAATGTGGACACAAGCTGAACCTGGAAATACCCTTCACTGGTATTTAGGTGAATTAATTTACTTTTGTTTGCCACCAGACTGCATTCTGCGACTACTTTCGCTTTCACTTGCAAGCTTGCGAGTCTAATTTCTCGGAAACACTGCGTTGTAAGGACATCAACACTAATCCAAACTCATAAGCCAAGCAAAAATCAATTACAAATACCCGCATAATCAAGTCAAAACTAGGCTAAAACCAGTTATATACTGGAGGAGTGTTTCTCACGCTACTGTAACTGCAGCAGATCAAGTCCGACTTACTTTTCCTGTTGACCAACCGAGTTTGTCGCTCATCTCAGACATTGAAACGACTAAAGTCTCAGCGCCAGACGAATTAAAATCCTATTCGTAGATTAATTTTAAGATAGTTAATATACTCACACGTCTTTTCTAGTTCACGTTGCTTTCGCCGCCAAGTGGAGCCGGCTACTAGGAGACCAAAACCGAAAGTGGACCTTTTATGGAGGCCGTCGGAAAGCCCCTGTGCTCTGCCGCAGCGTCGGAGAACCAAGGACGAACCCTCAGCTTGTTTTTAGCATTTTAATTTATCCATTTTCTTCTGCCGAAATGCTTAAAAGTGGAAAACTGTAATGTAAAAAGGCTAGGGAAATGATAAGCAGAGGTACGCACGTTGTCGTGTTGTGAATCTTGTGACTGGCAGATAATGTCCAGTCCAACAGCGACATCAAGCGGCGAGGCGTTGGAACTGCATTTGGTTTTTGTTTTGTTTTTTTTTTTCAATGCAATATTCCAGTGCATCTATCTATCTATCTATCTATCTATCTATCTGCGAATATTTCAGTGGGGATTCGAGAAATGTCAACATTCATTAACTGTTGCGTGGGGTTTAAACGTTATTTTGCCATTCATGGACACAAAAAGAAAAAAAAAAAAAAAAAAAAAAAAACAGTTAATTATCGTTTTGTTATACCATAAACATGATGGAGGTTTTATATTTTTAACCTCAAAGAAATGCACAAGTTGCCAGTTGAACCTTTGTGGCCAATTAAGATAACCCAGGAACTAGAGACCCCACCAGAAACTTTGGACTTCCTTTATAGTTTCCTTCCTTTTCCAAAAGTCCTCCTTTGATGTGAGACGGATGACATGGGCAAAACAATTTTAAGTAACGACGTTGCAAGGAGAGAGAGAAAAAGAGAGTGAGAGAGAAATATAGTTTCAAACAAAATGCAGCCTTCTGAGAATGTGTTACTGCAGTCTAAAGCTGCCATATGCATGAACAAGTAAAAACTCAGCTTTTGTATGTTTTGAAATATTATTAAAAATGAAAGACCATTAAACAATGCTGAAAATATAGAATCGAATTAATTATTATTACTATTATTATTATTATTATTATTATTATTACTACTACTACTATTACTATTATTATTATTATTATTATTATTTGTAGTAGTAGTAGTATTAGTAGTAGTAATATTACTACTACTAGTAGTAGTAATAGTAGTAGTAGTATCAGAATTATTGCAACAGTATGTGTTATGATATAATACATGATAATAATAAGCTTTTAATAGTATGTGGCCTGACTTTGAGTGCCCAGAATACAGGCTATGTTGGATTCTGGCACATAGATGGTGTTTTATATATATATGTATGTATATATATGTGTGTGTGTGTGTGTGTGTGTGTGTGTGTGTGTGTGTGTGTGTGTGTGTGTGTGTGTGTAAAAGTTCACATATTTCCATAAATTAAATTAATTGTATTTCCAACATGTGAAGAAAATACAAATACAGTTTAAACTTTGACATAAAACAAAATAAAACATTGTCTGACTACATGAAACTTATAAATAGTAGTAGCAGTAGCAGTAGTGGCAGAATATGTTTAATTTCTAGTTTCTTATTCAGTTTTATTTTATTTCACTCGTTTATTTTCACAGTGGTAAAGCACGGACAGGCTGGATGTTGTTTATTTATTTATTTATTTATTTCGCTCCCACCTCGGACGCTGGTGCGCATGCTCCGACATGGCAGCTGCCAGTGGGAAGCACCTCATATCCGACACTTGAGATATTTGTCAGCATTTACCCCGCAGCACAGCGCTGACAGATGTTGGGTTTCACTCTGTCACAACAATAATGGAGTGAGAAAATTAAAAAACAATAAAAACGGCAGAGGGCAAATCCTGATTTGCGCGCAGCCTCGATCTGGATGGAACCGACGGGTCTACGAGACGTTTTCAAATGTATAACACTGTGTAAGCATATGCGCCAGACTAAAATATGTTCATGGCTTTATTGTAGTGCACAGGAGTAATTGCTCGGAAATTGCCAGGAGGAAAAATGGAGAATTATGTGCTCCGGCTAACATTAGAGTTTTCTGCTTTACCTTGTCCACTGCTCCCAGGCCTGCAGCGCCTACTTCTGCGCTCGGTAACATCTGGATTTGGATTTGAACCTTCGCATTGTTGTCAAAAAATGGATGAAAAAAAAAACATGTTTTAATAGGCGTCAGGCTGGGAATGGATAGACAAGCTGGCTAGTCGCTGACTGTTAAATAATCTGCATCATGAAAGCAGTGTTTTACTCGATGCAATAGGCTAAAAACAACCTGTTTCCTCGCTTTTAGCCTTTGCAGCAATGGAGGATATTGGTGTCCTTCCAAAACCTACCAATGACCCCCCCGTACACAGACCTACAGTCACTGAGACGTTTGGGCTGCACCACGTCCCACCAGGTCGGTATGAGGTAAACAAACGGGTCTTGTGATAAACTTTCAAGTGCAACACAGCAAAAAGTGCCATGTAATAATAACAAGGTGTCATGTGCTGTTTCCCCAGACCATGCACATCTCACTGACGCAAACAGGAAATTTGATTTGGAGAAAGATGGACCTTCCAAGAAAAGGTCTCAGTCAGTAATCGCAGAGCCACAGATGATTCCCCAGTGCCCACCACAGAACCCAGTGCCTCTGGCCACTGATACCAGTAAGTAAGAGTGTAATTAAAGTCCTATGCCACAGTAGATACAACTAGTGCTGACACAACTAGTCCACTAATCAATCAATCTTTGGATAGAAGATGAATCAGTTATTGTTTTGATAATCAATGAATTGTTTGAGTCATTTATCACATCGAAATCCCAAGAATTTGCTAATCACATCTTCAGTGAGATCACTAAGATATTAAAATTGTCTTCCTTTTCTCTGTTCATATCATAAGATTAATACTTTGGATTTTTTGGCTGCTGGTTAGACTAAAGGAAGGCTCTACCAACACCCGATGAGCATTTGTCAAGATTTTTGACATGGTATGAACTAAATTATCAATTAATCAATCAAGTAAGTGACTGAACAAATGATTGAGAGATTACCTGACAATAAAAAGAAACAGTTGCAGCCCTAAATACAACTTATAGACCCACATTTTTAGAGTAGTGTCTTGAAGGTGGTTAGATTGTGTTTTAATTGCAATAGTGGAAGCACTGAATAAATATTATTACCTCTTGTTCTGTACAGTAAGCCTAAGTATATGCATCTTTATCACCCACCACATATAGCCCTGCATGTATATATGATTTAACAGCGTACTCTGAATGTGACTATAGAAACAGAAGTCCCCCAGGCTGCAGAGACTCACAGAAAATGAGATAAAGTGTCTTGAGGTTGCACTCTACGAGTTACAGTTACATGCAAGTTTACCATAATCAGGTCATGAGATTATCCATGCGGTTATCACATGACATGGATCAACTGCTAAACAATGCCCTCTGATATCCAGATCAATATCCAAACTTGAAACAAGCACGCTCAGCTAGCATTAAGCTGCTGTAGTTATTAGGTTGATTTCTATATTATCACTTTGAAAATAACTCTTTCAATGCATAGCACCTACAGCTATTGAATATGTATACGTATATGTGTTTTAGTGCATGCACAATATGCCATTCTTTGTATGTGAGGCCCTAGTTTTGTTCTACCATGAGTGTCAGTGTGTAGATGCTGTATGTGCAATCTAGTTTTTGCAGCAATGTCACCATACAAGTCTCTGTGTATTTATTGTTTTCATCAATTTAGGTGATTCATTTCAAACGAGTAAAAGTCAGTATTGACATTTTGATCTTCCTGAATTCCTTGTAGTGACATTACATGTATTTCTTTGACATTGTTTTGAAACTGCTGCGTGATAAAGAGCAACACACACACACTACTTTCTGTCTTCTCTGTGGTGCAGGCAGTGATTCACCTTGAAAAAAACAAACAAACAAACAAGGACAGACTTCCCGCAGCCACAATATTATCACATGTTATTGATTTATTAGGTTGACATTTCAACACATAACCCTTTGCGAGATCTGCTGGGTTGTCATGTCCTCCACATTTGTGTTTTTTTTATTGCATGCAGAGTTTCTTAATTTAATTGACATTGCTATGGATGTTTCATGGAACAAATAGAAAAAGTAGTTCTACAAATTTTAGGCAATATAGCCATGTACAAGCTTAAAATTCTTAAAATTAGTAACATTCATCATGGGTGGGATTATGTTGCAGTATTAGATGCGTAACAGAATGATGAAAACCATTATTAATTCTTTCATCACAAAAAAGTCCTGATTTAGTCTTAAAAAGTAATCATTTCCAATGTATGATTTTGCATAACTGCCCCAGGTGTTCATTTTGAAATGTACCTGACTCACTCAGCGAATGTTTATGCACTAAAGAAAATTTTGCTTCAAAACAGAACCGATCTATTTTACACTACTGCCTGCACAACTCTTAGGAGGAGCGCTGCTTTTATCTGAACCCCAGTAATGACTCCAGCTATTTCTTTTACAGCGCACCTTAACACGGCTGCCAAAAATGGAAACCCCGCTGTGGAGAAGGCAGGTCCTGCCAGGAAGAAATCCAAAGCCAGAGTGGCAGAACCATCAAAGTGGAAACAGAACAAGCAAAAACAACTGAGGATGGAGGGAAAAGAATATGTAAGCAAACGAAAAAAAGATGGCGAGACTGTGATAAAACAACCAAGGGAAATGGGACCGAGATGCACCTCTAGCACGTGTAAAAAGGTATCAAACCGGCTTTGCAGCGACATAACTGAAGAAACCAGGAAGAGACTATTTGATGAATTCTGGCAGCGCATGAACTGGGCTCAGAGGAAAGTGTACGTGGCAGGACTAGTTGACCGGGAGCCCGTGGAAAGATCTCGAGCGGTGGGGGCACAGTCACGACGATCAGTTTCACTTCGCTATCATTTGATGGTGGATGGCAAAAAGAAACAAGTGTGTAAAAACATGTTCTTATCCACATTGGGGGTAGGAGAGTGGTCCGTTCTCAACTGGTCGCAAAAAGGATTGACAAAAAAGAGTGACTCAAATGAAAATAAAATAGAAAAAAAGCAGGTGATCCCACCGTGCCCACAACTGAACCCTGCTCCTGCCGTCAGTAATACTGAGGAAAAGACCCAGGAAGGTGAGTGTTTTTCAAAAACTCTTCATTTATAAAGAGGAGTGTGTGAGTATGCTCTGTATACTAATCCATGCACTAATCCACATTAATATATGTGATAAATTTGGTTTCTGATTGTTACTGTCCACATGAGGCCATGTCCATAATTAAGTGCAGATTTGGTCAAATCTTTAGTCAGTGCTAAAATATTTTCAGTTTTCAAAGTCAGAATTAAAATTTTCTAGTGGTACAAGACAATCTTGACCAGTCAGGGGTTATGTCATTGGTTTTGCACACATTAGAGGCGCAGAGGCCTTCTCTCCACACTAAGCCAATGTTTTACACCTGCAAAAACATGCCAGTGTTTGGATTTTAAAATGCCAGTCCCACGTTGTAGCCTGTATAGGACAAATAACAAGCTTTTTGAAAATGCTGACATGGGATTGTCGTGTGATCTTGGTTGTAATCTGGTATTGGTCATGCACGGGCCATGCATGTAAACCCGTGCCAGCTCTGCACAGGACTATAAGCATTTTGGGGTGTTCTGATGTGGATGGTGGGCTTCTGGAAAATCCCTGAAAATGACAGTGTGGTATAGTGTGGATGGATTACAAAAATGTTTTTTTGAAATTTGCTCTGCTCGGTGTAGACACAGTAAAAGTCAGATACTCACTGGCATCTCAACTTTAGTTGTTGATGAAGAGTTTTACTCATCCGCTCTCCCTGTCCAGATTTCCCAAGCTGGTCTGGGGATTTTTCTGGAGATTCAACTATCCAGTCACAAGACCTCATCTCTAATGTAATTAACAGGCTAATGTAGAGATAGAGCAATGTTAGAATTAGTAAAAAACATACACTTTACATTTCCCTGCTTAGTTGTTAATATAACATTTTCAACACATTTCCACACATAGTGCTCTAATACAGCCCAGTTTGTCACAGTAACGGCTTCTTAATGTTAATGACATTGACATCTCTTCCAGAGGAAGATAATGCCACTGACAAAGAAAAAAGCACAACACCAGAACCAGATGGGCCGGCCAGAAAGAAATCGAGGGTTGCTAAGCCACTTACATGGAAGCAAAACCGGCAGAAGCAGCTTAGGATGGAGGGCAAACCGTACATCAGCAAGCGCAAAAAAGATGGCGCAACGGTGACGAAAGACAAGAGGTCAATGGGACCGAGATGCTCGTCCAACGCTTGCAAAAGGGCATCAAATCGCTTCTGCGCTGACATCAGTGAAGAAACTAGGCAGTCGCTGTTCGAAGGGTTCTGGCAGCGCATGAACTGGTCTCAGAGAAAGGTCTACGTGGCCGGACTAGTCGACCGGGACCCTGTGGAAAGAACCCGAGCTCCATGGACTCAATCAAGAAGATCTGTCTCTCTGCGGTATCATTTGTTAGTCGACGGTGAGAGAAAACAAGTTTGCAAAAAGATGTTCCTCTCCACCTTGGGGATTGGAGAGTGGTCGGTGCTTAACTGGGCACAAACTGCAGTGGCCCAGCAGGAGGATTCAGAGGACAACGCTAAGAAGCGACTGCCAAGGAAGTCTCGCAAAGCCTCGGAGCATTCGTTCCTCAAGGACTTCCTGGAGAGTTTACCGAAGGTGCCATCGTACTATTGCGGGACATCCATCTCCAAGCTGTATCTAGAGCCCGTGTTCTCAAACATGTCTGAGGTGTACAGGCATTACCACAGCCACTGCCTGGAGAAGCAGACCACCCCGCTCTCTCGACAGGTGTTCTGCGCTGTGTTCAAAAAGATGGACTTGAGACTGTGCGATCCCAAGAAGGATCAAGGTTGCTCTTATAATGCGACAGGGAACTTGTTTAACGAACTTTGGGAGGAATACTGCATGGAAAGAGAAGGTCCAGGGCCACATCCGGACAAAGTTGGTGACCCATAGTGGTGGTAGTATGGAGAAAAAAGGTCTATATATGGAGTTACATGCTAAGTAAGCGTCAGTATAACTTCATTAGATACAGCATGATCATATACACATTGCAGCAGAACCCTCTATGTGTCTCATGGAGGCAGTGACTTTGCCAGATTAATTGTCCTCAATGAGATTAAAAAGGCGATGGGTAATGGTTACCTTAACCGAAAATCGATTGCCGCTTGATTGTTTCACAAGATCTGAAACAGTCACATGCTCTTAACCTTACCGAACGGATTTTTTAGTTCTGTGAAATGATTTAAGAGCTATTGTGTGAAAGATGTTTTTTTTTTTTTTTTTTTTTTTGTAACGGAAAAGGCTATGTCAAATAAGATTTCAAATCTTTGAGGTTCGTTCTTAGTCACTATGATCGGTTTGTGAATAAAAGGAAAACCGTGTCTGTGTTAAACTATACTTTAATACATATTCATCTTACTCCGACATTTACGACCTATTTAGAATTTCAATAAATGTCACGTGAAAGGTCAAATTCAAGCCAAGCCGCCCTCTCATATCCAATTGCGTTCTGTGCATTGAAATAACAGGTGTTGGATCCTCTGTGTTGGACTCGCGTTTGAATCCAAACAAGACACAGTAACAAGCGCAAATACACACATGCTCACATGCATACAAGTGCACACACACACACACACCCATGCACACTAACACGCTCGTCGCCCTCCTATTCTTCTCCACACAGTGGCAGGAAGTTGTCCAGATATCCGCAGGGCCTCTGAAAAAGAGTGAGTGGACACAGTGGGCTGGGAGGTAGCACTGGAAGGTGGTGGTGGTGAAGGATACACACTGAGTCGGCTGTTCACACGGGTTTCACTGTGAAAACCAGCAGGAGTGTAGCTAGACCTGCAGGTAGTCACCACCGAGCTTCTGGAGGTCATAACCAGGTTTAGTCGAAACAAACAACTGGACCGGACCCCTGATCCCGCTGTCCGGAGGGGGAAAAAAAGAGAGAAAAGTCCTGCTGTTAGGCATCCGAGCGGCCCAAAGATGTTGCTTCTGTGGACGTTTTTTCTCCTGGGATTGAACAGGATATGCCAAGGTGAGTGAATCATCCTATCTACAGATGTTTATGATCCATCCTGTATATCATGATGCATGCCACCTGTTACAAGTGTCGACAAACTGCAGCTTGGAGGGTTAAAACAGCATCAGCCCACCATTTCGGTAACAGCGAATGAAGGAGCCACATGCTTTTATTATATAAAAACTGAACCCAATTATAGAATTTGTCCGGAATGAAACCATATATTTTGAAGATGTTATGGAAATTTTTTTCCTAAATGCCATGAGAGTCCATAACCATACACTCCTAGTTGATGGTCTGTTCAAAGATACAGATAAAACTTGGTTAAAAGTGTGTATTTTCAAGAAAACGATTCATTTTCTTTGGACAGATCTCTCAGGCTTGCTTGTCCACAGTTTTCAATTGTGTCTTTTTTCCCTTTATGTCATTGTCAGTGTTTAATTATTCCCCATGTACCACGAAGGTGCATTTTGCTGATAAAATGTAAAAAAAAAAAAAAAAAAAAAGAATATATAAATCATTTCTAATTTCAGCTCCATTGTTCATGCTCTCTCGCGGTTGTGATTTTATGTTCCCGCACACACCTGCCAAGTCCATTGTCCAATTCCATCACATTCCTCATTGCCACAGCGATGACCTTCGACCCTTATCAAGTCCCGGCCCACTCCATTTCCTGTTGCTATTCGCTCCTTCTGGAAACTTCCTGTTTGTGTCAGGCCCATTTCCTGTTCCCTTTAACGGTCCATATCAGGACCCACCTTTCATGGCTTGGCCTGCATTGTTATGAATAGTTGCTAATGCTCTCAGACAATGTGTGGCTGGAATATGTAGGCCAGCTAGTTCCATGTCTGAGACGTTGATTTAAATTAACACTGCTGACTTAGAAACCAGAAGCATCTTATTGGGTCCAGAAAACTAAACTAAAAGTCAAAAACGTCTCATCATTTTCAGTCTACGTCCTATTACTCCGTCTGAAGGGCCAATATTATTGATCAGATGCACTTTGCTGGCAAGATACCATACTTAGCCCATGCCAGCACACAGGCCAGAGACAAAAGGATTTCACATATAATCCAACACTGCACGTTTATTCCACATATCCCTGCAAATTCACCTCATACACACCTTAACAACAAAAACATTAAGTTAGGAGTCCACAGTTTATATGCGACTGTGATGCCAGTTTTCTGTGTTAATTTGTATTTGCCTCCACAGTTGCCTCTAGTAGTCCGTGGAGCCAGTGTGTGACCGCCAAACACTGTCAGGCCAAGTTTGGAGACAAGACATGTGACGAAGAGTGTCTGCACCCCGAGTGTCTCAGAGACGGCTTCGACTGCCTGAAGGCCCAGGGCCACTGCAAGTGAGGAAACCCGAAACCTTTAGTCTCCGACTCCATCTCTAGTCAGAGAAACCCAACGTCTGTTTCAGCTTGATCACTGTCTTTCATTAACAAACACATTTCATAGACAAAGATTAAGATTTTTTTGTTGTTGTTGTGTTCTTTTTTTTTTTAGTCAGTGTATACCAAAATTATGTTTGTCCTTCATAATCCTCTTGGCACCATAAAAAAAGTTTTAAGGACTACAGAAATGATGATGATGATGATGATGAGTAATAGCACTAGCACACTCATTTTTTACACATGTATGTGTCTTCTTTAGGACAAGGCATGTTTGTGTTACTTTTCAATACATGTTAATGATAATGTGTTTATGATGATATAAACACAACATACAGCATGTTGCTTTTTAAAAAAAAAATAAATAAATAAAAAATACAAATGTATGTTGTACCAAAGAGGACATTATATTATGTTATAGTAGTATCAAATGCATGATCACTACTATTAGCAATATTTTACACTTTGTTTAGTGTATTATTTACTATTACTTTATTTATTTTTATTTTATTTGTACTTTGTTTAGTGGAAAACTTATGAAAACCTATGAAACCTTGAAAATTATGAACACAAGTGAATCATTTAGTCATCATAATCATCCGTCTGCTCCCTACTTGTGTCTCTCTCCTCCTGGCCTCAGCCCGGGTCACATCCAGTACTGCCGCGACCACTACGCCAACTCCCACTGTGAGCACGGATGTAACAGCGCCCCCTGTGGCTGGGACGGAAGCGACTGCTTCAGAAACCAGAAGCCCCTGTGGGCCAAAGGCACCCTGGTCCTTCACACCCACATCCCCCTGCAGCGCGGCAGCTTCACCAACAGCTCGCTGCTCTGGGCCCTCAGTGTGCTCCTCCAGACGTCACTCAAACTCCGAGGCTCCGCCCCCCTCGCCGCCAACAGGGACTTGTTCGCCTTCACCCCCCAGCAGCTTGCTGACCTGCTGGCTCAGGCGTCGTCAGTGGACTCAAATGGGTGAGTGTGGAAATGTTTAAAAAAAAAAAAAAAGATATTTTAATAAGAAATGGCTTAAATTGTATTGTCATTTTAGGAATACTCCAACAAAATGTTATATGTTTAACATATGTGCTGAAAAATAACATAAATATGCCTGAAGTTCTGAAGAGTAAAGGTTTGTTGTTTTTCCAAGGAAGGGTGTATGTTAGCAACCCAGTCCCAGGTGTGCAATATTTTGTTTAATTATATTATTACATTATAATATTCTGTGAACCCAATCATTGTAAGGGTCACTTTTTACATACGGTGGATGACAGAATCCTTTAAAACTCTTTATATATTTGTGTTGCAGTAGCACTTGATGGCTGCATGTATTCAAGCAGCTCATCCACATTATGGACTTTATTAATTCTGAATCCTCTTCTCTTTCCTACTGTTTCTCTTTCTCTCCGTCTCTCTCTCTCTCTCTCTCTTTCCTAGCTCCCTCCTTTTCCTCCAAGTGGACAACAGGCCATGCTCCCGTCTTCCCTCTACCTGTTTCCCCCACGCCAGCGAGGCAGGCAACTTCCTGCGTGCCGTCATGTCGCCGAAGCCCAGGACGCTCCCCTCCCTGCCCGAGCTAAAGGCCATCATCAATATTAGAGGAGTCCGAGAGGAAATAGGAAGTAGAGAGGAGGAAAAGGTGGAAATGGAAACCAAAGGTAGACCAACACGTCTTGTCTCTCGCATAAACGTGTCCTGTGTAGACTGTGTGTGTGTGTGTGTGAGTCCACTTGTGAGTGTGTATGGGTGTGAAAGCAGGCATACTCTCTCACACACACATCCAGCTTTGAATTCCATCCAACTAAAACAATATAAAACACCGAACCATTTCCAGTGTGTGGATGTTCATTGTCACAGGCTGGAGTTTTGGTTTTGCAATATTTCTCTGAGGCAGAAAAAAAATCCATTAGTTGAGTTTAACCTCAGTGGGCGGGGCCAAAAAACCACAACTTGAATGGTAAAGATGGTCAAAATATAAATATATGTAACTTATTTTTTATATTTATTCCTGGACTTGGATGGTTAGTTAGTCTAACTCTACCCTTGACAACTTAGTATCAAGATTACATTTTTGAGCCAGTAGCAAGAGCACTTCATTATTTTAACCACATCTTCATCCTGTTAAAGAATTATCTCATCACAAATGTGGATATCTAAATTATTTGGATAAAGTTAGGATAACAGTTGTTCTACAGCTGTTCTCAAGTATTCATGCTTTGTTAAGAAGATAAGATAACAAATACTTTATTAATCCCAAGGGGAATTCAAGTGTCTCTACAGCTCCATCCAGCACGTCACACCCCAAAATTATATGAAATACATAATAAAGATAATAATAGCATAAAATTTTTAAAAAATAATGACGAGAAAGAGAAGGGTTACATCTGTTTGTCTGTATTGTGCAATAGTTAAGACCAAGCAGCAAACTACATGTAATAAATAACAGAGTGGGATTCCATGGATGTGTATTGAAAATGTAATCGCCAGTTAGGACGAATTTTAAGATTTTAGCCAAGAAGAGCCAATAAATGTCTCCTCCCTCACAAATTATTACTTGTTCTTTTTATCATGCATTGTAAAAAGAGGGAACAGAGAGAACGTCTCCTCATCTTCATTTCTTTTAGGGGATGTTTTCTGAATTATTGACAAAAGTACAGAGCCTTTTTAACTTTGTTTGTGCACATATTCATCATTTCATTCAGAGTTAATGTGAGCGGCCCACATAAAATTTATGTCCCCATGTTTCATATGATCTGACTTAAAGGTATTGAACAATCAATCCCTTTAATACCTGTAATACCTATAACTGAACACTATTCTATCCAGTAATTAATAAAATGAAATTTCCATCCAATTTCTAGAAGATGCGACCCCTGCGTGGCTATGGGCCGTGGTCGCCATAGCGATAGGCCTGGCCCTGGTGCTGGCCCTGGTGGTTTTCCTGGTGATTAGGAGGGTGAGGCAGCGGCGTGCGGAGAGGGAGGGCGGCAACAGGGTGAGACACCGGTCCACTGTGACCGACAACGATGGCAGCGCCAAGGCCTGGACGCAGCACGCGGCCCACCAGGAGCAGAGGGTCCGATCCAGCCGGGAGAAGGAGAGGAACGGGCTGAAGAAGAAGAAAAAAGCAAAGGAGGCAGAGAAGAAGAGGAGGAGGGAGCCGCTGGGGGAGGACGCCATCCGAATGCGGTGAGTGAAGCTCGTCTGGAGGACGGACAAGAGCGGATGTTTTGTCTGTGAGAACAATGATGTCACTGCAGACAGACACAGAATGTATTTATACACTGGTTTCTTTTTTTATTTAGTTTATTCTATTAGGAGTTCACCCTGGATGATAAATAACAAAATGCCTAGTAGATTGTGCCTCTTTTAATCAACTCTTTGTTATATTAAAACGTATAGAATCAAGAGTAAGAGACACATATTCAATACAAATTCAACAAAACAGGACAATACAATAACATGCCATTATTAAAAACATGTCTAGAGAGTAGGGTCACAGTATGCCCATGTCCTCCACAGCTATAATCCCACCAGGGAAGTTTATTTTTAGGAGAATTTACCACTAAAATACTAGTACAATAATCCTTTGTGCATGCGTGTTTATGCATGTTTCATTGCTCTCCAGTGTCTCCCCAAGTGCATAAATTAAAACTAAAACAAAACAATAGCAGGAAAGAACGGCCTGCCACCGCAGCAGACTGCCTTTTTTTCTCACGGCCTCACACCAAAACTCCGCTTGGCTTTCAGACCGCTCAAACGAGACCTGGATATAGGAAGTGACACGGACTTTACCCAGAGTTCAATGGAGGACATCAGTGCGCGATGCTCCAGGCGGCAGGAGGACGCCTCAATCTGTGACCACAGAAGCCAGGAGCAGAAACACTACCGGCCCGGCCACTCGCAGCCCCGCAGGAACATTCAGCGTAAGGAAACTTCTCGGAGAGTGGAGTGAGGAGGAGTGGATGTTTTTTACTGACTGACTGACTGACTGACTGGATAAACACACCACTTGTGATTCCCTGCCTGACTCAAGTGTCCAGAGTTCTCAAACAGGAAAAAACAACAAAGCAGATTTGTTGTCGTATGCTTAAAACAGCAAAGTGTTTAAAACGATGAAATCCCACAGAAATCCCTTCACTCTCACTTGTTCAACCAATAAATAATCAGAATCAGAATCAGAATCAGCTTTATTAGCCAAGTATGCGTTCACATAAAAGGAATTTGACTCCGGTAAACTTTGCTCTCTCTTAATTTACATACATGAAATAACAAAAGAGAAAACAGAAAGGGCGAGAAAAAAATAAACAAGTAAACAAACAAACCACTATAACAACTATATTTTATAATGTGTAAAATGAAATAAATTACCTAAAAACATGACATTAAAACATAAAACATCGCAATAAATAGTAGGGTGATGTGTCGATATCTTGTGAAACTAGATATCGTCTGGGATTTCAGATGCTGAAATATCGTGATACAGCGCAACTGATGTCTTTTCCTGGTTTTAAAGCCAATGCAGACGTATAAAACTGTTCTAGCTGTTATATTATTTGTCTCTACCTGCTTGATCATCACACATGACCAAGCTGATGATTGTCCAGCAAAAATCTCTTATCCCTATGATATTGTCACAATGTCAAAATTGAAGTGTTTGGTCAAAGATATTGTGATATTTGATTTTGCTGTGCTGGACTGTACCCACATCATATTTCCCTATCATGAGATAAATTATGGCACATTGCACACATTTAGATAGATAGATAGATAGATAGATAGATAGATAGATAGATAGATAGATAGATAGATAGATAGATAGATAGATATGCTTTATTCCAGACTCAAGGTCCATACAAAAAAAAAAAAAAAATCAAATCAAATCAAAAGAATAGTCTAATGACTCATTTTGAGGCATTTATACCAGTGCCCCCAGAAGTGAGATATGCAGCGTGTGTCACTGTACATAATGTTCACCAGTGCCACAGCAATTTGATTCTCAGAATCATTTAACCGGCAGATGAACCTGTGCATTACATTTCTCAGAACCGCTTGCAGCGTGTTCACTCCAGCACTCACAAACAACTCACTCGCACTAGTCCATCTGGGCCTTTTTAAAAGTATCCTTAGAGCGTCATTGTATGCCACTTGTAGTCTCTGAAGGCTGGCTTTTTTTTCAAGGATTCAAGGATTCAAGGAACTTTATTGTCATACCAGCTCACATTTACATGTTAGTGTTACGAAATTAGGACTCAGGTCCCGGTATAAGCCTAAATAAATAAATAAAGCAAGGTAAAAAAAAAGAAGTGTAAATATAAAAAATAAGATATATAAGTATAAACAGTATATATGAATATAAACACTATGTATAAGTATAAACAGTATGTATCACTATAAACAGTATATATGGATAAATATAAACAGCCTATATAAATATAAATATAAACATAAACAGTTATATCTTATATTTTTTTAATAGTTCAACCACAGATGTGCAGTGTACAGAGGTGAACAAAGTCAGCTTCACACCAACAGTGCAACAACCGAATTTACGTGACAATACATTTGCTCGCACATGCAACATATGACACTGACAATAAATGCTATGACTTTTCCTTATTTACCATCTATCAGAACAGTCACTTTCTTCACCAGGTGCAATAAATGTAGGCATCTTGGAGTTTCACAACACGGTACAAGGACGTATGAGTGCTTCATCTCCCACATATAAACTTTCCGATTTCAGTATTCATGTGAGTATCTATAGCCTTAATGTCTGAGCTGCAGATTCACCTGAAATGATTGTTGCTCTCCCTCAGCTCCGCCCCGAGGATGGGAGAGAAGCGCCATCCCTCCTCCTCTGCTCAGTCCTCCCCAGCAGGTCTGTCCTACTTTTACTTTACAGGCTGACATGCCTTTTCTGAGCAGCTGGTGCTATTTTCGATTTGTTTTCTGAGATATTTCTATTGGTCCTTTAGATTTCCAGTGTCACTAAATTATATTTTTCTCTCTTGTGTATTTTTATCATTGCATTTTAGAATAAGTGTTGTTTTGTGCAGTGTGTCACACATTAATCATGGCTGGCCTTTGTTGACAGTCGGCCCCTGTGCAGTGGTGCGGTCCCGATGGCTCCGTGGTTCTGATCCGGGCGGTGCGTAGCGGGCTGGACAGAGTCGTTTTGGAGCTGCTGCGAGCAGGAGTGCCCGTCAACAACACAGATCACACTGGTATTGCCCCACTTTCCCAGTTACCAAAGAATAGTAGCACACCAGAGTGTCTGCCTGAACCGCAAACCTGGATCAGATTGTATCTGCATTAATGCTCGGTGTTTGTTGGTTTTTACCTGCTTGAAAACAGCAAATACGGGTTGCAGCGTCGGACAGTTTAAGTATCTTAAAGTTTACCTGATCTCATGAAACTATTTGAGAGTTCCTTTGATTGAAAATGGTTGAAAATTGACCCCTGAATTGCCAAGATGAAGCAAACATCATGCACCTGGCAAGCCCAGCAGGGTAAAACAGGATAAAACAGGGTAAAACAAGGTAAAACCCACCATAAGACCCAAAGGAAAATATGTTATAAATTACATCTCAGAGAAGAAAAATGACATATCGATAGCTGAGGAAAATACATCAATGCCTTATCGTAACGGCTCATGACCAGTCTATTAATTCTGACGCACTGAGGGGTTGAGTAACTGCTGTAACTTACCCCGTCTCTCTCACGTCCTCTTTTTGTGTCCCACCTCTCCTGCTCTGTTTCTCCATGGCCTCCCTACCTCCTTCCTCTCCGTCTCCAGCACCCCTGCTGCCCTCCTCTGACTCAGAACAAAGTTAATGTGCTCAAGTGCCCAAACTTGTTTCGACGGACATATTAACTTTGCTGCTTGTCCCCTCATCCTCCCTCCGTTCGATCTTGCTGTCTCTTCGAGCTGTTCTTCTATCTCTGTCTATCTCTTTCTTCTCCTCTCTGTCTCCTCATTTTGTTCTCCATTCCTCATCTATTCCACTTTTTTATGTCATGTTCTGTCTCTCTCTCTGTTTCTCTTTCTCACTCAGGCTGAAACAATTCATTTCCAGATCCCTCCATCTCCCTCTCTTAACCATCTGGGCTTGACTCTGTTGTGTATTGGTTGTTCATTGGCTGACTTACTCCCTCCCTCCCCTCTTTCCCCCCTCACCTCCCTCCACTCTGAACGCACTCTCTCTCTCCCAGGGAGATCAGCCCTGCACTGGGCATGCTCAGTAAACCACCTCTCCCTAACAAGAACGCTCATTCGCTATGGGGCCGCTGTGGACCTGCAGGACAACAAGGTAATATCTGAATGCTGTCTTTTCCTGTGTTTGTAAAAGCAACCAAAGATTTCTGACTGGCATACCCCAATCTTTAAAAGCTGCACGTTCCATTTAAAAAAAAAAAAAGATAATAATAAATTCTGCCTTGTGCAGCTTTAAAGCCATTAGTATTTTGTTTAAAGTACTTCCTCGGTTTGCCAGAGTTACACATCCTTGTCCTGTTTCATTCCTCAAATGCCATCGGACTTTGTTATGATCATGAGGCCGCTCTCTCTCTGATAGGGCGAGACACCTCTATTCCTCTCCGCCCTCCACGGTTGCTATGATACCGCCAGGCTCCTGCTCCTTAACGGCGCCAATCTCGAACTGCACGACCGGAGGGGACGTCGTCCGATCGATGTGGCCAGAGAAGGGATGCACCACCAGGTCCTGGAGCTCCTGTTGGCTCACCGAGTCCAGAGAGGGCCTGTTCCCATGGAGCCGGCCAACGACATGCTGTGGGAGGAGCGCGCTCTGATGTACACTCCCTGGGTCGGATCGCCGGGCCTGCCGGGGAGAAGCGCCTCCTTCTCTGGGGTCATAGGACATCGAGACATGACCCCACCACCACAAAGGTAAAGTTTCAAACCAGGGATTTAGTGATGTGTCACAATATTCCCATCAGCCACCGTCACCCCCAACTGCCGGTGTATGGATTATGAATTATTAAGTTACTGTTAATAAACACTGTCATTAACACATCTGAGTTTGGACAACTGTGGAAATGTAAGCTTTACTTTCGCTTTCTTAGCTGAGAGATCTATTTAAATCAATACTATATATTAACAACCTTTCTATTTTGTGGTGGCTGTGTCAGTATTGCAGCAGTGTGCCATAGATTAGCCGTATGGTATTTTTGTGAAATACTGTGACTGCAATTTTTTGTTTCTCATGAATCTGAAACTCGTGGTAGAAATTGAACTGTGGCACGCTGCCAAAGTTCAATACATTAGGAGGAAACCCTGAGGACCTGCAGACAGGATCTGAGAAGTGCAAAGTGAAAACAACCCTCCATTAGCCATGGAATGGATTCAGCTCATTGCACAATCCAATATATTCATCCTATCATCCAGCCCTATTTCAAATACAATACATGCACCAGTTACAGATACTCCTGTACCTTAGGATTTAGTGAGATGTTTACTAATTGTGTTATGAGCAGAGTGTTATTATTATTATGAGTTTTATTCTGTACTCATTATCCTTCTGCAAAGTGATTCTGCTGATGCTCCTGCTCATGTGTCCCAATCTAATTACCTTCCTCTCTTGTCAGTGATTGGTCCATGGGCCGAGTGCAGTACCCCGCCCAGCAGAACTGGCGACCACAGCTCAACCAATCAACAACAGCGCTGGTCCCTCCGAGGGTCATGGGCCGCTCACCTCGACCGATCAGCACGTTACAGGAGGTGACCTCAGAGGCCGAGGATGAGGATCGCGAGCGGGTGCAGGACGTCCCCAGAGCGGTGACGCCTCACTTCCTCACACCCCAACCTGCGCCTCGGCAGCGCTCCTTCTCGTGCACCCAGCATGCATTGCAGCGTCGCTCCAGTGCCCCCCAGCCTGAGCCCAATTACGTAATAGTAACAGACAAAACTTTACCCAGCGAGCCCATAGGAAGAGTGATTGTTCCCCCTCCCACAGATGCTGCCGCCCAACCAGATCGTCAGCCAGTTGTAGATAGCAACGACAATCCCAGCAGAGTTGAGCAGGCGCCGACGAGCGCCACAAATTCAGAGCAGAAGCCGAGGAGTGAGAGGCTGAACAACAGTGCCGACTCCACACAAACGGCCTTGTAGAGAAGATGAGCAAGCAATGAATTTCCTCAGTTTTTTTCCAGCGCCTGTTTCCTTTCCATTCAGTCCATGACATTAGCACCGAAAAACAAATGATTGGAACAATACAGCAATTTGCAGCGCTATAGTAAGCTCTAATGACTGGAAGGCCTGGGTTATAGTAAGGTATTAGATGTATTTTGTTGCTCAGCCCAATGCAAAAACACAGGCCAAGCAACACAATATGAGGAAGTGAAGAAAGATTACTTTTTAGGGCCCAAAACTGGAGGGAGTCCCAGAATGTCTTGATTAACTCATCATCGTGGCACCCAAACAATTCCCCAACATGCATGTGTTTGGTATTGTCTGAGAGATTTGCTTGTTGTGTGTAATTCAGGCTTTTTGCTGCATCCCTGTCACATCAGTATGGAAATCTTGGAGTCGATCCTTCCCCGATTACTTTGTTAATTTTCTCGTTTATGATTTTTTTTTTTTCCTTGGTTTACTCCTTTGGATTTACTGCCAGGCAGATCTCATTATCCTAATGTTGGTGGGTGTAAGAGAAACACACACACTTCAGGGAGGTGTCTTGTTCTTGATATCACCACAGCCAAACTGATTTGCTGAACCTGACCAATTACAACTTGTTGAGATTATTCAAAACATTGCTAAACCTGCATTGGGCACTTTTCTTTGCACATGTTATGCCAACCCAAAGCACGCAGATAACAGACAGAAGATAAAAATGATTTTGTATCTGGAGACGCTCAGCACTCTTATCTGTTCCAAAGATTAACAGCTACTGCTTACTTTTAGTGCTTCTTGCACCAGTTCTTTCATGGCTTAATTATCACTTTTTATAAAACCACTTGACAACTTGTCTGTGTGATGAAAGCCAGTGTGTGTGGCAGAAATGCTAAACAGTTTTCTGAATTTTTTGGTACCAAATATATGCATGTTGTCTTGACATGTTACAGATTGTGTTCACATTATAAATGCAGTATATTAAAGTGTGACTTAAAATACATTTGTGTGTATAATTGCACATACTGTAATTGTCAAAATCCTTGCTAATACATGCAATAACCTGATGACTTTTTTAAGTCAAACACACCTTCAATTGAATGTCAGTCTTGTCCTAGATCAGAATCAGTCATTTTGTATAAAGAAACTCAAAGAATAAAAGAATTTTTAAAAAGAAGAAATGTTAACATTTCTGTTGATGACATTGATAAATGCAGCACTGTTGGGACTTTCATTATCATCACTCTCTAAACAGTAAATTCAGTATTTTATATATGTATAGCTTTGTGGCACATAGTATGGCTGCACTTCTGAAGCTTTTGGATAAAATAAAAGTTTAGTGTTATGAAACAGCTCCTCTGCATTGTCCTGCAACTCAGCAGCAGCCACTGTAGCTCATTCATTTCATCTAAAATTTGTAAACATGATCTGGTGTATTGTAGTCCACACATCATATCTTTGAAAAGGGCCAGATGGCGGTGGGTGGGCGGGTGAGTGTGACATATCCTGGTGATGCTTCTGATAATGTAAATATGTCCTCCAAGCAGGTGACAGTTTGTGCCAAGTGGCCAAGGTGAGGGTGTGACGGAAATATTCAGACTGAAGGAATGTTTAACCCAAATGTGAAGGTGAGACCAAATTGGTTTGGTCAAATAAATTTTCCAAATGTATGGCTGTCACAGTTCACCAGTTCCCCTCAGCTGGGGTGATAGACACACTGCAGATGATGATGATGATGATGATGATGATGATAATAATAATAATAATAATAATAATAATAATAATGATAAAACTTGGCTGAAATTTAAACTCATTTAAACCCCATACTCATTCCATACAGGGATGAGTATGGGGCCTCATGCATATTCATCCGCTTTATTTATTTTTTCCCCCTTTGTCTTATCCTGAGAAACCAGCTCTTAGTATTTAATGTCTGATCGACGTGATTCAACCTTTTCACCTCAGTGGACAGCTGATACTGAGGTGAGCGGTGAGGTGAGGCGATGGGAACCTCTGTTCCACTGCTCTCCCTTGGGAAGAAGACCAAATGATTTTTACAAGCTGCCAGAATTCAGACTTTATTCTATTAGAATAATTAAGAGGCTGCTGCTGACGGGGGGAGGTGTTGTTTCCCGTCGGCACACGGCGCCTGGTGGCCTCAATACTGTCGCCAACACCTCGTAGGTGTTAAAAGTCTCTCTCTCTCTCTCTCTCTCTCTCTCTCTCTCTCTCTCTCTCTCACACACACACACACACACACACACACACACACACACACACACACACACACACGCTCACTGGGCAGGCACATTTGCGCACACGTGGTAGATGCGCTTTAACACTTCATAGCCCTCATTTGTCCTTCTCACAGGAAGCAGCAGTGTAGTGAAACCCTGTTTGCCACACTTCAGGAAATAAAAGTGGCTTCATGATGATGATCTTATGCAAATTATCAGTGTAACTTTATATCACCTTATTGATTAATAAAAATGAGTTTTTAACATAATAAACTGAACATAATAACAGCCGACTGATGTGATGTTTACCTTGAAATGATAATGAATGTAGATGTAGTAATATAGTTTTGCCTCTTGGATTAATGTAACTGAGTGGGATTAAGTGTTGTGGGTGAGTGTGGTGGGATTAAGGCAGAAAATCTTAAACAGCCTTCAGTTAACTGTAAACTGCAGGGTGTCGTCTTTGCTGTGGCACACGTCTGAGCCACAGGTGTGAAGTGTGGATCCCTGCTCCCTCACCTAGGTGTCAGTATTGTGGGGCAGGAGATGAAACGTGGATACAAAGCTTTGAAAATGCGCCTGCAACATGAAACAGCCCTCAACCTCCTCCTCCTAAAATATATTATTCTTTCATTAATTGATGATGTTCTGTCTCGTTAGTTGATGTAAAGCTGCTGAGGTTTTTCTATCGCTCAGCTTGAGGTTTTCCAACCTGCGGAGTCATCAGACACCCAGCAGGCGCCGCAGCCATAACAAGCGCGTCCTAACACCTTGGTGATCATTTCATTTCGGGTGACTCATCACATTTGTCCACTATAGAAGCTGTTGTTGATTCATTTAATAAATAAAAGACTTGAGTGCCAACTTGGTGCTGGATTTTTCTCTCAATCTGCATTTTCGGTGCAGATGTTCCTGTAAATCAACATTCAGCAACAAATAACAAATAATGGTGTATTTACATTGACTAGCCTGTAGTATTCTGTGTAATGCATAATACATTATTTAACAGTAAATGCATTAAATATGAATAATGGAAAGAAGACGTGTGTTTGACCTATAGAGACAGCAGTGGGTAGCCTGAGCGGTGGGCCTGAGGATAAACTTGCTGTAATTTATTGCATGGGTGGCGTGTGGCAGCCAGTTTTCCAGACTGAATGGGTTAATGTAATCCTGTTTGCCTTCTAGCCCAAGTTGATCCGGTTTCCTAGACGCGGCGGAGGGTCCTCCTAATATTTCTCATGGGAATTAATTGGAGTTTAGCTGCTACGGTTTGGCAGACGTGGGAGAAAGTCCTCTGACTCTTTCTCGTGGGAAAAGGGAGCCGGGGTCTCTGTTCACACGTTATTACCTGTTAGAATCGATACATCGTTAAAGGAGTGGGGTTTAGGCTGGAGGTGGCTGTCCTGTTCCCACACGCACACTTTGGCCAGTCTGGGAAATTACACCCGGGTGGCAACTGGCATCAAGAAATGATAAAAGAACGATTTTACGCATGCAGGGCGCAGCTTTTACGCACATGCCTAAATGCGATTATAGGGTTGATATGAGCCACCAAAGCAGCCTTATTAAAATATATCTCTTCCTTTTTTTTTTAGGGTCACACACTTTTTGTCCAAACATTAACTGGCTCGCGCTCATGTCTCACTGCGCCATGACGACGTGGGAACTTGGTGCCACAACAGCCACAGTCACTTAATTCAATAAAGAGACAATAAAGTTTTTTGTCTCGGAGCTTCACGCTCATGTGGCGGAGGTGTGCATTGTTTCCTTCACATGTAAATTAATGTCACACGTGGGAGGTGATGACACCTTTTGTGGCTCGTGCCACTCACTGGGCTCGACTAGGGTCCGACTGCACGTGCCTGCGAATTAGTGAAGAACTGTGCCGCGCGCCACTCAGTCTCCTTTTATCTTAAGATTGTTGAAATACTCGACATTAGTCTTAAAAATGTGTTGCTGTTTTCGGGGAGTCTTTTCTTCCAGCAGATTTGACCTGTTTTGAGACTTTTTTTTAAAACAAGTCACCAAAATTTACAGTATAAAGTATAGTTGATAGTGATCACCAATAAAAAGCTTCTTTGCTTTTCTTGACTCACTAATCTTTCACTGGCCTTTTACTTTATTTATTTATTTTACCATCAGCAATGTTATATTTTGTTACTGTATCATGCTTTTGAGGTCGTTACAGCACACAATACTGATGATCCAAAACAGATAATGCAGAAGAAGCAGGTCGGCCACGCACACACACACACACACACACACACACACACACACACAAAAGTAAAAAAAAAAAAAAAAAAAAAAAAAAAAAAAAATGAAAAATGCTTCAAACAAGTTGTTTTGCTTTGGAAAAGAGCGCTTGCTCTGCTGGAAAATTTCTTAATGTACTGCATTAAGAATTTTTCAGATGCAAGACTAGTGGATAATATTTTATAGTGACTGTTCTTGACTACTAAGCCAGTCACTTTACTTGTTTAGGACCTGTATATACAGCAGAAGAAATAAACTGAAATATTTTTCAACAATAAAACCTTAGGCCTGCTGCCAAAGTGAAATCAACCATTTTGGAAGTACCTCATACCAGCAAGTGTGGCAGGGAGGAGGAGCTTAAAGTCACAGCCCAGCCCACCTATGGCATAAAAGCCCTGCTGCCCAGACTGAGGTCACACTCACAGCCCTCTCTGGCAAGAGGACCAGCAGACACAGCCTGAACCACCCCTGGATGAATTATCTGATTGCAGTTCTTGGACTACAATGAAACTGCCTCAGGAATCAGAGGATGCAAAGATGAGGCGGAAGGTAATTCTATTATTTTTAATCTTTATAAGATTATTTCAGGGGCTCCCAAAGTTTTTTTATGCCATGGTCTTCCACATATACTCATACTATGACAGAAAAATGAAATATTTGGAATATAGATTTTGTTTTAAAGACCCTTATCTGAAAAGATTTGTGTAGATTTGGTTTAGTATAGCATTTTGTAACTGTTTACAATGTTGGTGTGGAGGGGAGAGTGGAATTGAACAATTCCTCATTTTTGTGGATCCACTGGAACCTCTTTGAGGACTCCTCTCCCACTTTGAGAAATATCTGGGTTGTTTAGGAGTTATTATATTAAAAATGTTTGCTTAAATGTGTTGCCTGGCTATGATCCTCTGCTAAAACAAAAGTCTGACCTCCTTCACCTCATAGTCAATTTATACTTTGGCTTGTCTCGTAGCTCCTCAAACCTCAGGTGGAGAGACGGAGGAGGGAGAGAATGAACCGAAGCCTGGAGAACCTGAAGGCCCTTTTGCTGCAGGAGCCACAACAACAGGTAAGAGCCATAGAACTCAGATGGCAAAACCTCCCACTGCACAAGATAACAAGTTCTTACTGAAGGAAGTCATTTGAAAGCTTTGAAAGACTGCCCAATAATTTATTATTTTGTTTTCTAGGAAATGACTCAGCGCAGAGTGGAGAAAGCTGAGATACTGGAGCACACGGTGCTCTTCCTGCAGAAAACAGCCATAGGAGACACAAAGACAGCTGCAGGAGGAGGCCAACAACACTCCTTCCAAGACGGCTTCTCGACCTGCCTACAGAGAGCTGCTCACTTCCTGGGACCTCAAGGAAAAGGACTGCGGCTGGCAGCGACGCTGGATGCAACTTTTGCTGCTCGCTTTCCCCTCTCTGACTCTGGAGGCGTCAAAGCTGCAGCTAAAGTCCACTCCTCCAGCTCTCTGCCTCACACAAACTTCTCCCAGCTCAGTCCTCAGACGATGAAGCAGAAGTCCAAGCTCAGACTGAATGTGCACGCCTTCAGTAGGAACACTTTAGTTTATTCTCAGCAGCTTCCGCTCCATCACTGGTATCCCAGAGTTCCCCAACACTCCCAGAGACCAAATCAGCTTGAGATCAGGGTGGAGAGACGGGCGAGCAAGCAGAGCCCAACCCGGAGCCCCCCAGTCAGCCAGTCTTTGTGGAGGCCCTGGCCCTGATCACAAGACAATCACATGTCAAGCTGAACTTTAATGACTGCAATTTGCTGATAAACATATGCTGTTACCATGTGCACTGTCCCTGAGACTTCCTGCAAGGAAGTTTCTCAGCACAGTGTTGTGAACACTGGCCTCTGATCATTTGTCATGATGCTTTTGGTTTTGAATGATACATTCAAAGTCTGTAAATAATGTAATCATCTTCACATCATTTGTACATGTGCTGTATGTATAACTGAGCTGCTTAGGGTGGTTGTATTTCCTTCTCTTGTCTAATTTAAAAGAATACTTCTGAATGAGTTCAGTCAGTGGAGCTGACAGGCACAGGCACTCAGACTGGGAGAGCTTTGGCCTGAGACGATCACCTCCAACACTGAAGCTGTGCCTGGATCACACGGCTGAGCTGAGCTGTCCGGCTGGGTTTGCCGTTGTGAAGAGTGGAGTGAGTTTAGAGGTAAGTATGAGGGAGCTGAAGAGGCTGCCTCCTCCTTCATGTACTGCCACACTCCTCTGTTACCACATGATTTAACATGACATGATTTAAAACTGTGGATTTGATATGGATAATGATTGAGTGTCCATCCATCACATTTTCAGGCACAGGACCTCGGGGTTCACGGCTGGGAGAAGCCAGACAGCCCCTCACTCTCACCTTTATGCTGCAGTACCTGCTAGATAAATGACATCTGAAGCTCTGTGTACAGTATAACTTGTATAATACTGGAATATTTATCCTGTCTATTTTGCACATTAATTTATTCTGGGTTTCTCCCTATGGGGAGCTGCTTTCTTTTTATACAAAATAAAAAGTACATTCCTTAAAATGCGTGGTGTCAAATGAATTCAGTAGTTCTTTTTGAAGCTAGTTTCAAATTAGCTGTGAGCTGCAGACCTTTTTTCTGCACTGACTTTGACAGCTCTTTTTAGTTTGAGTCATAGGTGTGAAGCCTAGCCTCCTGCAGAGCTACATCCTTCAGGTGTGAAGTCTGGCCAGGAGGTGAAGCACTTCAGTAGCAGTTTGCACCTCGAGGAGATCAAAGAGAGTAGAGCTTCATCCTCTCTGTTTTATAACTTTACTGGCTACAACTCCAGGAGGATGAGCCTTTATATAGCCTACATGACAGCTTTTTCAAAAGTTATCCTCAAAGACTGTTAAATAAGCAATATCAGCCAACAATTAAAGCATATTTCAGTATTGAGACATGATCCTTTTTGTTTCAGTGTACCATTCTTGTCTTTTTTTTTTATTTTAACCTGCAATGAGCTTGAAATCTTCAGTGAGTTCTCAAACAAAATGAGTTTGTGCAGTGTTGCTGTCAGTAAAGAGAGAAAATTAGTTTAAGATTGAGGTGGTAGGCTTCCGTTATATTATTGAGGTAATTTTATAGAGTACATATAGTGTACCTCCTCCTCCTCCTCCTCCTCATCATCATCATCATCAATATTCCTTTCTCTGAAATTTTTTCTTGTCATTTAAACAGTATTGTATATTGTACATGTCAAAGCAAAACCACCACATGATAACGACTACAATATCATGCAGCTACTAAATGTAATTACAGTATCTATAGTATCTAAAAATCCTATTGCAATACCACGGCACATAAGAAAAAACTATTCATTATGGCAAAATAAAATTAATTTCTATATGAGGTACCACAGGCCCGCAACAACCCCCTGCAGAATATTACACCACCGGATTATGTAAGAATACCATAAAATAGGCCTAGTGTATCATGCGGTCACTATAAATTATAATGACTTCAAAGTATAAACCCTAGGCACATTATAAGTCACTATAGCAGACCCCTCGTATCACAGCAATTTATCCACAGGCCTCAGCTGCTGACAGGTCATTATTTTGTGTCCAACTGGTGTCCAGTGTTGGTTCCCACGATGTAAAGCGTGTCTTGACACCTCCACTTTCCTTTGATGTTCAAACGGATCAGCATTTGTCTGGAGGGTGTCAGGCTCTCCAGCCCTGCACTACATTTGTCCCTCACATGTTGGAGTGTGCATGCTGTTTTATTCACTTTGTAAAATCAGTAGTTTACTCAGAAACAGAGAGGAGGTTTTGTTTTGTTCGTTTTAGCCACTGCAGGTCTATTTACTGTCTAAAAGTCACACATCAACAGACTAAAGGCTAAACCGGGAGAGAGTTTCTCATCTCTTTCTCGTGAGAAACTGGAGCGCGGATGCATTTGCACTTTATTACCTGTTAAGATTGGTACGTTTTGAGAGGAGTGTGTGGAGGTGAGAGCGTTCCCACTACTTCGCCTTTCACATAGCACCAGGCTGCGATATTTACAGAGAAAAGTTCATTTTGTTTTAATGTATAACACTGACTATTCATTTACCAAGTCTTCTGCTTCGCCAAGTTCACAGCTGTACGCGCAGATTTTACGCACAAAGACCCTTGTTGTACCTCAGGCCGCTTAAAATCGACCATGAAAAATTTAACATGGAATTTGGGCCCGTGTTGACTTGCCTCCCTGTCTTCCTTTTCTTCCTCCCACTTACATACCGCTGATACTGCCACTGATTTTCTGCTATTAGGCTACTAGCCTTACATTTAAGAATACGGTAGATCTTTTTTTTTTTTAAAGACCTCAAATTCCAGCCCAGCCCCCAAATGCATTGTTGCATGTCGTGCTGTGGTGTGAAATCGGGTGTTATGTGGTTATTTGTATGCAGACTCAGTGGCGCGTGTTTGAATCAGAGGTGTGAAACGGTCTGGTGAGTCTGCACGCGTCAGCTGAAGATCAAAGGCTGAGTTTTGCATCAAATACAGGAGACATGTTGGCGGAATCTGCTCTGAAATTGCTGTCCTGCGTTGGTTAACTGAATAGAGAAAATGGCACATGGCACGCTTCATTCATTGATATTTCAACTGGCTACTCAGATATCCTTGATAAGCATCTGTTCTACCCAACATGTCAAAATAAATAGAATTATTAAGGGGGTGTGCACTGTCCACTCTCATTTTTTAGCAAATGATGAGTAATTGTGTGATATTAACTCTGGTATTATTTCACTGGTAGCTTCATCTTGCTGGAATGTTTGTGTAATATGTTTGTACCTTACCTTAACAGTGTGTGTGTGACAGTGCGTAATAATTGTCTTGCCTGTCAGTACAACCTTCCACTTAAATTCTCAAAACACAAATGAATATTGTCCACTTATGTGTTCAACTATTTAAGTGCAGGTACAAGCCACAGATGCGCATTTATGAAAGAAGCAGATAGATAGCATTGAGGTTAGATGTATAGAAATCAGCGTGGGACAAGATGATGTATTCGCCCCTGCGCGTCCTCAATTTAGTCACTGTGGAGTATCTGGATAACAATAAAAAATAATTACACAAAAGACATCGTGGGCCTATGTTAACTTTAATTTTGACAAACGAAGAAGTGTCGCCACCATTAAATCACGTAGAGCGTTTTGCAGCTCGTTCTCATGGGAAAATCTAAAATGACACCGCATTTACACTTTAATGTTACAACTGATGCATCATTGCAGAGTGCTTGGGGAAGGGCCGGGTACCACATTCCGACGATTGAAATGCAAATTAGCTACAGGTTTTAAGAACCGCTCCATGGTTTGAATTTAGGTTACCAAAGGGGCAGATTCAGTAGCCTACCTGCGTAAAATCTCAGTTTTACGCACAGGCAATTTAACATTTTTCGTGAATTTGATTGGTGGAATTAATACTGATATTGCCCCAGCAACAGTGTGCATTTCATTAATCTACTTCAAGAAAGGCAAGTGTTCGTTTCTCTGTGTCGCTGGCGAGCAGGCCAGTGTGAGTGTGTGGAAATTACGCACCGAAATGGTAACTTTTACGCACAGAATAAAACACGGTTTGGTCTCACAACTTTGCTTTCAAACTGAAATACTACCTGTGCGGTCATGTTGTAAAGTGTAAAACACTGGTAATAATGAACGTTTTTATTACTGATGGTTATGCAAGTGAGTAAAGACATTTTTCCCCGAAAAGCCACTAAAATGAGGCACGTGTTACCTTGTTTTGTTTCAAAGAAAACTGAGGATGTGTGAAACGTCACTGGAGCGTTTCACCTTTTCTGTCCTGCAAGTGCGAACACGAGTCCACACTTAAGCCGTTTAGACACGTGCCAGCTGACAACTAAAGAATAAATACACAGTTTGACAATTTGATTTTATTTAATCTACAAAGGAAAATAAAATAAAATAAATTAAGATTCGAAGAGTCTTCATAAATATGACAAAAGCAACACAGGCATTTGGTCTGTAAAGGCCATGGCAGCATATGTGTTCCTATTATAATAACATTATACTATTTACAGATTTATCATTCAGAATGTATGGACATCAGGAGACCTGAGTTCAAATGGTACATTGAAAATGTCAGTGTTGGAAAAACACACATGATGTCCACGTATGTTTATCAGCAAATTGCAGTCAATAAAAGTTCACTTTCACATGTGATTGTTTTGTGATCAGGGCCAGGGCCTCCACAAAGACTGGCTGACTGGGGGCCTCCGGGACGGGCTCTGCTTGCTCGCCCGTCTCTCCACCCTGATCTCAAGCTGATTTGGTCTCTGGGGCTGTTGGGAAACTCTGGGATACCAGTGATGGAGCGGAAACTGCTGAGAATGAACTACAGTGTTCCTACTGAAGGCGTGCGCATTCAGTCTGAGCTTGGACTTCTGCTTCATCGTCTGAGGACTGAGCTGGGAAAAGTTTGTGTGAGGCAGAGAGCTGGAGGAGTGGACTTTAGCTGCAGCTTTGACGCCTCCAGAGTCAGAGAGGGGAAAGCGAGCAGCAAAAGTTGCATCCAGCGCCGCTGCCAGCCGCAGTCCTTTCTCTTGAGGTCCCAGGAAGTGAGCAGCTCTCTGCAGGCAGGTCGAGAAGCCGTCTTGGAAGGAGTGTTGTTGGCCTCCTCCTGCAGCTGTCTTTGTGTCTCCTTTGGCTGTTTTCTGCAGGAAGAGCACCGTGTGCTCCAGTATCTCAGCTTTCTCCACTCTGCGCTGAGTCATTTCCTAGAAAACAAAATAATAATTTAATGGGCGGTCTTTCAAAGCTTTCAAATGGCTTCCTTCAGTAAGAACTTGTTATCTTGTGCAGTGGGAGGTTTTGCTATGGCTCTTACCTGTTGTTTTGGCCCCTGCAGCAGAAGGGCCTTCAGGCTCTCCAGGCTTCGGTTCATTCTCTCCCTCCTCCGTCTCTCCACCTGAGGTTTGAGGAGCTACGAGAGACAAGCCAAAGTATAAATTGACTATGAGGTGAAGGAGGTCAGACTTTTGTCTAAGTAGAAAAACACAGATAGACGAAGCTGGCTTTGCCAAATGCGATCATAGACAGACAATCCTCTCAGGATTCCAACGACAGAGGTATTTGTTTAAAAAAAAAAAAAAAAAAAATGCGTGGTCTATATCTTATTATATATGCTGATATTATTTCAAACAATAATATATATAGCATTTAATATTTGCAGTATCATATGTAACATTTAATTACAGGAAAATAACGTATAACTTGCAGCCTAAAATATAATTAAATCATACAAGTACCTTCCAGTTGGTCTTTGCATCCTCTGATTCCTGAGGCAGTTTCATTGTAGTCCAAGAACTGCAATCAGATAATTCATCCAGGGGTGGATTCAGTTGTGTCAGCTCGTTCTCCTGCCAGAGGAGGTTGTGTAACCTCAGTCCGGGCAGTGAGGGCTTTTAAACGCCTAGGTGGGCTGTAACCTCAGGCTCCTCCCACCACCACCCGCCCATTCCCCATTCTGATCACAGGAGGTAAGAGTAGCCTACTTAAATAAATAATAATATATAAAAAAAAAAACAATAACAACATGTATTTTGGTCAGTAGACTAAGCTTCACCATGTTTATTATGTATGACAAATATTAAATGTGTATCTCATATTTTGGGTTTCTGTGGAAAGACCTGCACATTATTAGAAACTCGGGGCAGAGGAAAATAATCATCTGTCTAAATCATCAAATTCAGATCAGAGTTAGTTTAATATATTTTAGAATTTTATGTGTTTCTTTTTAATTTCTCAGTTTGTATTTCTTCCTAATCTCGTCTCTTGGAGCATTTACAACATCAAAGTAGACTGAGTGGCGCGCGGTGGGTCCCTTCACTAATCTGCGGGCACGTGTCTCGTCGGGTGTGGGTGGCACGCGCCCATAGAAGGTGCTATCTGCTCCCACTAGTGCCACTTATTTGCATGTGAAGGAAACAATGAACACATCCGCCACAGCGTGACGCTCTGCCATGCGTGACGGTGGGTGTTGTGGCACAAAGCTCCCATGTCATCATTATAACTGACGGCGTGTGCGTAGGCCGCTTTTTAGACCAAAACACAGTGTGGAGTAACGAGTGGAAATCATGAACTATTTCACTACGACCTTCTCAACGGCTCACTTTGACAGTAAATGATTTCAGCTTTATAAACTACAAAAGAACAACAGCGGCGGCGTGCGTAAAATCTCTCCTTTTACGCACGGTTCTGTAAAAATCTGGAAAATCTGTTGGGCAAATTCTTTATGTCGTTCATTTACGTCAATTACAGATAAGGACTCATTTCGGTATGAGGTGTAAAAGTGTGCGTGTGGGAACCTGAGAGCCACCTCCAGTCCTCAACACTCCATGTATCGATTCTCACAGGTAATAAAGTGTGATCAGAGCCTCCCGCTCAGTTTTCCCATGAGAAAGAGCTGGATAAGCCCTCTCTCACACTCAACCAACTTGGTCTGCATGTGTTACACGGCAATACGCTGCAACTAGACAATAAATAAAGGCAATAAATGTTGCCATGCAGTCTGAGAAATATACCACGACTTGCCACACGCCTTTGCCCCCTGGAAACTACCATACTGTGGAGAAAGTCATTTTCAGAAACCGGGTTATCCCCATATCCGACTGCCTGACATGCGTCCCGGAAGCCATGGTTCTACATGGATTTTATTTAAAAAAAAAAAAAAAAAAAAAAAAAATCGAGAGATATTTAATGAGAAAATATGTAGCCTTAATTTTTCTTTCAAAAGAAAAAGTACTATTAAAATTAGTTACATGAAACCCTTAAATAGATGCATTTCTGTTAGGACATTTTTGTTTGAAACTCGGCACAGTCTAAGGGGTGGTTTTACGCATGGGCTCTGCCCTCATTAACTTGGAAAAAACAGTGTGTAAGAAAGTAAAACAAAACGAGGCAACAGGCGTTTGAGAGAGCAACGTGTGTTTGTGGGAACCTGAGAGTCGCCAAACCTCCACACACTTTTCTAATGATGTATCAGTCCTAACAGGTAATAAAGTGCAAATGCGGCCTCGCTTTTCTTTTTTCCCACGAGAAAGAGCAGAGAACACCCCCCGCCCCACCCACCCCCCTTTGTCCACCTGATGTGTAAATTTTGGAGAGCGCACATATACACGCGCTGGAAACCCATATGAACAGAACTGTAGCATACATCACCTGTTCATCCAATAATGCAGTGGTAAACTTTGAACTTCACACCATAAGGCAAACATCAATTACCATAAACAAAACAAAAATAGCCTTTTATTTTCAGAAAATAAGCCTAATTAGTAGTCTACTTTATGGAGACATTTTTACTGAATTTATTAAACAATATGAATTTATGCCAATCATGGCAGCTCACAAACTCATCCGCGGATATGGTGAGGAAAAACAAAAATCAGCCAAGGTGGGTCTACCCTTAAGTGCATGCTTGAATGAACTCAGTGTTTAAAGACTTTGAAAAAATGGCAAAAATAAGGAAGGGATGAATCTCAGAGCCATAACAGGTGAAGGACAAATGCAGTGCAGCAAATGGAGCAGGACTCTCCAGACAGACGCTCAGAGGTTTGAGCATCAAAGAGCAGCGGAGGTGTGGAGACACGCTTTACTTCCTGTGAACCGACTGCGGACACGAGTGGAAAACAGATGGCCTGTCAGCAGCTGGACGCATGCTGGCTGTCAGAGGCTGAAACACCAGAGGAGCATTAACTATCATGAAAACAATGGTGCAAACAGTTAATAGGAACCTCAACATAATTCTTACATGTAGAGGAACTGACACTGACAGAAGCAAGCTCATGGGTCATTGTGATATTATTGTTGAAATGTAATTTAAACTGTAAAAAAGTGAAACTGCAAGCGCCAGACGTGAGAAATGTTGCTTTATAATGTTGCCAATAGACAATGCATGCATTCTCTACTGGCCACAGTTATACAAAAATATTCTGCCTTGTTAGACTTAATTTAACAAGAGAATAAGACTCATTCCATAGAAATAAGATAAGAATGGCGCATGCTGAAATAATGCAGGCTATGTTTGGATTGTTTTAGGATGGATGAAGTTGCTTTTTTTTTTTTTTTACAGTCTTTTAGGTAATTTTTTTCTGGAGATGTATCCACTGAGTTTACAAATGAGAGGGAAGGAGGCTCTGCTCTCTTTGATCTCCTCAAGGTGCAAACTGCTACTGAAGTCTTCACCTCCTGGCCAGACTTCACATCTGAGGGATGTAGCTCTGCAGGAGGCTAGGCTTCACACCTCTGACTCAAACTAAAAAGAGCTGTCAAAGTCAGAACAGACAAACTGCCCACAGTTTACAACTTATGACACTTCATTCATTTGACGCCACACATTTTATTTTATGATTATTTTTTTTTTATTATTATTTTGTATAAAAGAAAGCAGCTCCCCATAGGGAGAAACCCAGAATAAATTAATGTGCAAAATAGACAGGATAAATATTCCAGTATTATACAAGTTATACTGTACACAGAGCTTCAGATGTCATTTATCTAGCAGGTACTGCAGCATAAAGGTGAGAGTGAGGGGCTGTGTGGCTTCTCCCAGCCGTGAACCCCGAAGTCCTGTGCCTGAAAATGTGATGGATGGACACTCAATCATTATTCATGTCAAATCCACGGTTTTAAATCATGTCATGTTAAATCATGTGGTAACAGAGGAGTGTGGCAGTACATGAAGGAGGAGGCAGCCTCTTCAGCTCCCTCATACTTACCTCTAAACTCACTCCACTCTTCACAACGGCAAACCCAGCCGGACAGCTCAGCTCAGCTGTGTGATCCAGGCACAGCTTCAGTGTTGGAGGTGATTGTTTCAGGCCAAAGCTCTCCCAGTCTGAGTGCCTGTGCCTGTCAGCTCCACTGACTGAACTCATTCAGAAGTATTCTTTTAAATTAGACAAGAGAAGGAAATACAACCACCCTAAGCAGCTCAGTTATACATACAGCACATGTACAAATGATGTGAAGATGATTACATTATTTACAGACTTTGAATGTGTCATTCAAAACCAATAGCATGATGGCAAATGATCAGAGGCCAGTGTTCACAACACTGTGCTGGGAAACTTCCTTGCAGGAAGTCTCAGGGACAATGCACATGGTAACAACGTATGTTTATCAGCAAATTGCAGTCATTAAAGTTCAGCTTGACATGTGATTGTCTTGTGATCAGGGCCAGGGCCTCCACAAAGACTGGCTGACTGGGGGGCTCCGGGACGGACTCTGCTTGCTCGCCCGTCTCTCCACCCTGATCTCAAGCTGATTTGGTCTCTGGGGCTGTTGGGGAACTCTGGGATACCAGTGATGGAGCGGAAGCTGCTGAGAATGAACTACAGTGTTCCTACTGAAGGCGTGCACATTCAGTCTGAGCTTGGACTTCTGCTTCATCGTCTGGGGACTGAGCTGGGAAAAGTTTGTGTGAGGCAGAGAGCTGGAGGAGTGGACTTTAGCTGCAGCTTTGATGCCTCCAGAGTCAGAGAGGGGAAAGCGAGCAGCAAAAGTTGCATCCAGCGTTGCTGCCAGCCGCAGTCCTTTCCCTTGAGGTCCCAGGAAGCAAGCAGCTCTCTGCAGGCAGGTTGAGAAGCCGTCTTGGAAGGAGTGTTGTTGGCCTCCTCCTGCAGCTGTCTTTGTGTCTCCTATGGCTGTTTTCTGCAGGAAGAGCACCGTGTGCTCCAGTATCTCAGCTTTCTCCACTCTGTGGGTCACATCCTGCATGAAAGCAGCAGTGAGTTAATGGACAGTGTTTCACAGCTTTCACACTGTGCTGCCTGCAGCAACAAACTGTGTGGTACCTTGTGATCAGGATAATCAATCCCAAAATATTTCTAAGGAATTCCACAAAAATGACAAAAAAAGATAAGAATAATTTTGTCTTATAGTTTGACATCTGTTTGTTATAAGTGAAAGATATAATGTAAACATGTAACTATTTATTTATTTAGTTATTTATTCTTTGCATGTCTATTCTCTTTAGTTCTCACAGTTCATCTTTGAGCACCATTTAATTTCTAATGATTTGTACAGCTCTGTGTGATGAGAATCCTTTCATGCTCTGTGCCTAAGAAATTCGTCTCCCTCTCTCTGTGCAGTTAATGAGTTTTACCGGTTGCTGTGACTCCTGAAGCAACATGGACCTCAGACGCTCCAGACTGCAGTTCATTCTCTCCCGCCGGCGCTTCTCTACCTGGGACTTCAAGAACTGCAAGAGAAACAGGAAAGGTGATGGGCCGGGTGTGATCAGAGCGTTGAAGAAGTACAAAAAATACAGACTATAAAAGGAAGGGTGTATTTTTTGTAAAACTTAAAAATCAACTTTGTGAAACAGTTGATTTATTTTTACTGTATATTTTGAAAAGACAGACGCATCTTTTCTCAGGCATAACTGAAGAACTAACGGCCTAACCCGGGGTAACAGTTTGAAACAAAAAACGATTCCTATGCGCAATCATTTAAATGGCAGAATAATTGTCAGTACTCTATAGCACACATAAAACCATCTAATCATATGCAGTTTGATCTGTTTTACCTTTCTGTTTGTTGCATCATGTGTTTGCGGAGGCAGTTTCATCTTTGCTGTTCAGTTTTGCAGCTTTCCTTATCCAGTGTTGAGGTAAAAGACCAGAGAGAGGAAGTGTTCCCTTCACACCCTGTAAGTGATGAGGCTTTTCTCAAAATGAGGTTCTTGTCCCGGGATGCATCTTTTGCCTTCGTACTGTGGCGGCCTGAGACTCCTCCTCCCTCCCCACCAACTGTTACTCCTCCCCGCGGGCATCAGATACAGAACTGACCACATCTCAGCGGAGGAGTCCTAATATATTGTTGATATCTTTTACATAACTATAAAGGAGAGGGAATTTTAAGAAAGACACACTGAAGTCATAAATGAAAGTAACCACATTAGTGGAGTACCAGGACCAACATTCTGATTAAACTGTGCGAGTGTCTGATGATCCATATGTCTAATAGTTTAGCATGTGTTGACTTAATAATTATCATTATCAATCTTATCCCCAAACATGTACTGTGTTTAGAAAACATTCATTTTGGAGTCTGTCTTATGGTTAAGTGAATTGCCGCCTCTATGAATAATTCCTTTGGATTTCATGCTGTGCTATAGCAAACAGGCAGCTACAGGCCTGTAAAAATAATCTCAGCCCAATGTAATATGAGATCGGGAACCAGAATATGAGCTTTAAAGAAGAACGTGATGCGTAAAAACAAGAAAATCTATAGTGCGTAAAAAGAAACCGTCGTGCGTCAAATGTTAACCAACTTGATTGGAGAACCTGCACCAACTTTTCAACCAACAACTCAGACCGAACATCATCCAACACAAATGTCCAAGATATGAAATCCCAAATTTGACCTGAGAATATAGAAAGGGTGGTGATTGTGGAGAAAAAAAAAAAAAAAAACATTCACCGACCTCTATCCCCTCTCTTTTATTGTAGGGCGCCATATGAGAATTTGTGTTTTGGCGTGTGCAAGTGTCACATATTTTAACCCAAATACCCCAAATGTGGTATTACATCATAATATAACCTACGATTTACAATTTACGATTTATGTCAGTCTGATCAGTCCCATTCTTCTCAATTTGAATGCCAGTGAGACCTTAACGTAAAAATAAATAAATAAATAAATAAATAAAACCAGCGCTGTGCCAAACATACTGCTGCGTGAAGCGCAATTATAAACCATTTGTGCCGCCTACACCTTTTGAGGTGCGACTGACTGAGCTGGCACTTCTTCCCATTTGTGCAGGGACTCTGCACTTCACAATATGCTAATAAACCGTGTGCACCAAGACGTCATAAAACTGCTCACAACAGACGAAATTTCCAGGGGCAAAATATAATATTTAGTCATATTTTGGTCATATTGGTCGCATAGCCTTGATATGATTTTTATCTTTAAATTAGATTTCCAAATAGATTCCTCGCCTTTTCTGCGTGCTTTTCCTCTCCATTATACTGATATACTGATTAAAAAAACACAACAATTGTAGTCTCACGTCAGGCGAGTGCCCACACCTCGCCATTCACGGCTGGCGCCCTTGCATTTGTTAGTCAATACCTTGTGTGTGTGTGTGTGTGTGTGTGTGTGTGTGTGTGTGTGTGTGTGTGTGTGTGTTGGGGGGTGACATTTACATTAACACCTCAGTATATTCCAGCAGACCCACGCGTGCCATTTGGGCTCCGCCGTGCTGTGCAGGCGAGGCTCTTAGCACCACAGTTGTTGGACACATGCTTGTGAAAAACCTTTGATGCTCAGGCTGACAGGAGGCCGTGGGAAAGCTCTGCGACAGTCACGGAGACCAAAGTAAACCCTCCCCCCCACCCCCTATCGGTGGCTCTCACACTGGGGTCCCTGGGCCTGAAGGGGCCCCGGGTGGCGGGAGGTTGGTTTATAAGAGGGTCTCCGACAACATGCGGGTTGCTTTCTCTGTTGACGTTGACTTTCATGAGGCTGAAGACCCCTATTCAAAGAGATTTTGTCCTAGGAACCTGATATAATAAAATGATAGTAAGCCTTATTTATACAGTACCTTTCATCACCAGGTGATCAGAGAGAGATGAGGATATGAATTTTTTTTTTTGGAGTATTGTTTGAATACTCACAAACAGATCCAAAATTGTATGGTTAACACATTTTTTGTGTATTATGACTATTTCTACTGAACTCTATTCTAATGAAAAAAAAGTACTCCTCATTTTGCTGAGGGACCCTGAAGCTGCCCACATCCTGCTTTGAAAACCACCACCTTAAATGATTAATTTCCCTCTAACAACTATTTTTGTATTCTTTAAGTCTCTTATCGGCAGATCACCTTCTTAATGTCATTTTCAGAGGCATTATTTGCAGGCCCTTTAACTCAAAAACCTTTGGTGTCTCATGATGATAGAGCTCCACTGAAGAGTCACATTTCCACCTCGTAAACATCTCACTGCAGATGCCATCTTGGTTTCTGTCCCCGTTTCAGTATCAGTATCTGACTTCTGGAGGACTGGATGGCTCATACACATAAAAAAAAATGTTATAGAGTGGCTCTGGCTTGTAAACCAACATATTGGCTGACAGAAACATGACTTGATATTACGTCCCAGCTTTAAATGGAGTCCAGTCGCCTGCTGGTTGTGAATACAGAGTCTTTATTGTAAAAGAGGTAGAGAGAATACAGGTGTTTCACTGTACAGAAAAAAGACAGCACTGTTGATACTCATTCAAACCATTAATATGGAATCAGGCACACCTCATTCATTATATAGGGACACACAAGCTCAGTAGAAAATAAAACAAAATAATAATAATAAAAAAAAAAAAAAACAAGAGAAACAAACACACAAAGTCTTTGGATTTTTCTCTATTGCCCTCTCATTCACTAAATGCATTCTCTCTATCTGAGCTGTTAAATGAAAACCATAAAATAGTTGAAGCACTAATAATAAAATGGCAATAATAATAATAATATTAATAATATAGTGTGATAAAAACAATGATAACGCAGTTTTCCCGTCCCCCACCCCATGACCCCCCTTTCCCCATTCCCATCCCAGCCCCAAACACAAACACACACTGCAGTAACATGTCCGAAGTAGTGGAAAACAAACCCCACAACCCCAATAATAAAACCACACGCGCATGCACACAACCTCACTCACAAACACACACACACACACACACACACACACTTCACTCGACCATTCCCACACTCCCACATACACACATACTTATGACCAACGTTGAGCAGTAATAAAAGAAAACAAACAAACAAACAAACATTTAAAATAATCAAACCCAACGAACGACATACAAAAACAACTGCAGCCAAGTGGGAAGAGTGATATCATTCTTTCTGTCTTTTCCATCGTTAATCTTTCCGTCGCTGTCGTCCTATGCCAGTAGGTGGGGCCATCAGTCAGAGTTTTCCGAGTGGTCGCTCCGGGGTGAGGTGGCAGACGGGGGCGTGTTTCGACCATGCCAGTTCCCATTAGCCTGGTAAACAGAGAGGGGGTGGAGGGAGGTGTCAGAAAACAGCTCATGACTTTACTTTGTTTTTCGCGACGGCGTTGTGTTCAAGGTCTTCTTGCAAACAAAGTTTCAAATTCGAGACTTTGTAATCTGTTGAAAATGACCTTGAGTCCTTATCCATGATGATCCCACACTCATCGCTATGCTTAAGAATCACTTTTCCACAGCTGAAGTGCGTCTAGAGATGCAATATGACTGTCAGCTGCTCTCAGGGTCACACTGAACATGACACAAAACTGGTATATTTTTTTTACATAGTATATACATGGCCTGGCTGAGTGCATTAATATAGAGCTAGTAAAATAACAAATATTTACATTTCTATAGAATACTCTCACGATTCTCAAATATTCCCTTAATAGGAATGTAACCATTGCAGCAGTGATGGAAAATACCTGTGCTCCCATTTGATAGGCGGCCTGCTCGCCGTTCATTGGTGGAACACCGAGGAACAGGTCAGCTGATCCAGACAGAGAGAAGGACCCTGACCCTGGCAGGAGAAGAGAAGCAGAACATGAATGAATCAACTTTTTCCGGAGTGCAATGCGATGGCATGCTGTGCTGGCGAATCACGTAAGTTGGTGATCAGACCGAACGGGCAGACGGCAGACAGACGGAAGGGGCCATGTAGTGACACACCCAAAACACCACACAACTCTGTGGTAAGGTGCTGGATTACTGGACTCTGTCTGAATGCAGCCTCAGCCATATGTATTATTAGCAATATCACAGTTGTTCCCACAGATACTACGACCCAGGGCCTATAACAAGGACATTTTTTTCTAGTATGCAAGCTGTTGCATTTAGAGCTGATCCAGCTAGCATGGAGCTTTTTAGGCTTTTTTTTTTTCCAATGTCAGAGGCTATAACACTGCACCATGTAAGACACTTTAGCACCAACTGTGGAGAAAATTTAGTTCTATAAAATGGGAGCTAAGGCCAAGGCAGGTGGGGCTAGAAGCTGCAATGCAGGAAAGTTACAACAACAATGGCAGAATGCAATGCAAGCAGAAAGAAAAGAAAAGCTTGCTCAAAAACAAACACTGGCCTTGATTTTTAAATTGAATACTGACTGCATTCACAGGCATTTGCATTCCAGTTACTTCAGCCTCCGGCTAGATGTAATTTCTAGGCAGACAGCTTATCAAGATGAGTGACAAGTGGTGGGGCGGGAACTTGGCAAACACATACGGAGGAGGGTGGGATTAACACCACACTTCACTGCCTCAAGATGGAAAGCTGCATAATGCAGTGTTCAGAGTCTACAGGTACCTGTGGAGTTGGGAGTGTGCGGTGAGTCCTCGTTCTGCGTGGCCCCTAAGGCCGTCTTCATGGCGTAGAGGTTGGCCTCCTCCTGAAACTTGCCAATGTTTTTCTTGTAGCGGATTCTCTTGTTGCCAAACCAGTTGGACACCTGACAGTGGACAATACAAAGCTCAGTCTGCATTTTTCACAAGAGTTAAAAGGTCACATGAAGATTCTTAACCAAGAGAGTGAGATGTAATTAGGCGACGAAGGTTAATTTGCACAATAGTTTCAAACAAAGAGATGGCTGAGTCTGTGGCTCTGGGTGGCCACAGATACAGGCAAAGAGGTACAGTATTTTGAGCTCTGAAAAAACTTCTGCCTCCATTGTGAACCTGGTCGAGCAGTTTCAAATGCAAACTAATGTGTTTTTATCCTTTTGTGGGAACTATATTTTTAACCGATTCATCTCTGAGCATATGCTGAAGTGTAGGTAACCCCCTCTACTTATCTGTTAGGGGGACACAAACAAACTAGGGCTAGAGATTATTATTTTTAAATTGTGCTAATCATAATGTAGCCATTGACTGTTCATGATTAATCACATATTTAACAAGTATAAAATTACTTGTTTGCTTACCCTTCCACTGTTGTATAGTGTATTTTGGAAACAATTCTTGCTCTTCAAGGGTGTTTATATTATGAATTCCTTGATGTAATCTGATATTTTTCAGCTTGTTGTCTTCAGCAACGCTGTTAGGCTGACAGACCATGGAAATCCATTTAGCGCTTAGTTCTGCTGTGTTGACATATTTGTCCCTTACACAAATATGTTTTGACAGCACTGCTGCTAGTAATAACTTACTATGACTACTGGAAGCACTAAGTTAGCAAAAATTGTTTAGCTGATATTTTACACTCATTGTGCTCTGACAAAATGACATTTCACAGTTGCAGAGTGTCCATGTGACTTCATTTCTGTCCAGAGATCCAACAGGAAACTTCTTAAAAGAAAACCTGCCATCCAGCTGGCCGCCAGCTGTCTGGCACGTGTTAAATAGATTTTTTTTTTTTAGAGACGCATTAAGGTCCTCACATTAATCACCTGTGTCAAAACGTTCACTCTAACAGCCGTAAAACAATCCTAAAAGCACACAGCCTCAAAGATTTTCAGAGTTCTTTCAGGATGTGACCAGAGACACACATGAGGTTTTGTGCCCATCAAAACCCAGACCCTGCAACAACCAGAACATTTCCATTCCTTCATGTTTCTTCAGTTCACCTGAGAAACAGTGATTCCACACTGTTTGGCGAGTTCCTCTTTGGCCTCTTCGCTGGGATAGGGGTTGGACAGGTGGGAGTAGAAATACTCATTCAGGACCTCTGTGGCCTGCTTGCTGAAGTTACGCCTCTTGCGCCTGATAAGACACAAACAGGTGATGAATGCTGGAAAATATTGGTATTCTCATGACATAATTTTTTCTTCTCATTATCTCATCGTCATACGTGGGTTACACCAGTACTGCACCACACAGATGCCATTATAGCCCATTGTGGTGGAGCAAAAGGTCAAAGAAGTGGGCTTGTTATCTTTACATCACTGGTTCAATTCCATGGATTTGCTGGAAAAACAATAACTGCTGACATTCTCTTTTCACTGGGTGTTTCTTAATGTAACTGGTGTAACTGAATGAGTGGGAAAGAAAAAAACCCAGCCACACACCCACCTGGCATCGAGGAAGCGGGACCTCAAGATCATTACTGCTTCACAGGTGCTCTGCTTGAGCTGGGTCTGAATGGAGCTGAACTTGCGGTGAATGATGGCCACCATGCGCTCGATCTCACGTGGAGACACGGGACGGGTGCGCGACTGCTCCCTCAGCAGGTTCATCACATGGGTGGTGAACTCGCTACATGCCTGTGGGAGGAGGGGCACAAGAGGAAGAAGGTTGGACGTACTGAAATGTAGCTAAGTGTATTACGTCCTGTTGTTCAGCTAGAGTTGGTAAAGCATCTATTGATGTTCAAAGCATACTGTTTGTGTTTCTCTCTCTTCTTCTACAAAAGAAAATATTATTTCCCATCAGAATACACTGTGAAACTAATTATTTAAATGCTGCTTTGTCTGTAAACAAACATAATCTGAAATGCACCACGTACACCCTGTGCAAATTGTTATAAATGCCAAATTTACCAGCGGACTGTAACACTGTAGCTGTAACAAAGCTGCTTGTAACTTACTTACTCAATAGCACTGTCTGGCTGAGTGTGTGTATTGTAAATTTAACAGTGCACTGTGACAATTTGGAACAGGTCTCATTTCAAGTTGTAGGAGCTATGCACTCGTACTCTGTTGATGAGTCCAGCAGCAATACATTGCCAGAGTTTACAATGGAGTTTAAACGTGTTCTCTTCCATAGAAAGAGAGAAAAATGCACACCGGGTTACACTAAGGTTAGAATATCCAGTTTTGATGGCTTGGTTGCAGACTGATTGAGCTTATATCTAGTGTTTCTACACTGACTAATGTTGCATTATTGCATCTACTGCACATGGATAAAGGTGGCTTCCGAGGCTAGGACAAAAATCAGCCCTTTTTAAGTGGTCAGATAAATGTTACCTTGAATTTTACACAGCAATTACAAAACACAGCAACAGACTAGCGGCTGTTGCCATCTCCAAAATATCCAACAATTCAACAATAACCAAATGTGGCACACTTGGATTAAGCTTGCGGAGAGCAGCGTGAGTCTAGGCAAGCGTGCACAGGCAGAGTCAGTGCTCATCTCCTGTTGCGACACGGTACCTGTTCATATTTCTCCAGCTCAGTGTGGTAGATACTGCGAATCTGGCTCAACTTGCTTTTGTAGTCGGAGTGCTCCAGCGAGCTGTCAGGCGACATCCCTCCTGAGCTGGTGGCGGCTGACACTGCAGCGGCTGCTCCGCCCCCTTTCTCCGGCCCGGCCACGCCCTCCGCCAGCAGCATGTTGTCCAGCCGCACCAGCTGGGGGTCCTGAGGCTCCTCTTCCTGGGTGTTTCTCATTGACAGACCTGGCAGCAATACAAGTGTCAATCTCCACTGGCCTTTAAGGTGAAATGTCAACAGTGAGTCAGTGATTTCTACACAGATACTGTGCGTGGGTGGTAGCTCATCAACTGATATCATTTACATAAACTGACACATGGGGTTAAATCATGTTTGACTCATGCAGGACCTCAACACAGTCCCAAAATTGTTAATTTGAGAGCCCAAATCACAACGTCCCTAATGTGCCTGGTTGATCATATTGTTATCTAGATACAAACATGCATGATGTTATTATCTATACAATCTATACAATAATGTATATACTTCAGTTCCATCTGTATATTGTCATATTCATTCCATATGTATATTTTCACATCTCGTATCTCTTTTCCTTAGGTTAGCCCTTATTGTATATTTTTAGTTTTTAGTCTTCATAGTCTTTATTGTATATATTTAGCCTTATTCTTTTTTTAGTTAACTTTATTGTATGTTTCTACTGTTGCTGCTGGAACACCAGAATTTCCCTGGTTGGGATCAATAAAGTATATCTATCTATCTATTTTTCTATCTATATCTATTATCCCAAAGGGTAATAATATGGACAATATCAAATTTAGGGTTAGGGTTAGCCTAAGACAGTGACTGTTGTGATCAATAAAATCCTTTGTTAAGTAGCAGTACTTACTATATCCAGTTGGTATTATAATGCTGTTTTTTTTTTTTTTTTTTTTTTTTTTTTTAAGAAGAAGAACGTTTAATTTTCACTGTTAATACTCTCATAGTTTAAAATATGCGTGAACCCATAGTATCTCTATTGAGATATTTGGCATGAATATCGAAGTATGAAATTTTGTCCACATCGTGCAGCCCTAATGACAATGACAAAACTCTTAAAACAACTTTACCAGTTTTCTCCTTGATCTCGCATAACACGCTGAACAATGCAGGCTTCATTCGGTGACAGTTCAACGCATGTTTCCTGTGCAAGAAGAACACAACCTGAGTCCTCGCCAACACGGCCAGGCTAACTTTAGCCAGAACCGGAGTGACAAACTTGCAATAGGACCAAAACAAACAATGCGGTGACAGACCAGCTTCCATTATATTAGCACGGCTAATTTAGCAAACGTTAGCTGGTGGCTAGCCTGGAGCTAAGGAGAGCTTACTGTTAACTGGCTAGCTATTCGCTTCAGATAGCCAGTTAACGTTAATGGCATTGTCATTTGGTTACAATGTCGCAGTGTCTCTGGTTTCAATGTGTCCGTAAACAACAGTGGTATATTGTTTACTAAGCCACAAACTTGCTAACTTTATCGTTAACGCTACTTAACGTTGCTTTGCTGTTAAGTGGTAACGTTAACCGCTGCGTTAGCCGACAATTAGCCTAGCCAGCTAACAATAGCAACGTTTTTTTTTCTTCTTCCTCCACTGCTTTAAGAAATTCATGTTTGCGAGTGAGAACAACAAAACAAAAACACTGGCAAACCAAACCACATAACATAATCGATACAAACTGTAATAAGAGCAACTTTATTTTCTCCAACTCGTGTTAATTAGATAGCTAGTGGCTAAATGATCCAAACAATAGAGTGAAGTTCAGGAAACTTTGACTCTGGGGGACCGGAGTCAACGAAACGGCAAAACAAAAACATTGCAGCCTAAATGCAGTTCAATATTTAAAAAATCAAGTTGTCACTAACTTTGCTTGTGCCTCGTCCAAACTTTGGTCGGTGATGGTCATTATTTGTTGCAGTATATCGCCAATATCTCTGCGGGTTTCATGCCCGTTTTCTGTGCCTTCGAGGCCCGGCTCGCCTCCGTCCGACCGGTGCTGGGAGGGTTGATGAGCCGAGTTAAGGGCGTGCATCCCGGGGTGGCCGCTCATGCCAAGTCCCCGGCCATTGGAGGGCCCGTTGCCCGCAAGAGGCTGCTGCTGCAACATCTTCAGCGACGCACAGTGGCGACGACTGCTGCCCAACTGTGCTCACAGACACACAGCAACACACAGGAGGCATCGACCACTGCCAGGCTCCCCTAGCGACTGACAGAAAAAGGTACAAGCTGTGTGAATGCATTAATATTAAAATGTGTGGATGTTGTTCTGTGGCAGCGGAGGAGCGGCGAGCAGCCAGGTAAACGAAGGGAAAACATGGAGTTAAATGGGACATCAGGAGCCAAGCTGCTGCACTCAAACTTTACAGTTAAAAAGGAGAAGCTGTGTGTGTGTGTGTGTGTGTGTGTGTGTGTGTGTGTGTGTGTGTGTGTGTGTGTGTGTGTGTGTGTGTGTGTGTGTGTGTGTGTCAGAGACTCAGAAATGAGATGTAATCTACAAATACATTGAAGATAGGGTCTATAGTCAGCCTACTGTGCTTGTAAACATAATCTAAGTGTAAACCTTTAAGTTAATTATGTTTTATCAGGTCAAAAGTGATCATCTCTCAGTGACAGTTTCTCTGACTTGTCTGAGTCTACTTCTCCATTTAGCTTCACATCAACAGGATGTGTGCCAAAACCACAGCAGTGTCAGAAAAACAGGGCGCCTGTTTCAACATGTTGCAGTCTGGTCTGACATAATCAAAACTGTGCTGAAAGCTGTCGTTGGCTGTCCTCTGAAGACAGTTTTAAATTAATCTCAGATCATAAACCCTTGCTTTCTGAACTTACTGAGGCTATCCAAAGGAATGGGGCTCCTTTAGGTGTTTGACAGTAATACTTCATGATAGCATGACACTGACAGATGTGGGTTAAATAAATAGGGGTGGGATGGGGTAAGAGGAACAGGAAGAGAGAATGCGAGAGAGAAAAGGTAGCAAGGCAGACAGAAAGGGCGAGAGCTTGTCACGTCGGCATGTGAAACCGTGTTCAGAGTACTTTTTTTTTCTTTTCACAAAGATACTTAACAAGTGATAAGTCAAAAATGCTGTACTCCGTCTATGTTGCCTTCAAAATGACATTTTTCAGAGGCTAATTTACAAGAGATAAAGGTAAGAAAGACAAATACTCAACTTTATACATTTATTCTGTGATACACAAGTAATGTTCAGGAAACATGACAGGGCAGTCTCAGCCAACAGAAATTCAACTGATATCGAAGGCAAAATATATAAGTCATCTGAGTGACTAGAAGTTGACATTTCCTCAGACAGTGTTTTCATACAACATACCTTTGTAGTCTTAAGCCTTGTTTCATTTGATAGACAGGGAAATACTACTTAGAGTTCTATTTTCGACTTAAACATCTGTTGGCTACGTGCTAGAACCTGCCAGTCTGGTTTCCTTGGAAGGAATTAGCATAGCTGTTCATTCTACATGTCTTACCATGAGTGTGTGTGTGTGTGTGTGTGTGTGTGTTGAATATGTGCATTCTTCTCAGGAATAGCAACACTGGGACGGCCTGCGCTCAGCTCAAATCTTTGGCACACTGCTTCACTGTAACTGCGTGTCTTCCATCAGATTTTGACAGAAAACTTAATGGACTATACAGAAGCCAAAGTTGAAATGGCTGAAGAGGAGCAGCTGGAACCGCTTGTCATCACCGAGGAGGGAGATGAAACTGAAGGTGTTGCTGAAAGCAGGCCGCTAAGCAGTTTGACTGTCATCGTACAGAGCAACAGTGAAGCGTTAGCACCCGAAAAGGAAGGTGAACAGACTAGAGAGGACGAGACTACAGAGGATACAGCAAGCAAAATGTGTGTAGAAAAACAGAGCCTGGCAACACAAGAAACCACAGCAGAGGAAGGGCACAAAGAAGAGAATGATGGGGATGATGAAGGGGATAAAATTGGGCAAGCAGAGGATACTGAGAATTCAAATGGTGAACAAGACAGAGGTGATAAAGAGGGAAAAGAGGAGACACAGGAGGGGACAAGGATTAAGGAAATACCTGAGAAAACCTGTGACACAGTAGAAGCTGTAGTCACACCAACAGAGCCTCAAATGGACATAAATGGACTTACTTCCTCTGCCCAACCTGCTGAAGGGACACCGAGTCAAAAAGATGACCAAAAACAGGTTTGTGAATTTATACATTAACTTTGGTCTTGCCTTGTGCCCCAGCATCCCCTTTGTAGAAGCCCAGTTAGCAGACCGTGCAGTGTCTATTTTTAAAGTTTTTGACTTTCTAAATTAGCCACTGTGTAGATGAAAAACAATCTGCGGTGAAGGAACGGGGAGTTACGCTGTGTGACAGTTCATGTGGGTGTAGAATAAAGAATACCTCTGCTGTGCCAACAAACACAGGCAGTACCACTCACTGTGAGCCTGAAACCTCGCATCCCTCCCTCACTCTCTCTCTGCCAACCCACTCCTGTCTTTCTCAGGCTCACCGGTTAACCCCTGACTTCCCAGAGGCGCTGTACGAGCTGCTGTGCACCCTTCAGGAGGGAAGGCGGCTTAATGACCAGCGCTGTTCCTTCAGGCTGGAGAGCGGAGTCAGGAGGAGGAGGTGCCACTCAGAGCCCAATACCACCAAACCAGTGAACAGAGGTGAGATCAGCCGAGCAAAGCGCCGCTTTACAGTGGTTAAGTCACAACAACACTGATGCAGCTCCATGCATTTGCTTGCATGCTGTGATGCTGACTCATGTTGGTCAAGTTGAAACAACAAGAAGCAGCCTGTTTCCTGATGTCTTTTGAAACTTGAAACAATAGCGTGTTTCTGCGCTTCATTCACCACAATACGAGAATTATGGCCACTGCAAATCATTTGTCATCGGAATACTACATCTTTTGTCTTTTCTTTCTTCCTCTCCATTCCCCGCAGTCATCTTCTCCTCCATGACTTCGCTGCAGAGAGAGGAGTTCTTTGAGCTGGTAGCCACCGCTCAGGCCCGCCGCCTGGATGACCAGAGGGCATTGCTCGAGAGGTCTCCACCTCCGAAGTCAAAAGCCAGAAGCTTCAGAGGCAGCATAAAGCAACTCTCTATTGTGAAAAAGCCCGCTCCGCTTCCTGTGCCCAAAGAGGATCTGTACAACATGATTCTCACCACACAAGTAAGTAGGCTGAAGTGGCTAGCTCAAATATTTTGATCTGTGATCCGCAGCTGCATTTCTTGGAAAATCTCAGCAAATCAAAATGTAAAGTAATATCACAGAAGCCTAAATCAGAGGTGGAAAGTAAATAAGTACATTTACTCAAGGTACAATTTTGCGGTTTGCCGCCTTGCATGTGTATCTCCAATTTGCAAAACCATATACTGTCACTGCACTACATTTCAGATGGAAGTTTTGCACCTGACGGCTGCAGTTTCTAGCTACTTTGCAGAGTAAGCTTTCAGTTGCAAAACATAAAATCACATGCATTGTTAGAGTGTAAACAAGCCAACAGTGTGGAACAGTATATTTCTCACAGATCACAGTATCAGTAACTTAACTCTGAACGAAAAAATCTTTGCAATAAGTGCATTTGCTTTTCATGCTTCAGTACAGTTACTGTTTATACTTTTGTGCTTTTACTTAAGTAATATTTGAAATGGAGACTTCTGTTTGAGCATTTTTTTTTTTCATTTTGGTATTGCCATGTTTTTTCAGTCAAGAATTTTAGCATTTTTTCCTGGACATGGGTGATAACACCTCTTTTCAGTTTGATAGCAAGTAATACCAAGGGCTAGTATCCCAATATTGATAACTTTACCAATACTGCAATACAGCTGCACCACGAAAGTATTACATAAACTGTGAATATCTAACAGCATTTGTAAAACACCTGTTCAGTTCATCAGTGTACAACAAAATGTTACATGTAATTTTTTTTAGGATTTATTATTTACATTGAGTCAAGCATTATCCAATTGATACAATTTTCAGTGTCATATACACAGTTTTCATAAAAATTACATTTTTACATTATTAGTTAAATAAAAACATTTGGTATGGATATTTTTATGAAGATAGATTCTCAGAAGGAAACTTCAGGGTCATAAATATTGATAGTTAATTATCAATCAACTCATCCTTTCTTTTTCCACCACTGCACTGAAGTTGCAGTGACGTGTCAGTGTTAGTGAAGTGCTGTTTTACTGCAGGCACCATCAGGTATCATTTCATGCATTCGGACACTGGACAATAGTAACTCCAGTCCCCTCTCCCCCTCCAGGCCCAGGGCCGGCTGGAGGACCAGCGCAGTCGGGCTCCCGGCCCCATGGACGACGAGGACTTCTTCTCCCTGCTCCTGAGGGTGCAGGGCGGCCGCATGGAGGAGCAGAGGACGGAGCTGCCGCACATCCTGCAAACCTGAGACAGAAAGCAGCTGTGGAGCTGCCGTGGCTGCAGACAGAGCCGTCATATTAGTTTGGTTGCTTTTTGAAAGGAGATTTTGTTGTTCACCCTACTGATGCTTTCTTGTTGTTAACCCTTTTTATTAGCTTGTTCAGAGCGTATTAGCACATTCCCAGACCAGCTTTGCTTTCTGGTCTGTTGATAGTGTTGTATAGTGATATTGGAATTGTAGCAAAACGCTAATGATTGAGCAACACAGCTTTTAATGTGAACTGAGGGTCATGCCTGATGAGATTGTGTGTCTAAGTGTTAGCTGGGTCACGTCTTTCTGAATGACCAAGATGAGAAGAAATGCTTTTGCATCTTGGCTGGGGTGTGTGGTTCAGAGGCTTTGTGTGTCTTTGTGCTCTGGATGTGTGGGAGGCAGCCTATTGGTCTCTAGTATTACACCTTATTTGTACAGTAGTAGATATGAAAAGGACAGGAGGGGTGGTAGTGAGGAGAATCAGACCCAGCCAAGGCCACTCAGTGTTTAACTGCATTTGGAAAATACTCCTTTGGAGAATAAACAAAAAATATGGACTGTATCTGAGCCGTTTTAATACTTTTGCATTTACCTATTTATTCAACTTTTCCCAAACCTTGTCTTATAAAAAATTGATTGAACATATGCTCAATTATGATATCATTCGAATGATTCTGTCTCTCTTGTTTCTCTTTCTGTCTTTCTTTCCTTCTCTTTTTTAACTTACCATGCACAATTATATTTAACTACTGAGAATGACTGATATATATATATATCTTTAGCAGTTCTGTGGCACCAGAGATGTAGAGTAGACCATCCTTTATTTTCTTTATGACTCATCTCTTGTTTGCAAGGTGAGGTTTCTAGATGATGTGTCATGATATGTGATGGCTAATGTTTCCATTACAATATAGGCACAAATGACTCAAATGCAAAGGTGTTTTTTTTTTTCCTCTCCTTTCCTTTCCTTTCCTTTCCTTTCTTTCTTTCTTTCTTTCTTTTTTTTTTAACAAAATTAGCAGACTGATCCCAGGTGTTATCCATAAATTGCAAAGGTTTAGTTTGACTTACTCTTGACCCCCTTTTTTTGTTATTAAAGGTCACTTGGGAGAGAATAGACACTTGTGCTGTACTTATGGAGCTGTGAAAAAAGTCAGTTATGCAACTCAGGTGAAAATAAATGCTGTGGGTATTTTTTTTGTGGTTAAGAGGAAAAGGAGAGCTGCCATGAAGAAACAAAAGCAAAACAGCATCCGACAACATCAGCGTATCTCTCAGTTCCACTCCTTTAGTGGTCAACGTACAGGAGCTAAAGCTTTCCATGTGGCTCTCGTTAGTTTCTAATAAGCCTGTTGAGGGCCACATCCGGGGCCACTGAGGGGCCTGCTGAGGACCCATGAGCTCCTCGGGTGTCTGCTGTCCCTCCAGCTAAGAGCTTTAGGAGGAAGTTGTGCTGTGTGCGCTGGTGAGGTGAGAGGTGATGCTGTGTTACTTCCTCAAACGAAGCAGAATGATCTGCAGTAAATTCTGCTGGTCACTGTGTGAGCGGTGTGTGGTGGCAACACTCTGACAACAACACAAGGTTTTGAAATCTCCCCAAGGTTGTGAAATAGGACAGATTAATATGATGGATTGAACAAGGTAAACACAGTAGGTGGGATTAGCTGTTAGTCTTGACAAGCTGTTGACTGTAAAGAGAGGACTATAAAGCAATATGATTAGTTTGTACAATAAGGAGGTCAATGAAAAACTGTTGTCATTCTTTTTTTGTTGCTTGAAAGCCTGCTGTAAGGTTGTAGTAATAAGATAAAAACTAATTTGAATGTTTTTTGTATACATGGCAGCTAGTGTAACATCTGTCAAAATTCTAGATTAACTTCACACTTAATCGCTCACAGACCAACTTATTTTGGTTATTCATTTTTTTTTTTTTTTTAAATATAACTTACAGAGAAGAGGAACAGAGGAAAAAGTGAGTGTACAACCAAAAGAAAGAACGCATGCTCAGAAGGTATTAAAGAAGTCAAAAAACTGAATTTCGAAACAGTGAAACACCAGCAGCTGCAGGCCGACTAACCACATTTAAGTTCCACTTCTGAGCTTTTTATACACAAATTATTATATACACTAAGTTTACAATATTGGCCTTTTTCTCAAATATCATATTGGCTTGGTGAACACGTTTTTAATAGATTATTTATTTTATGTGACATTTAGAGAACAAACCTCATGAGTCTCGGTCTGTGTATAGCCAGTTTTATATGGGCCATGAACCCTGCCTGAACCACACACAGTGGAATAGTTTGAAATATAATATATCACATAATCTATTGCATAAACATGTGTTTTCCAAAATGGACTTATTCTTGAGCTATCTATAGGACATGTAACAAAGCATCTGTACCCCTGGGATAAAATAATCATATTCATATAAGTATTCAAGAATATAAAACATAAAGGGAACCATGAATAATCCAGCACGATCACACGAAACCAGTCGATAAAGATGTTTTTTTTTTTTTTAGCATCTTTGATCAAGGGTGCTTGTTAAAGGCTCGAGTCTGATTGGCTGATGAGGTGACATTATCTCGATGATCTGCTCGGTTATTTCCTAGTGACAGACCACTGGTTCACACTGCGGTTTCACACCTGTATCACTCCGCGGAGGAGGAGGAGGAGAAGAGGGAAAGAAGAAGAAGAAGAAGAAGAAGAAGAAGAAGAAGAAGAAGAAGAAGAAGAAGAAGAAGAAGAACAACAACAACAACAACAACAACAACAACAACAACAAATTAATCAAAATCAAGACACCACGTCCTAAAAACATGAATCACGTGCAGATGTACAGTGTTACAATCACAATGTTACTTTGTAACAAAATAAAAAAGTCACTTTTTTCAGAAAACTTGTGGTTCAACTTCACGTCTTTGATCAGCAGCCGTGTGAATGCTGCTTTCTCTTACTTTATATATTTTATTATTGTTTTATTTATTTATTTACTTAGTTTCGTTTACCTCCGACAGTAACCCCGCCCGCCGAGTGACGTCACGAAACCACTTGACCAAAACAAGGATGTGGCTCGTACTTGAGAGTTGGGGAAGAGATGAGTATCTCACATTGAGAAATTAATGAGGGAGACCCCGCTCTGTCCGCGGTGCGCATTCAGCCGGGTTCCTGGAAACTCTGCCTGGTGTAATTTATTCCTCTAATCAACATAATCTGAGGGTAAAGTAGTTAATCCACGCCGTGAGACTCTCAGCACGTAGCCTAGGAGCTACAACACAGCACCTTCTTGTCATTGATAACTCAGCTTTGCTTTCATTTTGATAAAATATGTTATAGTTATGCCAAAATCTGTGTCTGTGTAGGCCTGGTAATGTGTGTTTATGCAGAATGGACCTATTTATGGCATTGCATTGCATTTACTCTCATTTTCATTTTCACACTGGAGTTCTGTTTTGTTAAGTTGGTTTGATTTAGTTATTTTTGTCAGTGCCGGGCTTTGGCGGTTTAAGTTTGCTGTGTGTTATTCCAGAGAAAAAGTTAAGCTTGAAGTGCATATTTTGTTTCACTTCACGTTTTTATTGTAAAGCCTGTGGAAAATATGCTGAGGTGCTCTCTATGAGTCACGAGTTATAAAAGAAAGGCATGACTCGGCTTGTACATAGATTTTATTTATATTATTTTGACATCACATGGTAAGTTACAAGTGGCTTCTTTATTTTAGGATTTTATTTTTAGAATATTCTCCCCTGCCGTCCATTTTATTGAGCAAAAGATTTAAAGCACTGTTTTTTCCCCTTTAGTTATTTCTTTTCACTTTTCTTGAATCAATGATAATAGTTTTTAGTTTTTGTGTTTTTTCTCACATTTTATGTAACAACTTTCAAACACCTTGCAAATGTAGTAACTGTGAGTTGTAACTTGGTGTCTTGCTGTTTTTTGGCTTTTCCCATCCCATCAGATGTTTCCACTCCTTGCCCTGCTGATCCTCTACCAGCCAGTAGGGGGCACCACCTCACCAATTACCTGCTACAATGACCAAGGGGATGCTGTTGATTGGTAATTATTAACAGGCCTGGGCCCAACAAAGTGTGTGCAGATATATTTTGTGGTTTGCTTCCACTCAGTTCAGTGTCATTTGCTTTTGGCAACAGAGAGAGACGCTCATAGGGGAATATTTGAAAAGAAATTTATTACGCTCACTTGTGGTATTCCAAGCATATTATAACAGTTATAAAGAATTAAACAGAGTTGACAGCATAAACTACACAACCAGCTTTCTGTCTCTGCTGGACTGTCTTCGTGTCTCTTTCTCTGTCTTAGGTTTTATCTGTACAAACTGCCTAAACATCATGGCAGTGGAACGCCTTACAACGGTCAGAAGTATTTGCTGATGGAGAGAGGGAGCGAGGGCTGGACCGATGGGAAGGTGATGGTGAACGACAGCTCGGGAGCCCTGGGCAGGACGGTCAGCCAGCTGTACACGCAAGGAAAGGTCTGCTTCCATTTCCCCCCCAAGAGCTGCCTATATCAGAGGTGGAATGAGCGCTAAAATATTAAACTTAAGTAAAATCACCCTTTTGATTTTGTGAGTCTGCAGATGATCTACCTCTGTGTTACTTCCAAACGAGAGGCATTAAAATGGATGATGTTATTTACAGCCTATGCAGCAAAGTCCACAAGGACATAGTTTTGGTGTAAACACTCGATTTCACTGCACCTAACTACTCTCGTGTCTAAAAGTACAGTCAGCTCAAGTGAAAGCAGAAGTAAACGCTTTATAAATTTCCCAAGCTGAAATAGAAGCAAGTTATTCCAAAAATCACCTCAAGTAGAATAGCTAAAGCAGATGTAATTAGCTGCTGCTCACTTCTGCTTTCCTCTGCTCTGATAAGACTTCTCAGTATACAGACACAATTACCAGACTCGGCGTGATAAGAGCTGTGGCTTTCTTTTGAGAAGTGTTTCTATAATGATCGCTTGAAACTTGCTGATCAAAAATGAGAGACTGAGAATGAGAACCGAGAAAAAAAAAAAAAAAAGTCAGTTTACATGCAGTTTGCCTCGTTTCCCTCCCGACAGCTGTTGCAACTTGAATATAAAGAGGTTGTGTGGTTTTTTCTGTACGTGCGCATGTGTTCTCAGTGGTGTGGTGTTTTTTGACTGACGTCCACATTGAAATGCGTGTGTTCTTCAGAGCGGGGAGGTGGCGTACATCCTCTACAACGACCAGAGGCCACCCGTGTACCTTGGTGACAGATGGGTGGACGATAGTGGCAACAGAGGGGGGCACACGAAAGGTGAGGGGATGCACTTTCCTGCCACGGAGCTCACAACGCTGAGGTAGATGAGATGAACAAGTTATGATTCAACACACAAATACTTAGGCCAGCATACTTTGGCATTATGTTCCTTGCAACCTTAATTAGGAGAATAGTCAGAATTTGCATGAGAATCACATAAATCCAACGGTGCGTCCAGGGACATGGCACTGGCCCTCAGAGAAATTTGCTTGGCCCCCCACAAGTGGCCCCTCTCCAAATCCAGCAGTTGATCGGATATGAGATTGTGAAACACATTGTCTAACAGCCAGTGAAGTTTTGTAATAACCCAACATGTCTTCAAGCCAAATGCGGATTTTCAGCCTTTTTGTGTTTTTGTGTAAATCACGAGAGCTTGCCAGGCGAGTTTATCAAATTTTTACACTCTCAACCACAAAGGAGACTCAGACAGGCTCAGTGGTAAAACTAACAAAATTGTATGCAAGTGAGAGGACGAGTGGAAGCCACATTCAGCTTAAAACACCCAGCCCTTCATATAAATTAGTCTGAATATCTTGGATATCTCATGATTTTTAATGCTAGTTTTGTGGTGTCCACTCATTTTTTAATTTTTGCTATTAATAATCTTTTTCAGTTCAAAATCAACCTGCACAAAAAAATAAGTGAATAAATAAAAGCAGTACCTGTTGCATCGCCTATTGGAAGTTAAAGTTAGGTATTCATAGAGGCCCCGTTGTGTGATTTTGTGCCACATCGACCACATCTGATTGCATCAGGAAATGATAACGGGATACTGCGATGAAAAATATAATATAAATTACCGGGTGTATTACTCGCTCCACATGGAGGAACAATATGTACAGAAAAAGTGACAATGTGCAAAGGTGCGTTGACTGTTTTTTTTTATTTTTTTTATTTTCAGCCTTATTATCTGAACACACAGGGAGCATATGCACATGCTAAAACACACGGGGCGAGCACAGGAGTCCACTGGCTGGGCATCACATAGAACAGAGAGCCGACCATACATACATACATTCAACAGCTGTGTGCATTTGAGCAGCTGTGCATACACTACAGAGGGAAGGAGGAAAAAAAAAAACACCTGCTCTCTGGTTGTGCCATTTACAAATAAATGAGTGCAGTTGAGTTTATTTACTGTGTATTTCCTGGTGCTGTGGGTGATATGAATAGGATTTCTGTTCTCTCTGACGGTTTGGTGTTTCTCCTCCTCAGGTGTGGTGCTGCTGGATAAAAATCAGGGCTTCTGGTTGGTCCACAGCACCCCCCACTTCCCCCCCGTGAAGCGAGCAGGACAGTACTCGTACCCCAGCACCGGTGTGACGAACGGGCAAAACTTCATCTGCGTCACCTACCCGCTCGAGCGTTTCCAGACCATCGGTAAGGCTGGAGTCCGGCCATTTGGCCATTTAGCACAGGCCGAGTTGTAATAAAAGCGCAGTTCACACTTTATGAGAATGTTTGGATTGATGATGTTATTAAATTATAGTTATGAGAGCGGTGAGGAGATGGATCAGAACGTGTGGCGAGTAAAGATTCATACGCAGTCTGCTATTAAACTGTAATGACTGGTGTTGTAACCCCTGCTTTTAACATATGAGACATTAGAATCAAAATATTCTCTGCTGGCATTAATAAGTAACTGAACAGTTCATGCGGTCCATTGCTCACAGTTTCAAAAATTCAACTGATTATATCTCCTAAAATGTTGCTGTCGTGTAATCAAAGTTGTAATCAAATTGCTTGCAGATATCATCAGACTGATATAAAAATTAGGCGAAATATCAGGGCAATGTTGATCTGTGATGAAATACAGGATATTGTTGCATTTGTCTTCTGCACAGTTTCCTCCCGGACCAAAGCTACAGGAAAACACTTTAAAAAACTGCACTGAAATTGTATTTTCTTTGCACATTTTATTCATTTAAACCTGCAGTAAGCGATTTCAGAACCTGTTAACAATCTTAAAACTAATCTGTGATTTATAGAGACTTTTGTACCCCTAATTATATAAACCAATACCAAGCTGCAAGGCCCAGCCATTTTGCCGTTTTCCATCTCTTTTATCTCCATGTTTTCAAATTCAGCGGGAATGTAGCTGCACCCACTTCACCTTTTACAGTATAAAACCAGCGCCCTGCTCCACCCACTTCACCCCCTCGCCTCTTCAGCTTCATTCAAATCTTCTCTGAAACATTGCATTGTGCAGATAAACATATCCAAATTTCAGATCAGTAGAGCGAGTGGCTCTGTCGCCTTGTGAGCGTGAAATGTATCCCTCATTTCCATCCAAAAAACACATTTTTTTGCTCTAACTTTCAGCTTTTGAGAGGCGATCTGCCGTGAATCTAGAGGCAGGACTGACTGTCTTTTTGTAAATGGAGTTTGAGCTCTCGACGCCCTCTAGTGGCCAGAAAAATAGGCAGTAATGTAATCCAGAGTTGCCTTACCACAGAATAAGAATTTACAGGATTTTAATGAGTCTTGGTCTCAGTGGCCTTTTAGTGCCACATGATGGTCTAATTAAATGTGGTTTCAGAAGCCTCTGAGAGTAAAATTTTTATCAATCACCAAAATAAAGTATATCACTGTTTTGGCTATTGGTAAGAAATGACAGCTATCGGCAGCTTCAGTACAAAAATATCAGCTGCCAAAAAGACATATCAGCCAAACTCTAATTACCACTTTTAAAAGTATTTAATAGCAGGTTGTATTTTCATGACAGGAACCGTTTTGTCAGAGGAGGTGTTAAAATGTTGTCACATTGTGGCTGTCATTTTGGAAATAAGCCCTTCAAGTTGTCATCGTCTCGTTTTTGTCATGCAACACTTAATAATCCAGTCAGGTACTGACACAACAACAAGCCCGATCCAAGCCGATTAGCATAAACAGGTGTCATTACCATGTAACCGAACCTCCACTTCAATTCCCTGGCAGGCCCAGCAGTTGGCACGGTTGCCATGGCAGTGCCTGGGGTAATGTAATTAGATTGAAGTGTGTAACCATAGAGATGTTGGCCCTCACACTGCGGTGTTGCATTTGCTCCATCGGTTTCATGCCTCTCCAGACGGGATGTTGAGAGCGGAGTGATTGGGCTGAGGTGACACCCGCAGTGCAGAGTGTGAACTCCCTGTCAAACACCCCGAGGAGACCTGATTGGCTCTCGCCGCAGCTTCATTGCGGTTCTCTCGAGGCCACTTGCTCTTTTTATGTCGCGGCGCCGTGGCACATGGGATTCGGGACATCATGTCGCCGCGGTGGCGTCTGTCTGTCTGTGTGTGTGTGAGCATTCTTGTGAACAAAACGGCTCGAGAACAACACAGGCTCGAGATTTCCCACTCTCACCACAGCTTGCCCCTATTATCTGATTAGATTCAGGGCACCTTGCTGCCTAAATTTTCATATTAATGAGAAAAAGCTGATTTTCTTGGAACCAATATACGTGCTAAGAGTATGTTGACACAGAAATATTTGCAAATTAAATCCATTAACTTAATTAATGACTTCATTAGCATAACCGGTTGTTTAATATATCATTTGGGATTATGGCGGGACATTAGGCAGCTCAAGTGCCTGTTGTGAAGTTCCTCTGAGTTTTAGCCTAATCAGCGTGCCAGTTAAGATTGAAATTCAGGCCTCCACACAACAAAGGCTGCAGCTGGGTGATTGATTGGAACCATTTTTGTATAGAATAACTCACTAAATGAAAAAAAATAAATAAAATAAAATACACCCTACATGATCGAACACATTACAAAACATATTAGTTGCCTTACATTTCTGGGTCCATTTTGAAGTATGGTGCTGTATTTTATTTTTAATTCATGTGAACAGCAGCTGCAGTAATCTCGATAGACCATAATGCAGCGCAGCTACAGCCAGCATCATAGTAATGTTTGGAATACAGTGTCATCTTCGACGGCTTTTTTTTTTTTTTTTTTTTTTTTTTTTGTGATTTCAACAAGCGGATGCAACACGCCACAGCGATGTTCTCCCTCCACTCTCGCTTTGTCCTGCCTGGAAAACCGCACTTCACTCTTGCTGCCACTATTGTTCTCTCCTCCTACACATAATGAACACAGAGAAGCCGCTTCTCTCCGGGTTGTCAAAAGTAACTGGAAATTACTGTCTGTACTTTCACAGGTTGAGTGAAAGAGGTGCAGTTCCCCCCAAAAAAAGGAAGTCACTACATTTCATCAAACAGTAAATCCTGAAATGTATCGATCATCAGAAACTTATGATATCTAACAGCGGATCCCTCTGTCAGTAATGTAGCCTACAGTTTGTTTGATGGCCTGTGCTGCCTCCTTGCGCTCTATGTTAATCTCTATTATCACTGGATCATGTGTTGTGCATTGTGTTTCCATTCAGCTTTGGGCTCGCCGTTGACAGTGTGTGCGCCTCAAATCGAATCTATTTCATGCCGCAGGAGAGCAGCTGCAGATCAATCAGCCTAATGTGTACGACTGCGACGTCCCGCAGTCCTTGGCGTCCGTGGTGCCCGCGCTGGCTGCCGTCTGCACGAAGAGCCGCTCGACCAATGACATCTTCCCGCACTCCAAGCCCGTAGCCAATCGCAGCGTGACCCTGACCTCACAACATGGCACCGACTTCATCAGCTTTGCCAAAGGAGCCTCTTTTAATAACGGTGAGAAATTTTTAAAACGTCTTCTGCCAACAGTGAACCTTGTTTTTGGCTTCACCTCTGCAGCTGTACAATTTATTTGCATTCAACAGCGGTTTACATTTTATGTTATTTAAAATGAAACTACATGTAGACAGTTAACAGACGACAGAAGAATAAAAGGCCAGCCAGATAAAACAGTAAAAAGTGCAGGCATGCAGGAACAGATATTACTCAGATATTGCTTATTTTCTCCCATTTCCTCTCCCTGTGCCACATCAGACCTGTACCACTCCTGGGTGGCCCCGACCCTCCAGTCAGACCTCCTGGTCCAGTTCTGGGTTCGCTCCACAGGGGTCCTCCCCTCCGACTGCTCCCTGGGCTGGAAGGTCCTGGACATCACGCTCATCTCACCGGGGCAGACATTCACCTTCAAGACCAGCCAGGATCACTCCAAGTGGGCGGTCAGCGTCAAGCCGGCGAGGGACGGCGCCGGGGGTTGGGTGTGTGTGGGCGATATAAACCGCAACGAGGCGGAGGAGAAGCGGGGGGGCGGCACGGTGTGTCTGCGGGACCCGGTCGTGTGGAAGGCTTACCGGACGGCGGCGCTGGACTGTGAGATGTGCGGAGGAGGAACGGGCAAGTGTGATGTGAGCTGGAGCCAGATGAGTTCATCACAGGGTCAGCAGGACGTGGCTGATATGAGCTGATAAGAGTGAAGTAACAACAGGTCTGTGTGTGTGTGTGTGTGTAAGGGAAGTATTTGAACAAGTCTGACACATACACAATATCAATTTTGTTAAATTAATGGGGAAATCATATGTAAAGGTGCTACATACAGTATTTTAACACCAATAAATCACTACCAGAATGATTTAACTTTTTAATATTCTCAGATAAGTGATAGTTACCCGAATGAAGCAGCGCAAAACAGGAACTGCTTTATTTTGCAAGAAATGCACTAAGTTACCCGAGTTTCTCTGCCTTCACTGCACACCTCAAACTCCATGTTCGGTTACCTCGCTAAGAATGAACACTGGCTCTTTCAAGTCTGTCATCGGCTCTTATTGTCCTTCAAATCAATTGCACACGGAGCAGCAGCGGCCGGGTCAGGTAACAACACCCTCTCTGACATAGGAGGCAACAGGATATGGGTAATATGCTGTGAACTTTGAGAAACACAGAGAGCTGCAGTGCACGTGGCACTTTGAATGCAGCGTTGGTGCAGGGGTTACAACTACCGGGCGCTGGTAAGCACTTTGGGGAGACCGGCTGAGAGCTGCTTCACGAATTTAGAGTTGGACTCAGTCTTTGCAAAGTAAAATGAGCTGGTTTGAGGATGTATTTTTTTTATTGGAGAGCTTAAGTTTTGCTGTTGGCATTGTATGCAGAGGGATTTAATGGATGTTTTCAAATGTGTTGGAGAAGTGGGATTCGTTGCACCTCACATTCACCATGAGCTCCTACTGTAGTCGCTGACAACATCCAATTTTGAGAGATGCTCTAATACTCTGCGTTTCATGGAATGCTTGTGTTATATTATGAATTGACTGGCTTGGTGCGAGGGGGTAGGATATAAATCTCAGGTGTTTTTGTCTGAAAAATCCATAAATTTGACACCTTCTGATGTTTTTGATGTCTTAGTTTTTCTAGCCGTACTTTAATTTTTTTTTTTTAAATGCACTGATCCATTCAGACTTGTCAGCTTTCATGTCATGATTTTGCTTGAAGCTGAAGATGCTGGCTGTCTTGAGTCTGAATAAAGAGACTAAAGCAGAGTTTGGCAAGAGTTTGCAATTTGTGTTCGCCTTGATTTAACATTCTTAAGTCTGTGAGAAAAACAGAAATGTTGGTGCTAGACATGAGACATTTTTAATTCTTTTTATAGAATACTCAAATGCAGCATGGAAAATAGTCTGTATTGAGCAAGTGCAATATGTTTCGGCGTAACAGTAAAAAGCAGTGAGATTCATATAAAAGTAAATTTATTACCACAAAATAGGACATCCTGTATGTAGTGCATAAAATAGCTTTGATGTGAGACTCTACAGGGCTGCCGGTTACATTTCCTCCAATGCACACCCACATGAACTGTGCACATTCCAATGCAAACATGGGAAAAGGTGAGCACCCGATAGAAAAAGGCACTGAAACGATCAGTAGCATAGCACGTGCTAGCACACTTCATCAGTTGTTACCCAGGATCCTCTCCCTGGTCCTGCCGTGCCCGTGCCTCAGCCAATCAGGAGGCTTCACCGGCACCGGGCAGACAGTACGACAACCAGAGGTCACAAGAGTCGGGACTTACTCCTCCAACACAGTCCTCATTCATGTGTGCAAACTGCTCTTTGTTCTCAACTTACATTGCAATCAAGTTGACGCATGACGTTAATTCAGAACATGAAACTGGAAAACTGAGGCTTTGCACAGTGAAGATAGCCTGCACTGCAAAAAAAAAAAAAAAATCTTCATCTGAACTAGTCAAGTAGCCTCATATTTGGTCTTAAAAATGTGTTTTTCTTACAACAAATCCAAAAATATGTCGGTGGGATGAGATAATCCCACCTGTTTTGCAAGGGATTTTCACTTGTTTCACAATTTAAGTATAAATATACTCAAACAAGGCAGATCAGCCCACTTGTGTCAAGAAAATTACACTTGGTTGAAAAAAATTCTGGGGTTATCTCATGCCACCGGCAGAATTTCTCTCACTTATTTTAAGAAATACAGCATTTAAGACTGAAAAACACTAAATTAATTGTTGAGGTGGGGATTTTTTTTTTTTTATAGTGTGCTGAGTGTAGGACCATTCCTCATCAGATAATTCACAAAGGAATGGTTGGAAAATCCTCACAAAGTCAAGGTTATCTTAGACGTTGACAGGTTCAGCACTGGTAAACCCTCAGTGTAACGATGGTGGCACGATATCAACTCGTCGGCCACTCAAACTGTCCTTAGTGTTTTTATCTGAGTGCTTTCGGTGAATGGATTCACTGTGTTTTGCCAGATTGCAAAGTGCGACGTAAAGCTATGATTAAGTTAAGCAAAGCCACAAGCTCTGGAAAGTGCTCCGAGTGGTTTCTAAGTTCCTGCTGGAATGAATATCTGCAAACAGCTGAAATAATCATTCATCTCACTGTCGACATGTGCTGGCCTGTCTCAAATGGTAATTTTGCTGTAATTCAATGCATTCTTCTTCTATTTTTTTTTTCTTTCCAAAATGAATTAGTTACTTTGCAATCCACACATATGGACCTCGCGCTCCGTGCCAATGTAAACACATTTTTGACATCATACAGACATACAAAATATATATAAATATATACAAAACATTTATATTTTTCAATACAACCCATTAGACGAGCTCCAGTGTTTCTGCTACAATGACGTACAGCGCTGCATCTTTCATCTATCTCCATACGCGTCTCTCTCACGCCAGGCCCAGACAGCTTTGCATGCTTAGGATTTTTGCTTCACAGTCCAAAAATCTGAATTGTGTTTTTTTTTTTTTTTTTTTGTGTCATAATCCTGGTTTCCTTAGACAAACATCTCAGGTGATCACAGAGGCACATTTTGACCAATTAAATGGAAATGTCACTTCACTCACGACTGACAGATTTCTTGGTCGTTGTTAACTATGACTCTTTTTATGCATTGAGTTGGAATGGGAAATGATGCGAATGCATGTTCAGCACCAAATGCGCTCACTTAAAGGTTTCTATTGCACTTCCTCTGTGTGTTAATTTGTATACTGCTAGGGAGAGGAAAAAAAATTTGGGGTGTTCTTCAGCGGCGGATGGCTCTGGTGCACACGACTGAGCAGCGGGGTACTGAAATGCATCGGAAAGACCCTGCGATAGAGTTGTTCGTTAAAACACACTGAGGCATGTTAACAAGAGGTGTCTGTTTTGGTATAACAAGCTCAGTGGGAATTCTCCCTCGGGAGAAAGGCAAAGATTCGGGGGGGTTTTGCAGAGACAAGGCCACACTGACGCATTCTTGAGACCAGCGAGACCCGTGGAACGATGAGGAACGTCCGTCACTGTGCAGAGTTTGATATCAAAACAGAGTTCGGACCAGCCGCCTCCCCTTGGCCTTGATCCGAGGGAAAGTGGCGCTGGTCTCTGTGCTGATTGGCTGCAAGCCAAGGGGGGTGTTCCCGCCTTTCCTTCTTAACAGGAAGTCAACGCTGGATGATGTCATGGCATAGAAGACGTTTCCTGTGGCAGGGATCACCAGTTCTGCAGCGGAGAAACGAGAGATAAACAACACAGCAGAGTTCAACTGAGCGTCCCAAATCTGTGATAATGGTGCCATCAGTACTCTAAAGCTTAAAACACACTCAAGATAATTTTAGTATTAAACCAAAAAATCAGGTCCCCTCATGCTATTAGAGACACGCTGATGTGTTGTGCTTAATTTTTTTGGTGTACTCACATCTCCTCCACTTCCCTTATCTACTTCTATTTCAGTAGGTGAAGTACAGATAGGTGCAAACACTCTTTTTTTTTTTAGTTTGTGCAATAAATTCTCTTAAATTGTATTCTCTATAATCCCACATCAGCCCTTTAGTACATTTTTTTCACCTTTTAGAAATGGCCTGCTGTCTGTTTTACTTTGTTGACTGGTGTTTGTGTCTCATTCGCTCCGTGCAACAAGCCACATTTCCCATGTGGGACAATAAAATAACGGACCTGCATTTCCCTGTATGCATATGTGTGGAAAGAGTTTTTCCGGTCTTGAAGAGGTGAGATTAGATGGAGAGAGCAAGGTAGAGGTGTGATATCAGGTTGTTCAAATAACAACAACAAAAAAAAAAACTGCCAAAGAAAGCACTGTATGTCACATGCTATGAATCACAGCTGCACAGATATGCAAAATGTGCCAGCTACAAGCCAGTGTCTCTCTGCCTCTTCTATGCTGGATTTCTCCCTTTGGTGTAAAATTGGAAGTCAAACAAGAAGCCCGCGTTCAACTTCGATCTGAAGGACTGACACCAAAAATTCGACATTTACCGCTGTGATACAAAGCTTATGTTTTAGAAATATTCTGCTGTCAAACTCCATTGCAGCCGTGAAGTATTTGTATTTGGGCGTGACATCACATTGTTGGCGCTTTGCAATTTATCCACAGAAATGAGAAAAATACACCACCGAGCAACAAAATGGACCCATATACACAAGGCACCTCAACAAACAATAGCTGTTTTTTTTTTTTTTTTTTTTGTAATGGAGCTAAAATGTTTTATGGTGAATTTCTCCTTTAGGTTTTTTGGGGGAAAGTTACCTGAAAGTGACAAAGTAAAGAATGTTTTTGCCTCTGTTGTACTGGGAAAATGTCTTTACCTTTTCCCTCAGGCAGAAGTTGAATCAGCTCATATCTGGACGCCTCATTGGGGTCCTGATTGTGCTTTTCTAAGGCAGAGCTGATCACAGTGGGGGTCTTGTCATTGCTTGTCACCTGAGGGGAGAGAGGAGAATAACAATGGCAGCAGACAGCTTGACTTGCACTAATGATATCCTGGGTGCATTGTGTCCTGGGGATATGATTTTGATGACTATCATTATGGGATACTTGCAGATAAGAAGAAAAGCCTTAAGTGGTGCAGCATGTGCCGTATAATTTGAGATGGAACATTTTCCACATTCCCGCTGCCCCCCCTGTAAATTAAACTCAAACTGTTTTACCAGTATGCTGCGGTACAAGTTTCCGTCCTGCAGGTCCATCCGTATCCTGATGATTCGCATGTCCGGTCCCGAGCCCTGGGTGTTGTAGGAGGGGTTGTTGCCGCAGGAGACCGATCGGCGGTGTGATTTTGTGGGAGTGGACGGGGACAGCGAGGTGGAGGAGGAGTCGTTGGTTGGAGGGGAGGTGTCTACATCCAGACAGGACACTGAGGGCGATTTCATATGCTGCAATAAGAATAACAGGAGTGACGATGATGACGACAATCAAGGAGGCGATTTCCCTCCAGTGTGGAAGTGTGAAAACACAAAAATAATGCATAATAATCCAGTTCATCCAGTTCTTTAGTCTCATCCCCTGTCCTAAAATCTTGTTTTTCTTCAAACAAGGTGAAAAATCTGCCAGCTGGGTGAGATAATCCCACTTGTTTCCATTGCTAATCAATTTGTTTCCGGAATTTTCTTGAAGCAAGTGTCATTTTCTCGATCCGAGTGGGCTCATCTGCCTTGTTTCAGCATATTTATATTTATATATGTATACTACTTCTACTACTGAAACAATCAAAACTGCATTTGATACAAGTGGGATTATTTCATCTCACTGGCAGATTTTTTCACTTTTTTAAGAAAACCAAGATTTTGAGACTGAATATGAGGCCTAATTACGTGTTAATGTGCATATTTAATTTTTTTTTTTTTTTTTTTTTTTTTACAAAATCAAAAATAATTTTTAAAGATATCATTTTTAAAGATACAAAGCCTTTTGATAGCTACTCTTACATGTTCCTGTGCAACGAGCTAATAATACAAAGGTTGCAGGTTGCACAGCATCAGAAATAGCCTTAGATTACCTTTGCAAGTTTGGAGAGCAGGTTATTGACAGGGGAAGGGAAGTCAAAGAGGCTGTCGCTGTCACCAGCCAGGCTGGTCCGGGAGGTACTCAAACTGTCAACACATGGAGTCACACACACACACACACACACACTTCACTTATTAAGCCTAGCATGGACGTCAACAGTGTATGACCACCTATTCTGACAACTGAATATCCTGTCTCACATATTGTTGTTGTCATGTGAAAACCCAGGCATATTTTTGTCCCTCTGCGGACAGAGCGAATTCTCCAGCCGCTTCATGAAACCCTTTCAAAGTCCACTGAACAAACTCAAAATGGATTTTCATCTTGCTAGAAAAACAAGTCTGTTTTTCTTGGGGTCCTGAAAAATGGACATTTTGGAGATTCAAGGTTTTCACCCAACAGTGATGATATTTTGAAATGTAAATGTGGCATTTTGATCACGTTCCTGTGCAATATCATTGTGTGTGTATCTGTGTGTGTGTGTATGTGTGTGTGTGTGTGTGTGTGTGTGCACATGTGTGAAGCGCTCAGCGCCACTTACTCTGGGCACTGTGTGATGATCACTGTTGGAGTAAGGCCACTGGGCGCTTCAATTTCATTGGACAGCCTGTAACTGCAATAGACATTATCCAGTAAATATGTCAGCTGGGTCCCACTGTATGAATCAATGTGTTCATGTGAGCCCAGGTTGCAGATTTTTACCTCTGTTCCTCTGTCAGCGTAGGTACGCTCTGATACCACTGCGTGAAGGCCTCGTCGGCTACGAAAACACAGTTTTTGCAGGAAGACTGCAGGAGCCGGATTTGAGCTAAAACCTCAAATTCCTGTTAACAAAGAAACACATCGCCTCGAGTTTCATAAGACCTTCCAGAAAACAAAAGCACGCGTGACGGCTGATCAAGTATTATTGCATTAGGTTTGTGTTTTTATGAAGTCAACCCGCTCACCTCTTCAAGAGGCACCTCACGGCACTCTCTCTCCCCACTTAATCACATCCCCTCTCCTATATTATGCGCCTCTGCACACTCTAATATGCTCTTATCTCAAAGTAAAAAAAAAAAAATCCCTTCTATCTCTCCCCTTGCTTCTTATTTCCCTCAGTTCTTTTCGTAGCACCTCTCTCTCTAGCAGGATCACTCTTAGGTCACAGGGATATTGTTGGGGCACTTTGGCTCTCACTCTTGCACTTTACTCTTGGGTGCTTGTTATGTTTGTGCTCTTGACATGAAGCTTAATCTCCTGCCGCACTCATTGAAAATTACTCAGGGTAAGAGCACGGGCTAAATGACAAAAATCTAACAAAACGCAGCATGCCTCTTATGTTGCAAGTGCCACAATAGATGATCACACAGCTCAACTCTTTAGCTTTTCGCCCTTGAGCTGACGCACACAGGGTTAAAAGCCATTGCAACACTCACCCGTCTCCTTTTGTCAAAGTTGATGTAGCCATTCTGCGAAGGAAGTGACAGGATGCGTTATGGCAATTTGATAATCATTTGCGTAATCTGCTGAGCAACTGCCAGGGGATGTGACTGGGTTTCCCCCCTTGACAGACACACGACGGGAACTTACATCCAGCCTGTCTTTGACGGCCGTGTCCAGCATGGTGAGGTCTGTGAGGAAGATGCCCAGGTAGGGCACGGTGCCCTGGGCGCTGGACTGTGAAGAAAAAAGCAGTGTTTCATCAGCTAGCGAGCGGGCCCTCAGAGACTCCCGTAGACATCTTAAAGGGCCCACACAGCGAGGGATTTCAGAGGAGCCGCCTGCTGCTATTTTTCAAATGATTTTCAGCATTCAGGACATCACATAGACGACAGCCCTCTGTTCCTTTATACTGCTGCATGCTGGTCCATCCACCTTACAGCCCACCATCAAACCAATGAGACGCCCCCCGCTTCGCACTTTAGTATCAATGTCTGAATGTGGCTCTTTGTTCTTAAACACTAGTATGTTTTATTACATTCCCAGCAATTATCATCGCTGGCATGTTCATTTGTAGTTAAGTGGTTATTAAATGGCCCCTAAAGCCTTTTTTATTTGCCAATGACTGATGAAACCCATGAAAGAAAACGAAACCAATGTCATGTCAGTTATCTGCTCAAAAGCACAAACAAGCTCTTGTTTATGACCTTTAAAATAACCCCAAATGCAAATAGATCGCACAAACAACACAATATAATTTCAAGGCATGCGTACGGCAAAGATAATTTCTCCAAAGACATTATATAATATTGTGTGTCCCATAACTTTTACAACAGGAGCGACACACTTGCACCATCTTACATCATTCCTAGGTTATCCAAGGTCCCCTGCAAAGGCCTGTGAGGGTGTACGATCCTTGAGGCTAAAACAATTGGTATTCACACCAGACCTGGGCCCGCTAAGTGTGTGCAAATAATTCTGCTTGAAGTAACAGATGGGTGGGGCTTCGCCTCACAGACCACTACAAAAGTCATTTTAGGTTAATCCTCTGTGACTGACGACTTGCCTAACTTGATCTGAAATGTCCCGATGAAGCAAACCCAGCCGATCTGACACTCCGGTTAGACTGAAACAAATCTTGACAATCAGTTGCAAATACTATACCGTGCAAGTGAACATGGACTAAGCACATTTGTCAGAAACGCCCTGCTTTTGCATTCATACAGTTACACCCGTTCACACTTGGGAGCTGCCCCGTACAACAACAATTTTCATTTGAGCAGATGGGAGGCGCCTCGCTCCAGCAGCAATCGCTGCTGCGAGAACGGGGAACGGTATTCACTGTTCTCACCCAGATTTTCCCTGCTAGTTGTGGCATTCAAACCGCTGACCTTCCTGGAACAAGGATACCCGCAATTTGGTCCAAGTCTATTTTACACTCCACTTACCCCAGTGAGACGCCTGTTGTTCACCCTGTTGTCGAGGCTGGCGAACTTCGACGTGCCCTCCTGCAAGACAAAAACAGGTTTGGTCAAAGAGAAAAGTCTTGATGTTAAACCGCACAAATACTCCAAAATCATGGGCTGCTCCTGCTACCATATTGTAAGTGTGACCAGCCAGATGGATCATTTATCCCAAACCCTGTGTGGCAGCTGTAGTCATTTCTAGACAGGCTGAAAGAGCGAGCGGAGGGAAGCAAGTTACGGCGCTGAAAATCAAAGCCCAACAGAAGGCGGTGATGTTTTTCCAACATCAAAGCTCAGAGTGAAGCTTTCAAAATGAACGCATATGTTTTGATTAATTCCTTTGGGGGGGCCATCGTGGGCAAAATCGCAGCTAATGCAAATGTATTGATGCCCGCAACTGCACCATTATATGGAATCAAAACACAGCTAATCCTGCCAATTTCCTCAACTCCCTGTCACAGTGCATGCTAAATATAATGTAGGTCTGGAGATGGATGTCGTAAACTAAAGTGAAAGTGTTGACAGAATAAGGGCAGCTTTACACAACTAGATTAGGCCTATTTCTGGTCTGTAAAGCATCCTCAGCTCTGCTTCTTTAACACTGAATATGGTTTTCAGTCAGGGATTAGGCGTGACCTTACTCCATGCAACTTCCATTAATAGAAAGAGAGAAATTTAACAAAAGTGGTCCACTAGTGGCACTTGACAGACATGTTATTATATGTCTCATGCTGCTGTTCAAATTATGGGCTGTCAGTCACCGGGATGTGAGATGTCAGCCACAGAGCAGATAAGTCACATGGTTTCCCAGGTTGCAGAAGAATTTTGACCCTTCGCTTGAGGCATGAAGACATCACCACAGGCTGGAAGCATGCACACCGTTTTTCAGTGGTGTCCATGCACGACTCTGCACGCATACTTTACACTATTACCAACCATTTTCCAAAGCATACCATACATATTTAAATTTTTTAAGTGTTTTTCTGACTGTCCGGTCAGCTATCCATTTACACTATTTGAGTTACGGAACAAAATTCACAGGTCTGAAAATTGCTTGAGGTAGGTCATCCTGTCCTCATTTATTTTTTGTCAGAGTTACTTTATGGTTGTGGGGGGGGGGCTGATTTGAAAAGCCAGCAGGTGTGTGCCCTTTAGAAAGTGCTGTAGAGGCACTGACCACGTTGAAAGTACAAGGCAGTCGCACACTCGCTGAGCCACAATGCAAAAGAAATGTATTAACTTAACACCAAACTTTAGCAAAGTGCTCTCTTCTTCAACGTACTGATGCTTTGGAACACACTTTGGAAAATGGTCAGGAGTAAAGTATAGATAAAATTTAGAATTGTCCTTAAAACATGAGCAGAGATACTATTGTCTGTCCTTTATTTGTCCCCTAATGGCTCTCATCTCTCATCTGACAGAAGCCTCTGTATACTCTGATGCAGGGAACTGTAAATATTATGCTGGTGTGCAAGTCAGTTGCACAATAATATAGAAATTGAATACATTTTCTGGCTCTTTGTCTGTACACACAGTTACATCACAGAATTACATCTGTAGAAATGACGTATGCAGACAGCTTTAGTGTAATGGCCACCCTTACAAACCTTTTAACTGTGAGCAGAGCTGGTGAAAAAATAAACAAAGACGGACTGGGTGGAGAAAAGCCTATCTTTGATTTTTTTTTTTTTTTTTTTTTACCTTGATAGAGAGGAAAAAGTCAAGACCCAACAGTGTCAGACAAGACAATTCCACAAGAAAGTGTTTTTGAGGCCAGACTCCAAACTGAGAGCAGACTGAGCCACTACATCCTAAAATTGGCACTAAAATTGGCATCACTCGAGTCACAAGCAATTGCTTCTCTAAAATCCGGGCTGCCAGCAAGTTTCATGATGATCAACTGACACAAATGGTCAGAAGACACTTAATTGCATTTCGAAAGTCTGAGAGCTCTTTCAGTCTTGTACATTAGATTTTTTTTAATCCTTTATGAAAATGGTTTGCATGCGCTTCAACCACCGCACTGCTTGATATTTGCTCTGAATGAGTCAAAGCATGGAGCCACAGAGAAACTAGCCTTAGGTCAAGTCTGTGAGCTGTGTGCTAAAAATCCAAATGTGTACAGAATCAGGAAAAGCATCTGTTCTGTTGTGTATAATGTGAATTACTGTTTGACTCAGTCTCTGATACTCTCTCTAATTTTGGTATTTTTTGACAAATTAAAAAACATGTTTGCATCGTTTGCAAGAAACGTTTCAACCACTCCTTACCTCCTTCAGGAGCTCCCTGCTTTGCGAGTAGTTATCCTTGTCGGAGAATATCTCTGACAGTTCCTCATATCTCCTCATTGCTTCCCTGTTAAGAGTCAAACCAAAACCAAAATGACTGGCGATAAATGTACATTTATGTTCTAGTATTATTCGGGCTGATGAAGGGAAATGAAGATGCATAAAAAAACAGCTTATTCAAAGTCTGTTTTTCTCAACAGCTTATTTCAAGGCTTTTTTCATGCATCCTTGAGCGGGACATGATTCTGTGTCTCAAAATACTCTGTGCAAAAGGAGTTATTTGAAAGTCTGAAAAGTCAAAAGCATGTTAACTTATTCAACAAGTCACGAACACCAAATCGCACGGACACAGAGACACAGAGTCCCTCATAAATAAAATGTCCCAAAAGTAACACCAGTCCCCTGTAATGCTGTTTGAAGCTATGAGGAGACTGTACTGTCCTGTCCCAGAATCTTTATTATCATCAATGAAATATATTCCTGACTTTGGGCTGGGTCTCTTTCCTTAAAGGTTATTTTTTGAATATGTTTAGTTTATAATGTAAGCATCAGTGAATGATTACTACATCATCACGTTTTTCTTCCCAGAACTACATGCGTCAGCTTAAAGTATCCATTCGAGTTAGAATTGAGGCTCCAGGTTCAAAAGACATTTTGTTTGCAGAATAAAAAGAAAGAAAGAAGAAAGAAAGAAAGAAAGAAAAAAGAGAGGAAAAACATCAGTTAGCCTGCTTCCTCAGCTCTGTTATGAAGATGTGCAGTTTCTGGGCCTTAAAGGTCAATGAAAGTTCAATATCTCAAGGACATTTCCCTTGTGTTTTTGAGTTGTGGCCTGTTTTGCTGGTGTCTGCCAGCGGTTTATGTTACCTCCGGTCATTCTTACACGGGTGCTGTATGATGAAATATTTCAACAGTTCCTTGTTTTCCACATTTTAAATACATAAATATTCCATTGCCTGATGTGACTTGAATTTAAGTGCTGGCTCCTCAAAGGCTAGACACAAATAAAAAAAAAATAATAATAATGACAAAACAATAAGATTTTTGACAAAATCATTAAGGCAGAATGTTAACTGTGATGGATTACCATCCTCAGGCATTTTTCAACTATGTGAAAGATTATTTTCATTCCAGCAAATGAAGGTAGAAAAATGAACATCTAAAATTAAACAGACAGTGTGCAGACACCACTGAGAGTTATGTAAATGACAGAGGTAACCTGGGCCATTAGCACAAATGTAAAGAAGAGTGGCATTGCCCTTTAATGGCCCTTTAAAAGAGAGCGTGCTGCAGCCACAGACCTGTCGGTCTCCTGCCAGGACCTGCGCAGGCGGTGGATGGGGTTACTCTGCAGGGCAGACACAATGGCATACAGGGAGGAGAAGTTCTTCCTCGCTCGGCACTCCTGTTGAAAACACACACGCGCGCACACACACACGCGCACACATGCACATACACACTGTAACTGAGAGCACCTGTGGGTGGGGGTCTGCCTGGCATTAAGTTACACAGTCTGTCTGATATGCTGAATAATGTATACTCCAAAAGAGGTTTGTCACAAAAGAAACCTGAGACAAGCTTAGGACAGCACTTTGGCAGCAAACCATGATACCCTGCTATGCCAAAGAGGATGTAAGTGTGTGTGTGGGCGTGTGTGAGTGTGTGTGTGTGTGTGTGTGAGAGAGAGAGAGAGGGAGATAAAATATGTCTTCCAAGAGGAATATTGGAGAGAAGCTGTGTTTCATTCACAGATAAAGAGGTTTGGAAAGGATTCAAACTGCTCATTTGACCATAGCGATTGCATTATGGGTGTGTGTGTGTGTGTGTGTGTGTGTGTGTGTGTGTGTGTGTGAGTGATGGTGGTGGGTCTTGTCCTTGTTGCAAGCTCTTAGTGCTCTAAATTAAAAGAAGCTGAGTGTCTCACACAAAAGGCACAATACACTTATAAAACCATGGAACTCATTTCACCCACATTAATATTTGTGAAATGACAATTCTGGCCAGCAGATATGAGTTTTTTTCTAAAATCATTTTCCATTTTCAGAATATATTTATTTTTTCTGGACTGTTTTCCTGGGGTTGACAGAACTTTTTTCATTTACCACATTACATACACACCTTCTGGAGGTGTGCTGAAACTTTGACTAATTATTTTTTTATGATATACCAAACCTCTCCTGCCCAAACAGGTTAGCTGTTACTGAACACAAAGAGAGAGTGATCTTTTAGTATTTGCTGCTCTGTCCAGAGAAGAAGTATGAACCATTTCGCTGTCAGCCACTGACAAATCTGAAATTGTTTGTGTGGTCATAGTTTAACAGATGTCTCTAAAACCAAGAAAACTGTCAAGCTGTTCTGTTTGTGTCTGTTTGGCCAGTGCCAGGGTAGTTATTAGAGATGGAGATTATTGTGGGAAGCTATATTTATGGTTGGTGCTGACAATTTCCTTGTATCTTTAATCAGAGTGGGCCGTGCACACTCATTAAGTTTTGCATTTTTCAAAGTGGACACAGTGAACCCATCCTGTAACCTTAACAGGGATTCCCACCCATGTTCTTCGTCTTATTTCTAGGCTCAAATCAAGGCTTTCTTGCATAGGTGATATTCACATCAGATCCAATGTATGTCCTAACTATGACCTTTGACCTTTTTGCGTGAGGCACTGACCTCCGCCACGCTGATCCATTTCTCCAGGAGTCGAGCTCTCTGCTGGCTGCGTAGCTTCGTGGGCCAAAGGCAGGAGGCTAGAACTGCGTTGGCCAGCTTGTTGAACTGATGTACGGTGGCCCGGACAGACCAACACACGTCCTCCCTCCCCTTCTTGTCCCGCTGAGACCACAGGGAGCCGAGGCAGTGGTACGGCACCAGGCGGACAAACAGCTCCTGAAAGGGGGAAGAAACTTGTCTTGGCTGATTTTGAGCTGCAAAATCAAACAGCGTGAGCCGCACAGTGACGTTTTTCTCCTCGGATTTTCTCTTGACGGAGTCTGAGTTTCTGTGTCTGTTGTCTTTTTTTTTTTATCATGTCTCATTTTAACTGCTCAGGTCTTCTTTCATTTACACCAAACAATCATCTGCTGCTGCTGCTGCTGCTACCGGAAAAATGAAATCACATCACTTCCTGTGCGCCAGAGGAATTTTCTCAGGAAAGCGCAACCCACCATCAGGTGTTTTCATGAACTGGCAAGAGGCTGAATCACTATTGTGTCATGGAGACTAGCAAAATGGAAAATATGTGTGTGAAAATCTTAGACTACAACTTGCAGAATCACAAAGTTCACAGTGACACGGGCGAACGCAGACAACAGGACATCAAATATAATCCAAAGTGACAGTGAAAGACTCACTGTGTGTAGGCAGTGTCACTCTATACATAAATAAATTCACATCAGATTATATCTAAATACAAGTTTCATGAGGTTGTGTGGTGCAATTTCACTTTTAGTCAGTTTTTCGATTCAGTTTCGGTGTTCGGTGCTTTGCCTTGTGTCTTCATTAATAAACCCGTGCCAGCTCACCGTCTCTATCTTGGTGAGCTGCTCGGCGATCAGCCCGGCGGGGAATCCCAGGATGCACGTGGGGTCAAACCTGGAGGCGTCAGGAGGAGGTTTGGTGACCCTGGTCTGATCTGCAAAGGGTGAAAGCTGTTCAGTAAAACTCTAAGAAAATAAATGGACCACACAAATGGATCATACTTTTCCCTTGTAACAGATATTTCTTTACTTTGCACGTCCTTATAATAGTATTAATAGTAATACGACATCAGTGCTGCAGCTCTGACTCTTTACTATGGGATGCTTGTACTGCTGCTGATTCAGGAATTTAATCTTATCCCGTAGATTCAAAGCCATTCTGGTCGAGTATTACACGTTTAAAATGTAAATCTAAAGAAAACGGCGGATACCGGTGAGAGCACAGCGGCTTATCTGCTCAGGCTTGTTCGTGATGACTCAATGTAATTCCAACTTTGATGTCCAAACTAATAATGATGTTGATTTGCTGCAGGGTAGCGTGGCGACAAAAACAGCTCAACAAGTATCTGTGAGAACATGGGACAAACCCCAGGAAGTGCTCATTCAGAAGAACTTGCAGAGGGGAATATATGCTTTAATTTACTTTTACTCAGTTTCTTACATCAAAGAAGAGACAAAAACACCTTTTTCGCGTCTTATAGGGCTGCAACATTTCATTCTTATCCCAATATTTTGGATACACCTATGGCTGGACAATTTTACAGAAAAGTCAGTATTACTGACGGCATATTATGGCAGCGAGTCCTCGAGGCTGCAATGAAAAGCTCACGGGTCTGATCCCGGCAACAGCCAAGCATCCTGCTGAAGGGCCCATGAGCAAGGCGCTGAACAATACAGCTCACCCACAGTAAGCCACCGCACACGCTAAACTTGTGTGATGATTGGTACCAGCAGCTGCAGGTAATGGATAACTAATGCAACAGCACAAGTCTCGTGGTCTGCACCTCCTTACTCCGCATTATAATAAAGACTTTAAATGTCGGCCCTTATTAAAAAACACTGTGAGGAGGTGAGGCGTTCTTTTCCTTCGCACGGGGCGATGTTTAAAGTCCTTATTAAAAAGCACGGGAAGGTGGCAAAGAGCGTGCAGCTTTCTCTTCCTTTATTAGGGACTTAAATAACCAGAAATTATTCAACATCACATCACTGAACTGCACACGGCACACCAACCTGGCCAATCTGTGATCACTTCATAAAAAAGGACACCAACAAGATAAGAGAGGTAAAAGATTCCAGCTTTTTCTGCTTGCCGAACGTTGTTTATGCTTCCCTCTTACATCTCAACTATTATTATTGTTGTTGTTGTTTACTGTTCATTTGATAAGGGCCGATACGATGCACATAGACAAACTGGAAACGGCTATGTGATGCAAGTGCAATCATAAGTGTTTTTTAGCGGATGCTTATTTGCAACGCCCATCCCTAGAAGGGCTTAGTGAGCAACATAAAAAGAGATAAATAAATAAATAAAATAAAGGAACACAAAGTAAACTGATTACAGTGAGATAGAATACAACACATATTTAACAGTAACATAGCTGCAGAGAATTAGAAAAGGACAGAAGAGAAAAAAAAAAAACTAGACATGAGAACAGGTTTGTTGCTGAATTAACCAGCAGATTTGGTAGCTCTCTTAAAAGTGGGGAAGTTTACAGCAAATCGTTACATCTTATGGGTCCAGAGAAGCAGCCATGCCAGAATTTAATTTGGGAAACTAGTGTGAATCCGTGGCACCTTAATTAGCTGGGATGTGACACTCCTCTCTGCTGCAGCTCCACTTTGTGATTTCGGCTGGTTAGGCAGATGCGGCGTTACACAAAAAGCCTTCCGCCGCTTTAAACGTGTCATGTAAAATAATTACCTGCGTGGGAGTCAGGGAGCAGAGCCTTCTCGCTGAGCTCCTCGGCTATCCTGAGGATGTGAGCGCGGAGGTCAGCCGCCGACGAGGAGTCCTGGGGGAGGAGGGGAGCCAGGCGCAGCAGGCGGGACGGCTCCCCCAGAGCCCTGAAGTCCTCCGGGTACTCCGCCAGCCACGTGCTGAACACCGTGCACACCGCTCTGCACCAGCACAGGTGGGGGAAGAGCGAGAGAGAAAGGTGAGAGAAGATTACAAAGGAATGTTGTGGCATTTCCTTCCTCTTTCCTGTTTCTTCATGCGGTGTTTTCCCGTCTTGCAGCACCACTCCCCAGGCCCCAGAAATATTAGTTAACACCTACTGGCTGCATGACTCCTGTCAAGAGGCTGCTACTGGTGATCTAGGAAGCTTTCTCCTCTCGTCATGTGTAATTATGTTCATTGTCAGTCTCTACTTCCTATTTTTATGAATGGATGAACCATTTTTTTGTTGTTTTCTTGATCCTTGTGGGCTGATCTGCCTTATTCTGCCTTGTTTCAGCATCATTTATACAGTTTCAAATGCGGTTTGTAATAGGAGGTCACCCCGCCTTGTTATGATGTGGTAATGAATGATGAATGTCACTCATTTCTCAAAATAATAAAATTCAGAAATGCCCCAGGAGTTCACGACTGCTCTTTTACCTCATCGTAACACAAAATACCAGAGCATTTTGTTCCATTTTGTTATATTTTTGTGTATGTTTGACATCAAAACATTAGATTCAAGACGGGCGTTTAAACGTGATTCATTAATATGAGTTTCTGGCGCGCACCTGAGGGGTTTTTATCCTTCCTCAGCCTCATCCTTAACATCAGGAAACAAAGTGCTGTGCCCTCCCATTTCAAACTGCATATTTTGCCTTTAGTCTCAATATGAGACTAAATGACTTGTAGAGATGGATATTTTATGTGTTATTTTTGTGTTTCCACACTCGCTCATCGTACTAGAAAGAAACCCATCCTGGCTGTCGTTGTCACTCCTATTATTCTTATTAGTTTATAGCATTCCAATAGCTTTTGCATTCTTTCCTTTTGCATTTTTTCCTGTGTTTCTGTGTGTTTTCAAACATACCAAGAAAATAATTAGATGAACCTATATGTGGTAACATTCAACTACGTTACAAAATTAAAGGTACATTCATTAAAAACAAGGTAAAAAGATGGATAAGAGAACAATTAATTAATTAACAATTAATAGTTGTTTTTAAGATTTTTTATTTTTTATTTTTTTTTAAGTTCAGATTGATTCAGCCTGCCTAAGGATTTGCCACAGGCTTTTCTTAAGTTTAAGAGGCACGACAGTGACGTCGCGATCACCTTTGGGTTTTAGCCTTGATTTTTCGGACAGTTTATGCCTGACCATGTAATGCACTTAAAAGAAGAATTTTAAAATCAGTCTTGAAAGGAGGGAGGCCAAAATCAGCATGATATGGGATCAGGTCCTGGCAAAAAAACCCTCTGATCACTCTGTCGAGCTAGTGAAGACTGATTGAGGCAGGTGAATAATGCAGAACAGACTGGAATTTATCAAAGATATTAATATTTTCCAACACATCTAAAAGTTGCCTAGAAACCGCTCTCTCAAGGGGATTGTGCAGAAAGGAAAGAAAGGAAGCTTGGAGATGTGAGGGAGCAAAGATTCACGACTGTTTTTGTTCAGAGAGGTTTAATGATCTTGAAATCACCGGCGTCACGTTGAAAAATACGCACGCTATTCACAACAGTGAGTAAGCCTGGACCGATGGCACAAAGGCATTTTTAAAGAAACACATTTGAAAGGAGCAGATGACATCCGTGCAGTCACGAGTGAGAAAGAGTTTTCCAAGAAATATTATCTGGTAATGAAACGGGATGTTCAAGACTACCTACCCAACAATAGTCGAGGCTGCAATCTTGGATCTGATAATGTCTGTGTTATCGACGACAAAAATGATACAATGTTCGCAGTCATGGTTACAAAAGATAGGAACATGCGATGAAGTAGGTTTCACTAACTCTGCCCTTCTAGTTGAAGATTGACTCAGAGCAGCAAAAAAAAAAAAAAAAAAAAAAAAAACTATAAAAATTCACCCTAAGTCACTGACTGCTCTTTGATATTACTATATTACTGCCTTCTGTGGTTTCCCATTGATGCGATCAGCAGGTTCCAGTATGCAGAGGACACCCTTTAATGGCATCCCCGGTGTCAGCTCTGCTCTAGCTATTCTACTAGTGTCAAATCTGGACTGGCAGGGAGAGGAGCACTGAAAAAGGAGACAAAACAAACCAACAAAACATCCAGTAATGTTCACCTACTTTTGATTTTTAACCCTGGAAAAGAGAATTGATTTTGCACCAAAGGCAGTTCAGCATGTGCATTTATATGTGGAGGTGACGCTCGGTATTACTGTTTTCCATCTCAAACATCACCCACTGCCTGCATCAGTCAAAACTGTTTAGTTTTACCGTTTCCAAATCGCTTCAAGCAACTACTTTTTAAAAATTGTATTATACTGCAAGGACAGAACACCTTCCATGTGGCATATTCAGTTTTGTATCGCATTATGTAATATGTTACAAGAGCAAAAACAAGTCTCAGTCGTGAAAATGTCCTGATGTTTCGGTATTAAAACCTTCATCAAGTCTGAAACATTTGAGAGAACAAAGGTTTTAAGAGCAGATGCATCCATATGTTTTCACTAGCAAGGCAAGAGTGCAACATGCAGGAGTTTCTTTGCAATTTTGTGTAATTGCAAAGACCTCACTTTCTCCCACTGGCACCTGCACAGGGATAAGAACAGGTGTGCAAAGTCCAGCTCACTGTGTGTGCAAAACTGACTTTGGCTAAAACGAATGCTGATGCTGAATCTTTATTTCAAGTGCCAGCTAAATGCTTCAACTCTAAATGTAAACATAATGGCAGATAGTAATGCAGTGAACCTAAATATACGACAATGCACATTTGTTCTTATGTCTATATATTTATGCATGTTTTATTTCCATTTGTAAATGTGACGGTGTGAATATCTAACAATCCACACTGGCACATTCGCTCTGTAAATCCGTTGGTGTGCATATCATCTTAGACTTTGCTGCTGCAATGACCCAAATTCCCCTCAGGGATCAATAAAGTTTCTTCTTATTGTTAAAAACACACAGAAGACAGAACAGTCGCAGGCAAACACAGTATACACACACACACACACACACACACACAGCCTGGAAATAATGATATTCCCCAAAATAGAAGCAAAAAAAAGGGTACTGGATGAGTAACGATGCACTTTTTTGCGTAGGAATATGCACACACACACACACAGGCACAGAAACCTAAGCAAACACACACACACACACCAAGTCACACTAAAAGTTCCCAAAAGAGGTTGGGTGGCATTTTCAAAGCCTCACTTGTTAAAAGATTGCCTCGTCTGGCTCCGCACGCCGTCCCCAGGTGGGTGCTCCAATCTACGAACAAGAGAGGAAAAGTGCAAAAAGAATTAAAGCGGAGCGGGAAAAAAAAAAAAAAAAAAAACAGGAAAACACTGGCATGAAAGAATCATTCAGCTTCAAATGCACACATCTGCTATGTCACAAATGCTGCTTATACTTTCTGATGAATTTATTTAGAGCTTGTTTTTGCAAAGCGGCATTTTAGAGAAGGTCTTGTCCTAGTGTTTACAGGTACGTCGCGCTTGTTGCCACGACTACAGAGGACATGCAAAACAGTTCACTGAGCTGACGCGATCTCCTTTTGCTTCCTTGGCAAAACTTTCCCAACAGGTGTTTCATATAAATACCATCATTCCTTAAACAGAACTAAAGGCTTTCACATGCACTTAAAACAAGAATTATGTTGGTTAAGAAAAACACCACGTTGGAGTCATAACACATCGGCACACACAGGTGCTTCCTACAGCGTGAAGTGTCGCCAAGCTGAGCAGTTAATCAGGGAAGACTTTCTTAAATGACAAAGCCACAACACCTGTTTATCCAGTGAAAAGGGATTGATTTCAGGCGTGTAGCAAAATGATAACCCTATTTTATCATTTATTTTTAAGTATGCCTTTGCAGCAGATTGTTTTGAGGTAATATAACTGACCGATCCAGCCAGGGACCGACCACTTGGGTCTGTGAAGGGCACAGTGTCATAAAGACCTGTGGTATCTTTCACTGCCTTTTGCCACTCGCTTACAGGCTATAAAACTGTTCAAATGTTACCTGATGAGGGCGATTCAGACGTAACACCTGCTCTGCTTCTCATCCTGACAAAAAAAAAGTTCTTTTTTAAGGAAACTGTGGAGTTTTAATGTAGATAAGACACCAACGTAGATGTTTCAGTCTGCTTTTAATGAATCGGTACTTTCTTTTAATGCCACTTGTTGGTCAGGCTGTTGTTACAATTGGCCGTTTAGTTCAATGTTTCTTGCATTATCCAATGTATTACATAGTTCAGGGTAGCTTGGCTGCTGAGCAGAGGATAGACACAGCAGGAGCCAGATGTACTTTCTCTATCTTGTTAGTTAAGTCTGTTGCATTAGATACACGCCCAGTCAACATTCACACACTAGCATCACACATTCTGGAAACAAGGCATGGACAGTGGTTAGCCTGTCCATGTCCGGGTAAGTGGCCAATTATTCTCGGTTGCGTTTAAGTCCAACCTATGTACGGGGCAGGCCCAAGCCCAAGAACATAAATGTGTATAATTTCCTGATATCAGGGCTCTTTCTGACTGAGATCCTGCGGGAGCTCTGTCACACTGAGACCAGCGCTGCCTTGCTTTATATGTGACCATAATAAATATTGCATCAGAAAATTGAAGACTGACTCCGGTCTGTTCTTGGGCTTTCAACAAAAGAATCGGGAGCTAACACTGTGTTGTAAGATTTCTGGTGTGACTTCAACAGCTGTATGAAGAGAGGCTCATCTCTCTGTCTGGCTCTCTTCACCCTCTGCATGTTGAGGTCCAACTGCTTCCTCCAGGGCAAAGGTTTAGTCTTCCTAAATGCAGCACCGAGACGTATAGACTATTTTTGATCTTTAGATCTACCAGCAAGTGATGTCTGGGTCCTGTGTTGCGTCCTGAATAAGTTATCGTCATGTGTATGTTGTATTTTTCACTACTGGCTGGAACCCAAATTGCCCCAGGGGGACATTAAAGTTTTACCTTACCTTACCTTACACCATGTGTTGTGGTTAAAGGCTGCGTTATTCTTCTGCAGCTGGAGCTACATTGTAGTTGTATAAGGTGGTGAAAGTATTTAAAGTTGTACAATGGTGAGTCTTTATGCTGCTAGACAGCTGCGTCAAGTTTGGATTAATTCATGCAAACAAAGCGCAGATTAAAAACAGAAGCAGTTGTGTAGACACATCTGTGGTTTCCTGATCAACATTCTGGTATGATTTTTGGTATTAATTTAAGGGAGAGCTAGTAATCTAAATAGTGTGAGGATGAGGTGCCCTACAAATGAATGTTTTTGCAACCTCCTTGGCTTGTCTTTACTGCAGTGGAAATCAGCCAAAACAAGGTGGAAGAAGAACAGAGCGATCAATTAAACCAAACACAGCTTTTGTAGTCTTGCGTCGCCCTACATGCAGCGGTATTTTAGGAAAGATGCACGCATGCTACAGGAGATCAATGCAGAATACACAGGAGCCACAGACACACACACAGTGTAGCTATGGAAGTAAAAACCGGCCTCTCTTGATGGACGATCACACACACCGGCCAATTCCATCATTCAAAAACATTTTCACATTGGTCCAGAAAAGATCACATATAAATACAGTTATATATCAACTGCTTTATGGTGGAGAAGCTGCAGGTTTCTATAGGACTTCATTCACTTAATTTGTAAATGCATACTTGTTTAGCTTGATCCAGCCATGTTGCCATTCTCTGTGAGATTTGTGCCTCCAAATAAATTTATACATCAACTTATCAACTTATCAGTGTAGTTGGGAGACTCCTGTTAAAAGTGACTGTTGTAGCTGAACTCCTCTTCCCACACAAATCCAGCCAGACTGGACACTGACAGCCTGACAGCTTCCTACCTGTCAATGAGGATGTCCAGCACTCTCTTGGTGGAGGTGAAGGACCGATACGTGGAGAGGAAGATGGTGATGAAGGAGGAGTCGCCCATGGAAAAGGAGTGGAGGAGGTGGAGCACCAGCTTCTCCTCCGTCCCGGCCTTCACACACTGGGAACGAGTCGTCACCGTCTAGAGGGTGACAGAGAGAGAAAAGATAAAAGTTAACGTCATGGTGAACACACGGCCTTTTCAATCACTCGTTTCAAGCAGTTACGAGTGAATCCAATCACTCACAAGAGACGAGACATTCTTACCATCGGACTGGTGGGGGCGCCATGCTGTTGTTTGACCACCACCGTGTAGATCACGCCATCCTCCTCTTCCTCCACCACGGTGGACTGCAGCGGAGACAAATCAAGGTAAATGAGCATTCATATAGCAAGGCGAGGCAAGTTTTCAGCACAGAAAAGCACATTTCATCCACAAAGGAACTTCAAAGGGCTTTACAGCACAAAAGGCATAAAGGAAAATAAAGAATGAAAAGAATGAAAAGTAAAACGGCAGCAAAAAATAAATAGCTTAAAAATTAATAAAAGGCAGTTGTAGGCGGCACATGTTTTCCAAGGCTGACGACTTGTGCATTTGGAGAATTAGAGGAATGTGTCAGATAGTGAGAAACCTAAACTCTGAGTTTTAAGCATAAGCACCGTTTGTGTCACGTGACGGTTTGGACGGTGGAGATTCAATTAGAGCGTGTCGGCACCATTTTTCACTGCTGATGCTGATTGCAAGGACTAAACTTTGAGTATAGGCCAGTATTTAGCGCTAATCCAATATGCTTTATCCTTTTACTGAACAATATAGACGCAGGCCATTAGTCTGAGCTCATTAGACAAAAAATGAATGAGATATAATCCATAATACAGAGATCTAAAGCCCTTGCATGTGTGACAAAGGCAGAAAATGAAGCTGTTTGAACTGATTTCCCACATGCTGCATCAAGCTCTCAGTATCCAATATTGGCCTTGGGGGAAGTCCCTGACACACTAACCCTGTTTGATACTAGTATTGGCTCGATATCCATCTACGGATGCCAGAATTTGTATTGATTATCTCCAGCCTCTCTAGCCTGTTGGAAAGTCGGCCTTACCAGGTCCAGAGGACAGTACCACGTGGTCTTCATGGGCGAGGGCTCAACCTGAAGAAGAGAAACACAAAAAAAACATGGCATCATCAAGACAAAAATACATATTAAGTGTCACACTGGCATTTGGTCCATCCAGAAAGAAGTTCGATAATGCAACACATCACAACATGGAGTCAGGGCAAAATGTAAATGTTGTTTAATGTCACTTTTTTTTATGCTTCAGTTCATTTTCTTGCACCGAGCTCTGGGTAACAACTTGGCATTCATGTCAGCTAATGGACGGGCTTATTGAATTATAATTACAATTACAGATTTTAGTGTTTTTCCTTGCCTACGTGGTGAGTGGGTTTGCATTTCCCTTGATTCTTGTTCTGTATTCAACTGATGAGCAAGTATTCACATGGTTATTAACCCTTTGATGCATGAATTATGAAAGCCTGAGTCAAGATTTTTTTTTCTTATGTGTTTTTACTCTTCTTAGGGCATGAACACTTTTGTGAGTCTTCTCTTTAAGGATGCAGGACTGGTATTACCATGTCATTATACTGGTATTAATATGTTTTCAGCAACAAGAACTGACAGTCTCTGCATAAACCTCGATGGAGGGGAGCAGCAGAGAGCACTTTAACAGCTGATACCGCCATTGAAACCATTGCATTTAGGAGAAAATGCCTTTAAACAGCTGTCCACTGTAGTGACTGCTATACGCCAAAGGGTTAATTCATTAACCCTCTATAATATTGAAAATCACGATATTTTGACCCAATCAGCAGAGCTTGTGTTGATTCAGGCAACATGACTGGTCTCTCTGGCCAGGGTTGATGTGGCGAGGGGCGCGACTGTAAAGTTTTGAGTGAGTGAACAGCTGCATAGTCCCGTAAATAGCAATATCCTTGCGTTGCCACTGGAAGTAGATGCCCTTTAAGCCCCAAATGTCAGAAGACAGTAGCAGATATTCAACTCTGCCGCTGTGGGCAACCAAAGAGCTCTGCCAGTGGCTTGTAAACATCAGATAGACACACACATGACCTCCACCCCCCCAACACCTCCCCTCCATCACAATCACACATACAAGCAAACATCAGAAAACAGGAGAAGCCAGAGGAAACCAGCAAAAACATCACTTTAATTGCTTTAAGTGCATTGTAAAGTACAAGAGTCTATCTGAGCATCGCTGGTGCCCAGAGTGATCAATAACTTCCAGGACATATGGACACACATGGCAGTGGGACAACAGGATCCCACAGTGCCAGACAGTCTATCAGACAGCGCATCGCTCATATCACTTTAATAGACAGGAGAACCAGAGGAGTGTTGAGACACAACGCTCAAGAGACATTTGAATCCTGCCAAAGCAGCGGCAATAAGAGCCTCGAAAAGCACTTTTGCTAATACATCCTTACAGCAGGGTGTGTCGGAGATGAAGCTAATGGCCAGCCACTTTAATGTGCCTTTAACTAATACACCGATAAATATCACTTTACACTCCTCCTGACATTGAACCCCCTCGCCGCGGTGACTTTCCACGATGAAAAATGCATCAGGGAAAACACAGTGATGTCATCATTAGTGTCTGATGACATAAGCGGCCCAGTTCAGACGGCTTGAGACCCACTCAAAACAAGCAAAAACACAGCCATAACATTGTGTTTAAACTCTATTTTACCTCACACAAGACACTAATTACTTGCTCATTCATTTTCATTTCCCTGATCTCTTTGGTTCCGCCTGCGAGTTCAGAGCTTATCAGCAAAGACGCGCTTCATATCGACTGAGCAGGGCTGTATTGTGCAGCAGACACTGTTGTTTATGCTGTACTATTTTCCCAATGCAACCTATGGTGTAATTAGCCATTGTAAGCATCTGTTAGCCTCTATTAGCCTCATTCAAATTACCTTGACTTGACTTGATGAAAGGTCAGCACTCACAGCCGGCGCCTCTTGCATTCAAAAAAGATCCTTCTGTATTGGATGTCTCTCCCTCTGAGATGGAGTGTGTGTGTGTGTGTGTGTGTGTGGATCAAACCAGTTATTCTACCCACTTGCTTCTGCAAGGTAAATCCTCTGACTCTTAATCTTTCCCACGAAATCGACTCCAACACACACACACACACTCACGCACACACACACACACACACACAACAAAGTTACCTCTCACTCGGCAAGTCCAGACTGGTAGCAATCCCTGAGCTTCCTGAAAATGTTCACAAGAAAGCAGCAAATGCCATTTTTCCCAGTTTCTTGCATCTGTTTTGGCCTCTTGAACGTTCCTCGACCACCAGTGTGTTCGCCGTCTGTTGACCTAGTTTTATGTATTTATGGCTTTGCCCTTTTTTGTTCTCTGGATCCTGTGGCTCTGTATGACAGAAACACACCTGAAGCGGAAGCTAAGTCCAGCCCCTGTGAGCCTGCATCACCTGGGCACACCCATTATACACACACACACACACACACACACACACACACACAAACAGACAGGACAGGTAGATATCGCCTAACACTCATTTGCAGTGTCTCACTTTTACACAGCCACGCACAACGTAAACACACACACATACACACGCACACACACACACAAACTGGCTCACTGTTCACACATATAAAGACCTTCCTCAGTACAGACACTCACTCACTCACTCACACACACACTCACTCACACACACTGACAGAGAGACAAAGCCCCGCAGCTATTTCCAGAACAATAACCCCTCTCTTTCAATCTCTCCTCTCCTCTGTCCCGCTCTCTTTCCCCCCCATGACCTTCCCATGCAGATAAACCAGTTTCTGTTTTATTCCACACAAAAAAAACGCAGCAAAGCAAAGCAGCAATTAGCGAACATCTGATATCAGCTGGCCTGGCCGGACAGCCCTCCCCATTCACTCTGATAAGCCCGGACTATGCCTTAACAGAAATGCGGCGATAAATGTCGAGTCAACTAATAAACCAGGAAGTAAGCTGTGTTTGTTTAAAGAGATGACGGCATTGGCAGAGTGAAGCCATGTTTGCCAGCGTTAGGAAACTTCACAGGTGTGTGTGGAGGGCAGTTCGCTTATTAGCATCTCAGCTAATACAAAGTCCAGGCTGTGAGAAAGCCTTATTAACCTCGGCTTTAAGGACAGCGCTGAAAAGAGAGATGCAAGAATATTTTATTGCTTTATTACTTATTTTAAATCTCGGTCAAGTTAGACTAGGCTACCTAGGCAGAAAATAATAATTCAAATTAATAGGCTCATAGTCAAGTTAAAAATGTAAAATGTGTATTGCAGGAATTTTGTCGAAAGAAAATTTGGTGTGTTCCTCATAAGCTATTGGGCCTTTTTTTTTTTTTTTTTTTTTTTTTTTTTTTAAAAAACTCTGATAAGTCACTCAGTCGAAGGTTTTGGAAATACATGTATATTTTGTATTTATTTATTTACGTCTATAGCTGCAAATATCAGAAAAGATATGCAGAAACTCTGTTTGGAATCACTATAATTATGGATTACATATAAAACTCACTCACTCAGGTAAGTACTTTACTTGAGGAGAAGTAAAAATAAAAAATGTTCAGCAAAGTGATCATGAATGTAATTTCCATAAGAGAGAGGCCCACCCATCCCCCGTCCCCTTTAATTTATAACAGCAACACAGCAAAAACAAGCAAACAAACAAAATTATTTTTACTGTAAGATTTCTATTAATTGCATTTCTGTATATATAAAATCACCGATGATTATTAAACTAAGTGTGGAGATACCATGTCATTTAGAGGTTTTTTTTTTTTTTTTTTTTTTAATGAGTAATTATTGCTCTGACAGCTCAGTGGTTGATTGTTAACACCACCTCAGGTAGGTTAAAGTTGGAGACAGTGGGACGTCACAGGTCTGCTAATCGGCCGTCCCCAGCTTAGAAAACCCAGCTCCGCATACAAAAACCTTTATTTGCCCTGTCAGGAAATTTGCAAGTCTGACATCACCTATAATTAGGCCCTGCTCAACCAGATAAAGTTAGCATGTTAATGTGGCTGTGTTTACCTGCGCTGTCTTTGCTTACGGCTAACACTCTGCAAACGAATGCCGGGACACAATGTGGCAATATGATAGACAGATACAATGATACAATGTTGCAAATAATTCCTAAATATCAAAGAGAGAAGGAAAAAAAAAAAAGATCCTCCAGCCAATAAACTGCTGTGAAACTCCAGGTTGTAGTGGAGGGAGGTTTCAACAGGCTGCACTGTGGACCTTTCAGAAGCAGATTAAGAATCTCTCTCTTTTCAATTCCGCTTTGCTCGTGCTGAAAAATCCACGGCGAACATGGAAAACATGTGAAGGGAATTATTTGTATATTATGTCATCGCTGCGACACACACAGAGCGGGTATTGTGCGGCTTGTGCTCTGCGTTCAGGCAATTAGCAGTGTGACTACAGCAGTGAGGAGCCAGTGATTTTCAAAGAGATACACAGCAAATTGTGAAAGCGGCTCTAAGTATAACTTGTTTACATTTTAGATGCTGTTACTTCCCCCTCGGCCGCAGTCCTGCCTCTTACTTATAAGAGGGCGGAGGTGATAATAGATGCTTGGCTTTCACCTCTCTTACTTGGCCATCCTGTGGGTCTTTCTTACAAAGGGGGAAACCAGCCCTTTAGTCTATTTTCTTACTCCAGATATAGGCTGATATATTGGGAGACTTGTGATTAAAGTATTCAGTGGAGCATTTAATGAAGTTGCCTCCCGAAACTAGACTGAATCTGGGTCAGAGGAACCAGCATTAACTATGGGGAAACTTTTCAAAATGATCCTTTATTTGCATCTCAGTTGCCTCAAAGGCAAGAGGATAAGGATTGTGATTACAGGGCCCTGTACCACAGTGGGTGGTTGAGGTTTCTTCCATGGGAAAAATAAATGGGATAAATAAATGCGACAGAGTCCGCAGCTTTCATTCGTGGTTCTCTCATGATTTTCCCCCATGATTCTCCTGTGATTTAGCCAAAACCCGTATGCTGTTTCCCACTTGTTCCATTGTTTGCTGATTTAACACTTTATTTATATTCTTTGCAAGAGGGGACCCTCTCTCATGACTCCAATGTTCTCCTTTTCTTCAAGCCCCCCTCCTCACCCCTCCTCTCGCATACAGGAAGTCCATAATGACTGGAGACAAACACAGGAAGCAGGACGTGCTGTCGTGTTGCGACGCTATTTTTCTTCCCCTCTCCTTCCATCACAAGTGGAGGCTGTGTCAACCTCTGCCGACCAACTACGTCAGCTGTGGACAGCACCGGAGAACAAGGCAGGAAGCAGTCTCTCCATCTTCACCCCCTAGTCTTTGCACACTTTTAAACTCCACTTCCGTCACTTGTCTGCCGCAAACAACAACCATTCTCAGCCTTTTTCCTTAAATAAGTCCACGCAGTTGTGTTTCCACTGTGTGGCGAGGCTTTGAACAAACACTCGTACCACCAGCGCCCTATATGGCGGTCATAAATATATCTTCTGAAGCTTTATTTAAAGATTACCACTGTTTTTGTTTGAGTGGTCCACAACCTCGACCTCTTCCTTCCTATCGCTCTCTCTGCTCCTCTTCTCACGCTTTCATCTATATATCCCATGGTGCCCGTTATCTCCTCTCTTTCAAGTGAGACTCTGTGGCATTCAGGTCAGAGTTGTTCTATTCACTGTAACAGAAAAATCCATCCTCGGTTACTCTGAAACCTGCCTTTGCACAGAGTATTCAGAGCAGGTTATTGGTGGATCTGACCCGTCTTTGATTTCTGTGTAAAGATGTTAAGCCGAGGAAAAGGGGGATGAAAATAACCTGGATCTGACCCACCTCAAGACTGAACAGAAAAGCAGGAGAAAAGCCAGAGCTGCCTTGGTATTTAGTCAGGGTAAAGTAAAGCCAGAGAAATGCCTGTGCAAATGCCACGATTACCATCTCCCACCACAACAAGTCTTTCATCACCTCTGCGTAAAGTGCACAAGGAAGTTGAACTGTCAGTCGCCTACTTGAGGTAAGGTAGAACCACTAAGAATTAAAGCAAAAAAAAAAAAAAAAGCTTAGAAAAACTTTACCTGGGAAATCTACCTTTGGAAAAACTACATATAATATCAAAAAACATCCTGAATATACTGGACATACAAATTTCCTACTTATAAACAATATCACACATATCATCCATGACATAAGGTTTGCTGCTGCATGAGATATAGTGGCTCTCACAGAGTTAGTTGGAGATTTCTTATTATTTCCCAAAATTCCTTTTGACAACCCCCTGAAGACAGCCTTGAACTTGCTACATTCTGTAGGTGAAACAAGTGAAATGTGTTGACAGAGACGTCATCTAAATGTCGTAAACATGGTAAGCATGACTCCCTCTAAAGGCGGCATAAGTCCTTACCACAGCGCCCTGGGTTCGAATCCGGCCCGGGCCCTTTGCTGCATATCATTACTTCCCTCTCCCCTGTCTCTCCTGCTTCTCTCTACTATCACTATCAGATAAACCCGAAATGCCAAATGTAATGCGTTGCCAAATCCCGTTTATTAACAGTGCTTTTCAAACTACTGTTGCAACTCAAATCAGATTTAGAAGCTTGCCCGTTCCCAGATCCCACCCATCTGCACTGTTATCCCCGTCTCCTTGCCTGCACAGAGCAGTTGATCATAATAATCAGACATAATGGCAAAGATACTACCACGGTTAAAAGAATAAAGATAAGTAAATAGAGAAAACAAACATGGCACGCCCTGTTGGCTCACCTTGTGGAGCGCGTGCCTCATAACACGGCCTCAGCCCTTACCAAGCCCTTTGCTGCATGTCATCCTGTCTCTCTGTCCCCTGCCTTTCCTGTCTCTCTCTACAATCGCTATCCAATAAAACAGAAATACAAAAAAAATCTAAATAAAAAGATAAATGGATAAAATAAAAATAAGTGAAAACACAGGGCACGGTAGAAATCAGACTCTACACAACAAGTGTATCGCCTAGCCTGGCTGACATCGATTGCATGTGACAGCAAAGAGCTGTCACTACTAGTTTGGAAAGGCTCCATTCATTTGGCTGTGTTCACTCAGAGTGTTGGTTTAGATTTGTTCTCATATTTGCATTTGCAATACCCCTCATCTGTCAGTCAGGTGAATGCACATTACCCCTCGGCTTGGTACATTAGCTACCATTGTGATCATTACTTGTTTATTTCATATTGGTGATATCCAGCCAGCATTGAATGCCACTCCTCACTGTCACTTTAATAAACCAACAAGATCTGAAGAGCCATAACAGACTCCCACATGAGTCTGATAGGCTATATATCACCAGGCTATGTATCACCTGCATTAAAGAATTAACTCTAAAATATGGCCCCTTGCTCCTTTGCACTCAACAAATTCTCCCCAAAAGCCATAAATCATGTTTTGGGGGAGATGCTTGGATTAAACATTATTCAGTTAAAGAATTCACATCAAAACAAGTTAACACTGATCTGCTGCAAACGTTGCTGCTCCTCCTACTTTGGCTGATTGTGCAACTGGAGGCAGCCTGCTTCACTCACTGCAGACCCTGACACACACACACACACACACACACACACCCAAGCTGCCCTCATTAATGAATGAGTGAGCGTTCCCATACTGGATTCCAGTTGACAGATTGTCTTTGGGGAAAGCCTGTGATATTGTATACTGTTTGTGCAGCAGCACTGAGAGCAGGTGTACAATGCATCGATCGGTCAACCGCCACATACATTATTTACCAAGAGGTCCAGCATCCACCATGTGACCTGAACAAAAAGGAAGTCAGCTCTGCTGAAGAGCGAGTCAGTGCAACTTCTTTTTATAGCCCTGGGGAGTTTCTTGAGGCTATGTGCGAAGTAAGACCAATGACCCGTGAGCAAGTCATGTGTTGCTGTGTCAAACTACAGCAAGGGCCAAGAGAGTTGGTCAGGGGTTCATGTGCAACTGCCCTGCTCAGTGAAAAGGTTTTGTCACTACTGTGTTTTTAGCGACATCTGAAATATGTGGAAAAGAAAAGGTTTTACTGCACGTGGTAAAGCCAAACACATTTGCCCTATTCTGTTCAGGAAAATAATCCTCAAAACTATGTGTAAAATTCACACAGCGACCATCTGAAAAGTCTGACAAGACTCAGCCCACCTTCCCATCAACTTGTTGAACATTAACAGAGGGGACAGATAGTGGGGAAAAACGACCATGCCATGAATCCATCAACTGTTTCCCTTTAAGTTAAACTGGAGTTCATACCGCAGACTTTTTCCAGGTATTTAGCCACATCAGTGACAAACTGCATACAAGGTGAAAATCTAATTCTGGTATAGTATTTTCCCTAAGACAGAAGACTGCAAAACTGCCTTAAAATAAGTGACATCATGTCAGAAATTCCTGCACTGAAACAAGTGAAATTACCTCATACATTTTTGTAGTGCAACTACAATGTTATTACACTGTTGCGTGTTCACATGTACTAACATTTCTTTGAAAATGAATGTCCCCTGCACACACAAACGCACACACACACACACACGCACACAGACTTCTATGGCATATCTCTCTCCGTGAATCACGACTTCACTCCCTCAGGCTTTTCCTAAAACTAGCCGACCGTATCTGCTGTTTACTCAACAAACTGGTACTTGGATGCCAACTGTATGGTTTTCACAGAGAAACCCTCTAAAGACGGTTACCTGTGTTAGCCCGACGAACAATAACAAGCGAAGGGTTCTCCTGATACCCACTCAGGTCTATCAAATCTCTCCTACAGCACAGATCGTGTGTACACAAGCAGAAGTAATAAAACGAGTGGTACGGTGCCACAAAATAGGTGCTACTAAGAGGTCAGCAAAGAAAAACTGAGAGAAATACACCTGCATCTTGTTCCCTGCTGTGCACATGTTGCAGCTACAAATGATGGATGTGTTTTCGGCGAGGCAAGAGAAAACACTCTCACCTGCGAACTGTCCAGGTCATTGCAGCCACTCCCTCTTCTTGATTGGTTGCTGGGCGTTCCATTATCAGGTGGTAAGGGTCGGTAGCCGATGAGAGGCACATCGCTCGACTCCACCCCTGGCAAATCGAAAGCACCTGTTCGCATACTACGGGGGAGCATGGTGGCAGCTGTCAGAGTGTAAGACAGGACACACTAATGGTTAAAAAGAAGGAATTTATGTGTTTACATGTTCAGTGGTACAATGTTTTTCCCCACATGAAAATAAGATGCAGCAATTATTGACCCTTCTTTTACAATTGATTTCCTTGTAAATCACTCCGGATAAGAGCATTGGCCCAATTCCTAAAATGTAAATGTAAATGTAGGTAGATAAAAAGGACAACCTGTGCTGTAATTACAGGCCCAAATCAGCAGGACCACAGGCACTGTACTGCAGCTTTTATGATGCCATTATGGACTAATTAATGTAACACAGAGGATCTCAAGTCATGACCTGCATAATTGCAGCTTTAATTTTAATATTTGAGTCACCCTTTTTATCTGCCACAACCACAGATTATTTTGGACAGTATATAAGGTAGCACCTTGGATTTCCAAAGGAAGAGTGGAAATGTAAAAGTGTAAAAACACTTTAGCCACCTTTACATGAAAATCCAAGACATTCTGAACAACAGCAGTAATAGTAAATGCACTGTGGACCCAGAGGTCATTTGGTAGTTAATTTGTTTAACATATTTCATTGTGCCCTAACCCAGGTCAGGATTTGAATACCAACCCCTCCTTCCATTTCCCCTTTCCTTCTTTGGTATTTGGATTGCCATGAAGATAGACATCAAGTAAACACTGTTTCAGGAAGAGAAGTGTTACAGGGAGAAAGATAGAGAGGAGGATGTAGATACATAACCACTATGCTATACAGAGTATCAAGAGTCACATTTGATGATGCATGGCTGCATAATAATAATGAAACTGCCACTTCAGCACTATGTTTTTGCAGGTCCTGCACAACATACCACATAAGTGAATGTTGTATGCACTGCAGTTTTCTCAGATTCAGTATAATAATAAATACAGAGCAGACTGCTGAATGGCTTCCAGGTGGCCTGGTGGTTCCAGTAACACCACAGTCCACAGATTCAACCCCTTAACAACTAATGTCCAAATCCATGTCAAAATGCTCATGAGCCCTGGAGCCCTGCTTGCCCACAGATTGTAGGTTGCTCTGGATAAGACCAGGAGCTAAAAAAGCTTGAGTGCAATTTAAAAATAACAATAATAATAATGCTAGCACTGCCAACTTTCCACTGTGCTTTTGTCTTAGACACCTCTGCAGCTCCCTGGCTCTTTTATGTCTGATGCAACACTTATTTACTGATCTCCCTCTCTCTTACAGGAGCATTTAGCATCCCCAGACCTAAAAACAGCATTGCAATTTTGTCCATATATTCTGTCCTTGAGGTGACCGGTCGTCATGCTCAACATTTCCATGCATAATAAACCAAAATGTACAGGCCAACTGGAAAAAGCTGTGCATGAGGCATGTTGAGAGGTGCAGTTTGTGCACTGACCAACTGTTACTCACAGCTCTGACTGAATACGAGCTATTCACTGGCTTTGACCAAAGCAAACAGCCCACATATGACTGAGGTGTACACACAGCTGTAACTAGGTTACAGTTAAGTCACACCCCACAATGCTCTTTTTCAGTTCAACAAATTCAGCCATAGGGTGGTGCTATGTTGACTCTTAATGCACATTCTGTCATAATATAATAAGAATAAACCCTCAATGTATGTAGGCTGCAAAAGTTTCAGTGTAATGCCCCCACTTCATTTTAAAACACAGGAAAGAGAGAGGAATGCTACTTGATGGTTGCTACTGTAAGAGAGCCAATGCTATGAGGGCCCTCACAATTACACAGAAAGGGAAAGAAAAGAAAAGAAAAAGACAGACAGCTAAATGATCACAGCCTGATTCTGAGAGGACCAGAGATGCAGGGAGCTCAGATTCAGCGCAACTTACTGATAGCCGAGTGTCATTCGCTGGATGCTGGGCTTCCAACCGCGGTCAGCTGGATTCAGACAGCATTGGATGGCTGCTGGATCGGTAACCGGCTCAGCTGAGGAGAGTCGCACCCATCTGTAGCCTACCGCCGCCGACGACGAGGGAGTCTCTGTCCTCCGGCTCCCCCCACCACCAACCCCAAACCACCACCACCCACCCCGCTATCTGTGTCCCCACACTGCCCGCCTGCCCAGCCTTTATCAGCTGATAGCGCACTTTGGTGAGGCAGCAAACTCCCTCCTCTCTCTCTCTCTCTCTCTCTCTCTCTCTCTCTCTCTCTCTCTCTCTCTCTCTCTCTCTCTCTCTCTCTCTCTCTCACCGACGACGCAGTTCCTGTATGTTGTGCACAGAGCGCTTTGGCAACAGCCTCCTCTCTCTGGGTGGTAAACCTTCTGTGCAGGCCGGTGTGACTTCAGGAAGGCACAGAGCCTGGATTTACTCCAACACGGACTACAGCAGACGCACGTACGACCAGCCTGCGCACGCACACGTAACCCACACACGCGCGTTACTAGTCTCTCTCATGGCTTTATACATCGGGCTCCAGTGCCTTAAACCCATCACCACTACCTGCCTAACTCTCATAATCACTTAATCTAAATCTAAACTGAATCCAGGTAAAGCTCTTACCCAGCCTAAACCCAATTCTAATTAGGCCTAATTCTAAGGTCCTAACCCTAAACCCTAATCCTGAACTAACCTTTACTTTAACCTGAACCTGTTCAGATCTAATCGGGCTGGGTGATGCAGACAAACAGCGATCAGTAATGTGTATAAGACAAATAACAGAACAGCCTAAACAGTCTAATTAGTTCTGAAAATTGTTTTGCTCTACTGTAATACAGCCTTTAAAACAAGGCCTTACAAAAACAGGAAAAGACACCATTATGGCATATCACAATATTACAATATTCAAATTTGAATTTACATATCACCCAGCCCTAAAACCCAAGTCCTATCCATATAAACTGGCCTTTTGAAGAAGTGAGGACCAAGCAGATCAGTGTTACTTAGTAAAAAAAAAAAAAAATGTCCTGGGATGAAATACGTATAGGGATGGAATTCAAATTTGGCTAACAGGGTCAGGAAAACAAGCATACACACACACACACACACACACACACACACACACACGCACACAGTTCGAGGTGCGTCATCACAGGGTCCTGTGTGGCCTATCTGGTGTGCATCCATGTTGTTCTAGTGAGCTGAATAAAGTGTTTGAAGTACCACAAGTGTTTATGCAACTCTCTGTTTCAGCTCGTGTCAAACACAGTGCTGTTTTGAGAGGCAGCCAACCAGGAACTCATGACCGCATGTCTCTGGATTTCAGTCTCAAGACAGCTCTGGACAGTGGAGCTGCCCTGCAGGGACAGGACAAGTGGACACCCCATTTCAACCCGCTGACCTCAAATTGTGTCATCCTTCATTCCCATATTTGATTACTTAGTTCACATGCATCTCATTTAGAGAGCAACTAGGGGCTTTCTAACTGCCTTGCTCAAGAGCTGTTTGGCACTAAACACTTTACTGTAATGCTGACTGTTGCAGGGATGGGTGGGACGGTCTCTTTAACCAGAAGTCCAACTAAGCCACTGTGATTACTGCAGCTGTCATATCACTTTGATGGCCGAGCCCTAGTGCATTAAAAGCACAGGAATTTTTATTGGTGACACTGATATAGCGGCATAATTGACAACTTGCAGACTCCCACAGCACTGATGCACGGGAGGACATCACTTGCAGAGTAGCAGTACAGTGCATGAGACACAATGCAGAGACACTACATCAGATTTTACATCATAATTTAATCTAATGATAGGCCTGCGCATTTCATCTCATCACATCTCATCTCATTTTATCCCATCTCATCTCATCTCATCGCAATCATATCATAGTAGCTTTCAAGAGAGACACACTTCCCTTGCTGCCAAAGTTCAGCCTAAATGGGTTTTACAACAGCAGCGGCAGCAGCATGCAAAATGCCAACCAGACTGAAATAATGATCGCACAGGAGGTGTGGTGTATGCCCGCCATCTAGCGGCACCACTTGGAAATTGACACTTCATCAGCTTTTATGATGCCAGGGGCCATTTTGAACCTCCCAACAGTGTTACCAACACGCTTGACTGGTGTGAGTACTGCCTAAGATATAAATAAACAAGCAATGACTCAACCGAGAAAATTAAGAAAACAAACCTTTCAGCCGGGCTCTGTCCATGTGTCCAGTCACAACAGTGTAGCTCCTGTCAAACAACCCAACTGTGAAGCTCAGGCCTGTGTGGATGTAACAATTGAAATGCTAATTAGGCTAATGGCGCATTATTACTTGCTTACTTTTTACATTTGATTGATTTATTTCACAGGCGATTCATGCCACTTTATAAATATCACTTCCTCACAAAGCGCAGCATGGTGTTTGTGTGATGTTTAATGTTACCATGAGCGCGATCAAACTAATTTTCTCCTACTCTAATTAATAAAATTAGATTAATTAATTTATAAGTAACTACAACGTGACCCACTGATCATTATGAAGTTATTGCTCCAGGGCTGTCTGAAAGTATTCAGTATATGTTTGGGGGAAATAGCTCTGAATGTATTAACTGCATGTTGACGGAACTGTAATTCACAGTCACTGATGTTAACACATGCCTGCTTGTTTTACACGGACAATATTTTCGTGATAGCTGCCATCAGATATTCTCGACCGCAGGGGCATGTGCGAAGAGGTGACCCTGTGAATGTCACATCTGTCCTGCACATGTGGAAAATGTTGGCCTACTTTGCCGCACGACTTAAGTGTTTTCAGCAAACGGCAGCTGCAACATGTCTAATAACGTTATAGTCTATCGGAATGTGCACAAAAGAAGAGCAATATGGACGTGTATTCGCACCTTGAGAGAAATCATATTTTATGGTGTGGTAAGCGACTCAATGGTGACCTTATCGCACTTCATGGTATATTTTATTTATATCAGGAGTGCTGTTGTGCTCATATAATTTAATATCTAAAGTTTTGCGGTGATGTTTTATATAGGATCCTGATAAAAGTGTACACCCCCCCACCCCGCACCCCTCATTCAAATCAGCATAGGTCAGGAAGAATGTTAAGTGATATTGATAAACGCAGAGTAAAGTGGTTGGCGCTGCCTGCCTGGGCATCTCAGTTTTACAACTTTTCTCCATGGGCTCCCTAACTCGCACGCTGGCCCCTCTTCTGTGGGACCAATTAATGAGGCGAGTAAACTCACTAATTGGCCACTTAATTGGCCTCTGTCGCTGCGCGCGCTGCTTCCGTTGGCTTTTAGCGCACCGCCTTCCCCCTTTTCCCCCCTCAAAGACAACACAATCCCACCTTGTCATAACGATTTAGGGTCAATTCCTCGGACGGGAAGGTGTTCTCGCCCCGTACCCCCCTCTTACCCCCCGCCCCCCGGATCCCCCTCTATCTATATCTCCCTCCCACTCTATCTCGGTGTTTTATGTCTGCGTCACAACAAGTCGGTCGAGAGAGAGGCAGGGATGATGGCGTCTCTGGCGGCTTGATTCTGGTGCTGCTCTGACAAACGCGCCTTAATAGCATCAATAGGTGGTGGTGGAGAGGGGGAAGAGAGCAAAAGCGACGGGAACATGACGAAACGGCATCGCGGAGGACGGACAAACTAGGCTGAGACGGACGGACAGTCGCCTTCCCCCCGCTGACGGCTTGACTGACACAGGCGCTTGGCACAGACAGGGACATACATGCACATCATCCACTTTTTGCAAACACGCAGGCTGCGCATCCGAGCGGGCAGTAATTGGGCACCGGAGATCCACAGCAGATGAGAGCATTTCATGTCCAGCCTGCCCAGGAATCGCTGTGACCCCGACAGAAAGGAGTTCGACTTGACAGGTACCCTTTACCGGCCAGCTTACTGTACATTTTCCTTATTTTCCTCTTGATTCACAAAGGCTACACTGCATATTCTTTTCTTGACTTGAGTGCATGCGCTGGAACAAATGCACAATGAGCAGTGATTATGCCCTGCGCAGTCATCCCATATATCTAATCAAGTTAGTAGTTTTTAGGTGTTTTGGGGAGAGGGAAGAAAACACCCAAAGTGCACGGCAGATGCTTTAAGTAGCTGTACAGTGATGTTTGCTCCTCCAGTCAAACTGTATTGCAGCAGTCATCATGCAGTGGTTTGTGTGTGTGTTTGGTCATGTGTGCGGTAATCATTTGTCTTGCTCTCTGGTTGTGTACTCACTCTCATCTTTCAATCTGGTGGATACAGGCTGTCGCTATGCTCAGGCTGAGGGGGGAATTTAACCCCTTGCATCGAGCCTGGCTGCCTCAGAGCCAGGCGAACACCGGGGCCATAAAACCTCTGTCAGCAATGGCAGCAAAGTATTCAGCGAATAAATCGGATTTCCATTTCACATGAGCCCTCCTCTCCTCTCCTCTCCTGTCCTCTCCTCTCTCTCTCTCTCTCCCTCTCTCTCTTCTCAGGATGGGGGGAGTAAGTGAAGGAGATGATGTGTTAGCTCGATGGAGTGATGGACTACTGTACCTCGGCAATGTGAAAAGAGTAAGTGTGTGTGGATGTGTGTGCACAGGCACTCGTGCATGCCTGAGAGTGTGTGTATGTGTGTGTGAGAGCGGCGTGCGCATGCAGTGTGTGTATGTGTGTGTGTGCACGTCTTTGTGAGTCTCTGAGTGTGTTCACCTGGATTTGAAAAGACTTCCATTTAGTTTTGTCAATCATTCTGCTCACTTGCTATCTCCCTCTCAGGTAGATGGAGTCAAGCAATGTTGTCTGGTGAGATTTGAGGACAACTCGGAGTTCTGGGTCCTAAGAAAGGACATTCACTCTTGTAAGAACTGTTTTTTTTCCCCCCTTCGGCTAGGAAAGTAAATCGTTTCCTGTTGGGTACTTGCTATTCTGCAGTTTTTTTTGAGGACGTGGGTTTAAAATGCTCATAGTTTGTGTGCTGTTGACACACAATGCACAGATGCTCGGCTTTACTCACGCTAAAGGTATTTGTTTTCTTTTTGAAACTTTCCCTGCGGAGTTGAGGGGAAACTGTGAAAGAGTACCTCTCTGTTTCTTTCACTCTGTGAGCTTAAAAGTTTTTCATTTTGGTGCTCTTTGCCCTGATGCCTTTCCTTCCTCTCTCTCTCTCAGCTGTCTGAAATTGCTCTGTCGCCTAAGAAAAGAAAAACACAAAAAGCAATTATGCTTAACAGTTATGTTCAAGGTTATGATGCCGAGCGCTGTGAGTATTCTGATGGGGGCACTTTTAGGTGTAATTGATGTATTAGAGAGCATTTATGACTTTATTAGCCTAATGACTCCTCAGGGAAATGGCGCCCCCACTCTGGCTAGCATCAAGTGAGGGGAAGTGGGACGCTTGTTAGGACCAGCTGAGTATCCGCCCATCAAATGAAGTGAATTTTGAAAGGCTGCAGGAGACACTGAAATCAATGAGGTGGCAAGGATGTGAATCAATATACATAAATTAATGCCGCTCTCCCCCTCTCCATCTCACATTTACTTTCTTTCTCCTTCGCCCCCCTTCTCCTTCCCCCCCGTTTCTCTGTTGTTTCCCCTTCTCTCTTTTTGCTTCAGTCGCTGCCGGAGTGGAAGAAGTTTGCTGTATTTGTGACGCCCCGCCTCTTAAAGAACCACTCATAAATTGTCTTAAATGTCGCCACGGTAAGGAAGCACCACTCATCATACGTAGACTGTCAAGCTGTGGCTCTCAGTGGGGTTTGTGCTGAGATGTAATCCTGACCTTGATGAAGTATGGAAACAATATGTTAAGTAACAGCGTTTCCCTGTAAGGGGCAAACACATCAACCAGGAACCCACATGGTCTAAGTTAATTCCTGGTGGGTATATGAGATGTTGCACAGCACATACTTCCTGATGAGTGAAAATGAAAATCTGTGAGATATTCATAGACTTGGAGCTCTATTCATAGACTTAAAGGCCCCACAACGTCTTTGCTGGGGCCTGTAAGTAATATAAAAGTATGCCAGGGTTTTATGATCAGATGAGATATACTTTATTAATCCCAGAGGGAAACTCAGGTGTCATACCACCGGAAAGAAGTCACAGAAACACACACTCAGCACAAGCAACTTTGACAGTCAATTTCTGGCATGTGTTCACAACCTTGTCAGAACAAGGTTGTGGGGCCCCCCCCTCAGTTGAGAATCACTCCTATAAAGTCAATCCAGACATCTGGTATTGAGAATGAGCAGACGAAGACTCTCATCTCCTTCAATGCAAATGTTATAGTGAAACGGTTTGCACACACAGATAAACAGAAGCACAAAACGTGGAGGTACTCTGCTATTATTGTCACCACGGCTGTCTGTGTCCTGTAAGCGTGAATTAAACGCTCTGTCTCCTCCTCCCATTACAGGTTATCATCCAGAGTGCCACACGCCAACCATCGAACCGGAAGCTGACAGCGATTCGTGGATATGTCGGCAATGTGTCTTTGCAGTCGCAACCAAGGTCAGGCTGCTAATCTCTCCTTCTCACACCCTGGAGAAAAGAACATTCAGCATGTGCTGTGGGAGAAATCCAGTCAAATATATCAGGCTTTTGCTGCCCTTACATTTGTTGTGTAGGGGTAACAGATTTATCCGAGGCAAAAGCGCACTAATTCTTTCAGTATTGACTTCGGTATTAGATGTTCTACATTGTGTCTGAGAAATCATGGCCAATCAATAGTTATGATACTGAAAAACTACGCTGAAGTCGAGAGAAGTCCATTTAAAGTCAATCAATCCCGTGTGCTCCAGTTCTGTAGACTGGAGATGAGAAGGCAGCCCGGTTAATTGTCAATCGGTCAATGTCCGTATCTCATTGTCCAGACTTCCTCTGTCTTAGACGCTATCTCTCACGGCTGACCTACAATAAAATGAGACGAATTGCTTTTTCTGGACTGTTCCCCACAAAATGTAATCTGTCTCCCCCGTTGCTCTGACATGACAGTGATTGGAGGGGTCACCGACCAATCAGGTCTGTCCAAATTGTGTTTCAGAGGGGAGGGGCCCTCAAACGTGGACGCTTCGCCCGGCTCATGCAGTTCATGAAACTCCGGCTCCCCTATCAGCTGTCCTCTCTAGACTGGGACCCGCAGCACCTGACCAATCAGCAGCAGTGTTACTGCTACTGTGCCGGACCTGGAGAGTGAGTGACACTGCCGAGGCCAGTTTGAGTTTGAATGCATACTCTTTGGTAAAAGATGTGCACCACAGATTTCAGAATTAGATATCTTCTATGACTCTGTCAACTTTATGATTTTTTTTGTGAATTGTGTGTAACAATTGTGTGTCAGATGTGTTAAGTAGCATTTACACATTCATTAATCTTAGGGGTAGTTTTAACTTGCTTGGAGTGCTAGATGAGGTGGATTACCTTCATTAGGGAAGTTAGATAGTGGCAGGTAACTTTTCCATCATACAGAAGTATATTAAATTAAATTTTTAATAACTTTCCTGTGACTGGATAAACTTTCTTGCACTTGTCCCATGTGGCAAACCCCATCCATTTGGTGTCAAAGTAACAGTTAACACATATTTCCAAAATCTGTTTGACCATCGACTCTGAAAAACCCTTGTTTGTAGGACCCAGAGAAACATTTCAACCTTTAAAAAGTGAACCGTCAAGTGTAGTCTTCAGGTTTCTTCCCTCAGTTCATACATGAGTATAAACTCTGTCATGGATGTTAGACGTGTCTGTTCATTAGTGCACTTGGTTTCCTGATTGTTCGCCTGCAGGTGGAATCTGAAGATGCTGCAGTGTGGAAGCTGTGGCCAGTGGTTCCATGAAGCCTGCACGCAGTGTCTAACCAAACCATTACTGTATGGGGACAGGTAAGCAACACAGCCTTACAGTGATGCAGTAAATGACTTGGCGTCTTTGGTATAGAGGCAGATTGACAACTTATTCAGTAATACAGAGCTCATTGAGTGTGTTTACATGCACGCCAGTACTTTGACGACAAGGATTAATCTGTTTACAGCACTTTTTGACTTGCAAAATTCACATGGTCGAAGTTGAGCTGAACTGCACAGGGAAAAAAAAAAGTTTTGTGGGTCTGTACCAACACAAACATGTTTTCTTACATGTGGAGAATACGATTTGTAGGTGATCTCTGTAGCACCACTGCAAGTTGGATAATGCACTTGGCTAAATTGCACTGACCAATTAATATTTTGATTAACTGTTCAGCCATAGTTCAAAGTAGCGTGATTTTTTCGAATAGCTTGGTTTCCCTGGATTCATTCCATGATATTTTTTTTGTTTCACTGCTTGCTGCTGCACGGCACAGTTTGCTCTGTAAATACAACATCTGGATTAGTTTGAGCAGAAATCAAAGTGAGTAAACGGTGTCAGTGCTTATTTTGATTATGACCTTACCGATTAACATGATCAGATTGATGCTGCTGTTTACATGACAGCTTAAGTAGCCCGAGAATTGCCTTAATCGGGTTACGACTGAGTTATTAGTGTGCACGTCGATGTACTCATTGACACCTGCGACAAGGACAAGAGCTGCTCACATCCAGTGCAAGGAGACAGTGATCGACAGCAGCCTTTACATGTCAACCTTCAAATTACAGTCGTAGTGTGGATATGAAGCAAGGTGGATGTGCAAGCTGCTGATGGCAGTGCAGTTGATAGGCTGCATCTCATGCGTGTAATAAAATGTATCCATCCATTAAGTTATTATTGTCATTAACCATCTGTGTTAGCCGACCGGGTTTTACGCCCATCCTGACACCGTGTTATTGCTGAACCTGTCGGAGGACAAAAAATAGGAGGGATTAGATTTAGATTGACAGTCAGGTAGAGCGAGGCCGGATTGTTACAACATCTGCCGAGCAGGTGATGGAGGAAGAGTGAAGACTGAGTTCACAGTGGGAATAGTAAGCATGCGCTGCCATCACACTGTTTCTGCGCCTCATCTTTTCCAATGACCTTCAACATACAGGTGCATAGAAAAAGATAGATGCGCGCAGTGTTTTTATGATGGTATGAGCTCAGGTTCAGGGTCACGCAGGATGGCATGTTGCTATAGTGGAATAGATACACCTGTCTGTTCTGTGCATTTCTTGTTCAAATGAATACACACGGACTCATCGCAGGTACGGTAAAGAAAAAAGACTGTAAAGCGTCTCACCTCAAAAGAAGCAAAGCGAAGACATCGAGATCACAGCTGATTTTTAGTATCTGAGATGAACTGAGATGTACGCCGAGGTGAAAAATGCTATTCTCATTTTTTTGACTTAAACAGCTTTCCCCGTCAGTGTGCTATAAAAGAGAAAAATGTACAGATTGTGCAAGCGAGGAAAGGGGCTTGCAAAATATCTCACCTTAAAGGAAGATAAAAGATAAAGATCGCAGCTGATTTGAAAACAAAGCTCACCGAGGACGCTGTCAGTTCACTTTTTGGCTCAAGCGGATTTCGCGGGGTCAGCGTGCTGTTTTCTTTGGCTAAAACGCTTTTCCATGTGTGTCTGTTTTAGGTTTTATCAGTTCCAGTGCTCGGTATGTGCAAACGGACCTGAGACTATCCAAAGACTGCCCATGACCTGGTGATGTGATCCAATTTTACTGATGAGTTTACAGCACTGCCTACAATATTGCAGCAATGTTCAGAGCTTGGTTAAGGGAGAATAGCATTAGAAAGACCATAGATCAATATTTATTTGTGATTTTTCTTCTGTCTTATTTTAAAATGATGCCATTTTCAGCACATTCAAGTGTCTAGTTTGGGATCAAATGTGATTATGTTACTTCACACTGCACATACTGACACCACATATCTGTTGTATCAAAAATAAACCCATAAATGTAGTGGAAAGTATCCTGCAAAATTGCTTTCCAGATGTATTATTTAAAGTCTTATTTTCTTAACTTTAGCTTCTTCTTTTGTCTTACTCTCGTCTTGTTTGAATTTTAAATACAGGGTGGATTTGGCTCATTTGGTGCTCTACCATCTCTCCCTATGCTGCAAGAGGAAATACTTTGATTTTGACCATGAAATCCTGTCCTTCACCAATGAGAATTGGGACTCGTTGCTCCTAGGCGCGGTATTGATATTTCCCCATTTAAGTACCATGATGAAATGATGTGAAATGCTGCCAGCCATTTTGTATTTGCGACTTAAAGCCTATTAACCACTCATAAAAGTAAAACTTAAAATTTGAAAAGTTGAACCACCAAGTAAAAACTTAAAGGGGAACACCGCTCAATTAAAGCAGCGTATATAGCCTCCCTGTGATCTCATGCAGTCTGATTGGTATTTGTAAACACGAGTAAGACCTTCACAGATCCAGAAAACCCACAGTTAAGCCTCAAAGTTGTGAATCCATCTGGTATACAGTCTGGAATCGCTGCATAGAGAATGACTGGGGAAAGATGAAGATGACTGGGGGGAGGGGGGGGGGGGGGGATTTTCTGAGTCTTCACTCAGGTCTAGTTCCCCTTTAAGCTGCTTTTTAAAAGGTGAATTGGAGCGTTTTGTTTGTCTTTGCATGACGTGTGACCGCCAGCAGTCGAGTTTTCAGCCACAGTCGCAGCTGCATCGAGTTATTTTTGCGCATCCAAATTATTTCTGTCACTTAATGTAAAAGGAAATTATTGCTTGCGTTTTTTTTTTTTTTCCCCCCCTCGACTGATGGCCGTTCGCTGTGTAAACACAACTTTGATTTTCATTCCTGTCTGTCCTCCAGCTCTCTGACACACCAAGGCAAGACCGCTGTCACAATCTCCTCAACGCTCTCAACTCCCACAAGGACAGGTAAGTCATTGCATATGATGAGAAGAATAAACACAGGCCACACATGACCGGAGTGATGAATAGCACCCCACGAACAGAGCAGCACCTCTTAGAGCTCGATGGTATGTACCGCTGGACATGCAGGCGAGAACGCGGAGGTGACTCTGTCTTTGAATAAAGAGGCTCGGTCAAACTGCAAATCAGACATGACAGAATTTCTCAGTTTGAAGTGATAATTGCAGCTGAAATAGCCGAGTTTTTGTGGTTTGAACAGCTGTGTGCTGAACAGCTCCTCAATACCTTTTAGTTAAGGACACAAGTCAGTGGTATGTTATCAAAGTAGCCAGTCTAGCGAGATTCCTTTTCAATGAATTTTCATTTTCATAGTATTTTGCATAAAACCTCGGAGTCAAAAAACTGCAGATTTCCGGAGGCGCAGCCTGTTTTAATTATGTATTGCTAATTACAGAGTCGCTACCTTTGAAATGTTCCTGAATGTACTTTGCAATAAGAAGAATGTGTACATTGTGCTACACATTTCCACACCAGCAGTGAGAAGTAATAATAAAAAATAAAAAAAAAAGACACACAATCAAGCCCAGACCAGACTCATTGTATTTGCTGTAAAAAGGAGTAAATGATGTTTGTGTTTCTGTAACATCGCCCAGATTTGTGTCTGGAAAGGAGATCAAGAAGAAGAAGTGTCTTTTCGGGCTCCAGGTCCGAGCCCCGCCTCCGCTCACATCTGATTCATCCCCGCTCATCACTGACCCACCTATCAACATCACGCACCGGAGAAGGTCAGAGTAAGGACAACGTCTCTCTTTTCAACTCTTATCTCAATAAGAGCCCCGGGAGCCCCACAGGGCATATAGTCATTATGCATGAACAATTAACTTAGGAATCAAAGGACTGCAATTTTCATATGCCAGCAAATGTATCAGTGTCTAATATTCTCTTAGAAGAGTAGAAAATCCCGTGTGTGCTTGTGTGTGTGCATGCGTGAGTGTGTGTGCAGCGTGCGCACATGCATATGCACGTGTCCCGCTGTCTGCAGGAGATTTCATAGACACACTTTTCATTTTAAATCATTTGCATTTTTAGCATTTAGCTGCTGGTAGTATCCAGGGTGCATTACAATCAAATGATTTTCACTAGAATAATCTTAAAGGGAACAGGGTGAATTTTCAACACAGCCACACTAGTACGCATTATTAAGTGAGAATAAAATGTAAATATTTTCCATATTTTTTCTTCTAGAATCAGAAAACACAGCAGGTGATGTTGCCAATCCCATATACCAATAGATGTATGAGGTTTTAGTTTTTTGTTGTTATGTTTTTTCCTCTAGTGGCCCTCATCTAAATACCTGTAGGATGTTTTTAGGATATTTTTAGCAGCCAATTCTGATTGGTTGCCAGCACTGTAGAGCCGACCCCTGCCCAGAAATTAAGATGATTGGTCAACTCTAATAAAGTCAGATGCCTGCATCATAAAATGTCTATGTTGACTAGATTGATTTAAAGATACAAAGTTACAAAAAAAAAGGAAGAAATTGTACAGTTTTTACTTTGTTGCTGTGAACACAGAAGATGGAAATATTCAGTTATTCATTTCCAAGTTAAGTTTCTAAGTTGCCATCTTTAAGAAAACAGTAGTAACCAGTCAGCCCAGTCAGTAGATCCAGTCCTGTGTTCCTGTTTTTTTCATGTGTGATGGAGAAGTGAGAGGTAAAGAAATTAATGCAGAAAAGGTTTTTTTTTCTTAAAGGAGAAGGACTTTATTTATGAGGCAGAGGAAGGTTTGGGGGAAAAAGTGTGTGTGTGTGTGTGTGTGTGTGTGTGTGTGTGTGTGTGTGTGTGTGTGTGTGTTGATTTTTTTTGTGATGCTATTCATACTTGTCAACCATACTGGTGATGATGTTTGGTTTCATATATTTCAAATTTGTTACTTCTTTATGAATTCATGATTTGAGTCCTGTCACAAACATATATCAGCTCGCCGCTCTCATCTTGTGGTATTTTACGCCTCTCAGAAAGCTTATACACACACACACACACACACACACACACACTCAGCTGCACTGCAGGTTATTCACTGGAGCTCTTCCTGTGTGCGTGCGCTTGTGTGTTTATTTATGTGTTGTTGTTTTTTGTGCACTTCAGCCCGCTGTCACTGCCCTGCCAGAGGAGAGCGGGGGGGCCAGAGTCGCGTAAATCAAAGCGCCGCATCATGGAGACACAGGTCAGTGCTTCTGTCTGCAGCTCAGGCGGGTGGGAGGGCGGAAGGGGGGGCCACGTTGAGCCCTGCCCCTCTGATTTTTCTTTATTTTCATTTTTTTTTTTCATTTTTTTTATGCAGTCAGGAAAACAGCTCCCTGCTATCCAAATGACCTGCCAGTCAAAATCTGTGATTAAGGTTCATTTCGCAGTCCAGATCTGTTTGTGTTTGGCAGCTCGGCGGCCTCGTGTTTTTGCTCTTCTTTTCTGTTTGCTGTGTGTTCAGCGGCTGCTTACGCCTCGGAGTCTCCGGCCGGCGTAGCATAACATGTCACAGATGGGATGGCATGTGTTTAGCTCGGTTAAGACGCATCGCTCACGCACCTCTGCTCCACGCAAACTTTGTCGTGGAAGAACCTGCTGGTGTGTTTCAGCGCTTATCGTGTTCATCAGGCTCATTTCCCGGCGGCTCGTGCTGAATCAGGCAACATCACAAGTCACGGTTACTATTTTTACACCATATCCTTAGCTGTGAATGCATATTGTGCTGTATCCGCCTCCTCTGATTCACATTTGGGCATAGACAGTAAGCCTGGAACAATACACTTTACAGAGCTGTTGTTTTCACTCCAGCACATCCAGGCCCATTGTGCCTCTCTGATTGATGCTAATCTGCGGCCATCTTGGGGAGCAGGTTGGTTATAGTGGAGAAAGTGAGATGGGAAGGAATGCTGATATGTGTAGCCTGGGAGCGCTTCCAAGTGCACTTTGCAGTCGATTACAGTTTGGCCAGGTGGCGCTGGCACTTTGACAGTGCAGCATTGACAGAGCGCATCCATTTAAAGGCACAGACACTGACTAAGGCCACCGAATAATAACCTGCCATCCTGTCAGTAATGCTAGAAAAGGAAATGATATGGGCTAGCGTGGGGCTATATGTCACAGTCCAGCGATGAGGAATGCTTAAAACTTTAAGGTTGTGTCCCGCCGGCTGACGTTTCCGGTGATCGATGGCTCTGATGATGCCCTGATGTTTTTGCTTGTCACGGGTTGTGAGCCGGTGCGTCATGAACGCTGCCGCACTTACCAGCCAGCTCCATAAGGTGTGTCACCGAGGTGATACATTTAAACAGGACATCCTACCACTTTGCCTGATGAGCCATGGGATATGATGTTACCCACATCCATCACGTCATTTGTGTGGCGTGATGCACATCTGGCCATAGGGGCCCAGAGGCGGTGCGGGACTGAGGTGATGTGCATTAAGTCTGAGACACGGTGATTGTAATTCTTTGCATGTTCTGCTTCAACATATTTAAACTTTCAAATTCAGTATGTGACACCCATATCTCAAGGTATTCATAAGGAAACTGAAAGTACCACGTGCAGAATTAACTTCATGCATGGCTGAGCAGTGAAGTATCGGTGCTTGATTGGCTCCTGCGATGATGTTGGCATCCAAAACACGAGCTGATCAGTGGGTTTCTCCTGTGCCCAGGCTTGTCCACCCCCAGTTGCTGCCAACCCCATTGAGCTGCTGCCATGTTGCCATGGTTACGTGGGAGGGGCCAACGTCTACAACTCCAGGAAGTCAGAGGAGGAGCTTAATCTGGGGTGAGGAGTGTTGTGCCTTGCTGTGGGTTTGTTTATGTCGTGGTTTCTTATTGGTTTGGAAGGGCTTGAATGAACAGCTTTTCATTGACTCGCCAGCTTTTCTACTCATTTGGATCAAGAAGGATTTGGATGGATATGTTATTTTGGTTAATGCCATACTGCTTGCATTACAGTGTTGTCAAACACTCGTGTACTCCTCAACTCCTTCACAGCTCTCCTCCCAAGCGGATGTTTGCCCTGTACCACCCGACATACAACGGAAACTCTGCCCTCTCAAGGACTCTGCACCACTACAACAGGTTCCCGTCACCTTTTCTTCTCCAGCAACACCTGAATGCACCACACTGTAGCTGTTACACATATTTTATCTTGGAGTTGCTCTGTCAACCAAAGTAAACCAAAGGTCCAGTTAATCTCCCTGATTTCATGCTATTCTGCAATTGTCTTTTTTTTTTTTTTTTTTTTTTACATAAAATGAGTCACGTCAACAATCACTGTGCTGCAGAGGAAAAGTCACATAATTATGCAGGAAATCATAAAATTGTTCTGCAGTTCTGCACATTTACCTCTAGATGGCAGTGAAGGAGGCTGAGCCTTCAATCACTCTTTTTTTCTGTTTAATGTCTAATGTATGTGTTTGGAGCTGCATTAAAATACATTGTACAGAGCATCATGCACTTCATACATCATGTCATTTGTCATATTTGAGATATATATTATGTATTAACTATGGCAATAGATTTGATTGGCTGAATTATGAACATTTAAAAATGATCAGAATCAGAGATACTTTATCGATCCCTGAGGGTGCATAACTGGATTACATAAGGTTTGGTTTCAGTAATTTTAGCAGTAATCCTTAGGTTAAAGAGACACCACATTTCACTATGTGCAACTGTTTCCTGTGTCTTTGTGTTGTAGTTGCAGGGCTCTTTTGATTTAATTACATGCACTTCATTTATTAAAGTGAATTAAATTTTTATGACAGCTCATAGGCCTATTTTAGTTTTGCAATTTTTAAAGCTACTTTCCCATGGTAACTCTTTATTACTAATTTATTTGGCAACAAGATGATTGTACCTTAGAAGAGTTTATTTCTGTTGATGGATTTAATGATGCATAACTTAATAGCATGATGGCTGAAATGCCCTGTCTTTGTTGAGAGGGAAGGGGGTGGGATGGCACTATCCACTAATGTCAAATGTTTTTCTTGTTTTTCTTACATACTTTTAAGAGTATTGAGTTATGCAGTATGTTTCTTTATAAATAAAACCCGTTACTTACAGTTAGACCGTGGATTATACTTGGATGAATCAATGAATCCTTTTCCCTCTCTCCTCTCTTTTGTAGTGTGGAGGACACTTGCAGAGTACCGCCGCCCTGCCTCCCGTACTCCATCAACTCCAACGGGAACCACCTCCACCACCACCTCCACCAGCACCACCACAACCACCAACACAACCACCAACACAACCACCAACACAACCACCACCAACACCAACACCAACACCAGCCGGGTCAGAAGCAGCTGGAGCCCTGCACCTCCCTCCTCCTGCGGGAGCTGGCCCCTTACCAGTCTGGCATGGGCGGCGGAGGGGGTGGCGGGGGCGGAGGAGGAGGTGGTGGTGGTGGAGGAGGAGGAGGAGGAGGAGGAGGGGGAGGCGGAGGCGGAGGGGGAATGGGAGTTGGAGGAGGAGATGGGACAGTGGCCAGGAGTTGGGGAGGGGGTGAGGCGGTGAGGATCCTGGCGAGACGCGTCACGCCCGACGGGAAGGTGCAGTACCTTGTGGAGTGGGGGAACGTGAGTTTGTACTGAGAGAGAGAAAGAGAGAGAGAAAGTGAGAGAGGAAGAAGGGGCGCGAGAGACACAATGACTGTTTTGCAGTCGCCTCAACAATGTAACGCGCGGCAGCAGTTCAAATACAAGTGAAGCGAAACAAAAAACAAACAAAAAAAAAATCTTACACGTTGCAAATCCAGGTTGCTCTCATGGTATCACCTCTATTCTGCATCATTATAATCTCACTACTCGTTACTATATCTCCCTCTTTGCTAGTGTTTCTCTGATATTTGTACTGTTAACTTTGGAATATGCCTTTGCATTTATCATGTTACAGTGATGAGGGAAAATATCTGAACCCCCTGCTAATTTGCCATTATTTGGGCCAACTGAAGTCAGGTATTTGATTATATATAAGGCTTAATATGCAGTAGATAATCCATGATGTATCAAAAATTATTTCAAAAAGATTACTGCTTTCTCAACATTTATGAAACAAATAAATTGACCTGCTTAATGAACCCAAATTCATAAAATGTATTTTTCCCCTATTCTTGTCATCAGTTTTGGGATTAGAGAACCTTTTTCATGATAACCAGAACATTTTTCCCATTCTTGTAATAGTACCTAGAATGTTACTCCTTTTTTATTTCTTAATGTTTTTTTTTTTTTTTTTTTTTTTTTTGTGAAATATTTTGAAAAAAAAAAAAAAAAAGTTGACCTTCCTTAGCATTTGTGCAGACAAAATGCTGGTAATTTCCAAGAAAAAAATACCGATCAAAATTAGATTGGGGCACTCTCAAAAATAAAAATAGAGCAGTAGTCTTGTATTTTAAAAGAATGATGGATAACACGCTTAGCAGCACAAGCCATATTGCTTATGGCATGACACAGAACTAATCGTAATAAGTTAATAATTTTTGGAATGGAACTAGCTACTTTTTAAGGAGACTAACAAAGTATAGAAACTAATTATTTTTAAAGCAGCTATGCCCAAGCCTGCCTCTTATAATGAGTCGTAAAAGGCCCGCTCAGTATTGAATTGATAGCCAGCTGATGAACAAGCTAAACAGCCTTTAGCCATCACCCTGCTTCCATCAGCCTTCACATTAATGATTGCTCATTCATCAGCTGTTGGCTAATGTTCCTTTGGAGTTCAGTGGGAAACTTCGCTCAGAAAATTAGCGGTGATGAATGGTCCGCTGGCAGGATGGCAGCTACTGGCTGCTTTGCCTGAAAAAGCAGTAACCTTTAGTCGGCCTGGGGGAGTTGCAGCAGGATGAAGACGGGATAAACACATTTGGAGGTGCTTGTTGAGTGGTTCTACATAGATTGTCCAGCCCTCTGGGGGCCTCAAAATGATGCCAAGCCAGCTTGTTTTAACATCAAGCTGCATTTCCAATTTCTCTAGGTTCATTATGGCCCAAAAGACAACAAATTCTAAGGAGGTTTGTGTATTTTTCCTCATCGCGGTATGTTAATAAGAGATTGTATACATGTTATTACGGGATTACTGATTTGTTATGTTAGATTTTGTCATACATGATTTACATTTAGACTACGGTATGTATTAGAAATAGGAGCCACAAGAGGGCTTTTGTTTTATAGATAGAATTATATATTCACAATATATTATGACCGAATAACTTTATTTTATTTTTTTGATTGTGGTTGCATAGTGCCTATATGGGTTGTGTACCTGCTGATTGGTCCGCTGACCTGAATCGACCAATCAGATGACAGCTGAATGAGGCCATATTGCAAATGGATAATTGGTCAACAGGATGGCTCCTGCTCACTCAAGAGATACGACGACAGGGGCCGACGAGGACCAAGGACAATGTTGCATACGTTTTTAATCAGAGTGCAACTGTAATGTAACTGTACATTCCAAGCAACAAAAAAGAAATATATGTATGTCATTGAAATGTCTATTTGAAGTAATCTTACTGGAAATTATTTTGAGAGTTTGCCAAGTTTTTTGATGAGTGTTTCTGTGAAATGTCACAAGATCAGTAATAGGCCGAGACACGAGAAGGTTCAGCCACTCTGCTGCTGCTGCTCAGTTTCATGCCACTGTGAGTCGACTTCTCTTTCAAGTTATAGTTACAGGCAAAGGTGACACGGCTAGGCCCAACTCCCAACTCGCCTACAAACTCATGACACCTTTCAGGATTTAAAAGCCTGTAATTGTCAAGGTATAAAATGGCATTACATTTGAGTTCAGAAGTCAGGGCCTCGTTGAGAGCATCTGTCATTTTCAGATGTGTTTATAATGGCATGTGCGGCTCTGAAGTTGGGCTTCATATATAGACATCTTTGTGAAAACAGGTTACATAAATCTAGACTACTGTAGTGCAAGTTTCAGAGTTTATATTTTATACAGAGGTTTATTTCAGCACTCTGGTAGATAAAACTTACATGATGCATAGATTTGTTGGTTTTATCTTTCAGGAGCTCAGATATCACAGGTTCAGTTGAAAAACAAGACACAAATGCAGCATTTATACTGTTACACTCATTTCAGTACAAAACTTGATTTTAATGTCAACTACGGAAGTGTGGTAGCTTTCCAAGCTGCAGCCAACATATATTTCAGGCAAGTGAAATGATGTTGCATTTCAAATTTCATCATTCTCAGTGACTTTGACTGTAGTTTATTAGGAAGGGGTGTGTTGAACCTTTCTAGATGATGGTGATGAATGTATTTGTGTGTTTTCTATGGTATGTCTATACCCGTCAAGTGCTTGTTAGATCGTATTCTAGGTGGAACTCAACCTGATTAGTTTAAAACAAACTAGGAGGAAATCAGAGATTAACATCAAGGAACAAATTTTCTGGAGAGATAGTCTTTTTTTCTGATTTGTAGTCAAGTCCAAGTTCAGTTTGATGTATTTTTGGACAAATTACGTTTGTACATGTATATCCTGCGTTGACACACCTGATATGTAACATGAAAAATAAAAGTTTCACCTCACAACATAACATAATGTGTGTTTGCTATATTATCATACATGGTTTATCATAAGTTACACTAATTTGGTTGGAGTCCATATTCCATTTGTCCCAGTTTTGCAACCGACCTAACTACCATCTAGCCCATATATACAACTTCTATATTCTTCTGCACTTGAACCAGATCTTTGCAATCGTGAACCAATCAGGTGGTGGGAGCCATACAGCGCCCACCCCTTATAAAACTCCTGCATACCCTCTGCTCATCTCACTTTTTCACCCTTTTTAACTTCATCAAGACTGGGGCCAGCTGAGCTTTAGTTTAGAGGGCTGTGTACATACTCATAGATCTCGAGTTACATCCAAGGTAACTACTATTTCTATGTTGTATGTGCTCCTCTCTCCAACAGGCTCCGCTATTGGTTCACACCTAAGGTAAAGGCCATTAGGGATGAGTGTACTCCCTGTGGGGCCTGCACTGACACCAGCCAACAAACATTAACACACACACAATAGCAGTCCATTGGTCGAGTACTGAAACCCTGAGGGTCTTATACCGCACTGTAAAAAACAGTCAAATGGGGGACATAACCAGTGCCTCAGTCTGAAGCAGATGAATCCCCCCGTATGTGTACCAAGCACAGAGTGGGAAAACGAGTCAGCAGTCATATCCCTGTCATATCACTGCACAAAAGTTGAAGTAGAGGACCAGGAGGCTGCCAAGCAGATGTCTTCCACTGACACTCCCCTGAAAAGTGCCACAGAGAACACAATGCCCCTGGTAGAGTGCACCCTGAGGCCCCCTGGGGCAGGGTGGCACATAGTGTCATAACTTTGCAGATTGCATCACAGATCCAGTGAGCAACCTGCTGTGCCAACAGAGGGACCCCCTGAGCCCAACCACCATGGCAAACAAACAGGCAGTTGGATTTCCAGAGGGCTGGTGTGCGCTCCACAGCAAAGTGCTTGCACCAGACACCCTTTCACACACCAGAGCCTGACCAGCATGGAAGAGTTGGATGGAGTCTGCCTGCTCTCACACTCCTCCTGGGGGAGAGCGAGGCAGGGCAGGGCAGGTCTCCTGGTGCCACAAGCCCAGGCAGACGAAGGAGGACGTTTGGTTGTCCAGCAATTGCGACACCTGAGGGTGACAAGAAAACTTTCAGGAAGATCTGCAACTCAGGGGAAAAAGGATAGGGACACAGAGGTTTTACCTGATGTGGGCTCCTACCACCTGATTGGATGGTTAGAACAAAAATCTTCCTCAGGTGCTGAGGCAGATCCTTCATGGGGGAAAACCAATAGCAAAGCCTGTTAGAGGTCAGAGCACGTAGGCTACAACATAGATCCTACAAATGGACCAGGCAAACAGCAAATACAGGATTCTTGACTCAAAGAAACTTAACAAATAAGTTGAGGACTGGTAACATTCCTGAGAAAGTAAAGGACATTAATCGGCTGGATCCATACGAGCACAAATAGTGGACTCGACGTGCTACCACAAGTAACATTTCCTGACGTCTTTTCATACCTTGTTTGTGGCATGAGCACATGCACTTTGGAGCAGTTTAGGAATTATAAATGTCCATGTGACGATGAAAACTGACCCGGTGGTTCCACATCGGGTGTGTGGGACCGTCTGATTCTCCCACTGCAAGTGAGGAACTGAGACACTGATCCAAAAGATGTTTTCAGGGTTGTTTGGTGCTTTCTGTTCAACAAACCTACAGCGACGTATCTTAGCAAGAGTTATATTTGCTTTATTTATTGCGTTTTTATTACTTGAACCTGAACTTGAACACCTGACCTGTGACTGTGCAGACTTAAGGAGAAGACAGGGCCTGAACTGAAACACTGAAACCTTGTTTTGGGGCTTTTTGCACAATAAGAGTCTAATGTTGTGTCATACAAATAAAGAGATTCAGAGGGCTTCATTGCACATCATTTATTGTGACAAAATGTGTTACTAAAACGTAAATAACTTTGGTTATGATTATGGTTATGGTTATGGTAGCTGATAAAACAAAGATATTGCCATTTCACTGTGTTTTTAAGTTGGATGAATTCTACACACAACTGCAACATCTACCGTCGACTCAGTCACACAAGATACAACCGGAGAATAATTTTCCTGCAATCCACAATGCATTGATCTTGTTGGTCTATTTAAAGGACTCTCACTCTCATTCACTCTGCATGCTGGCGTAGTTTGATGTTGCCGCTACTCCTCACCCAGCCTCCACCTGCTTTGGTTTGCTCTGTCTGTACGCACCCAGGAGGGCCTTTATTTCTAAACGATTCCCAGTGGGGATTATTGCCATTCGTGCTTGCATTGCTATGCTGTTATGCTGTGTTACCACAGCAGGGAGAATCCCCCAGAGTACAACCATACCGCCGAGCCAAATTGTATTGCCATCTCTGCTTTCTGGGTTAATGGTCTGCTAATGGAGCTGGGTGCCGAACCCTGCCCTACCTTTAAAGTAAAAACTTAATTCCAAACGTACAGGAAACCAGTGTAGGTGATATAATTTTGTCTTGCTGCTGCATTTTTGAACAAGGTCTATCTACAAGTGGGAGGGGAAGCAGGAATAAAGCGAATGATGGTTGTCTAAATGTGTCGAGTAGAATCCTGCTGTGGAGAACTGAACACTTGAACAGAGGGATGAAATAGTAAAGAAGATGTGTTGTTTACCACATCTAACATAAATAACAAAAATAAAAAAGATATCTTAAAACACATAACCAATGCAAAATCATGAAGATGGGGTGTCCTCCCAAGCACCATAAATTTCATTAATTCATTCATTCATTCATCTTCTAAACCGCTTATCCTCAAGGGTCGCGGGGGGTTGCTGGAGCCTATCCCAGCGCACATAGGGTGGAAGGCAGTAAAACACCCTGGACAGGTCGCCAGTCCATTGCAGGGCAGACAGACAAACACTGACACCATAAATTTCTTTTAATGTTTTTTTGTTCCATCTCTAACCACTAATCTTTGTTACTCCAATAATAGATCTATAATATTTGTTGATTTTTTGTTATAGATCACTTTTTCTAACAGCCAGGTCAACATCCCGCTGAATCCTGCACAACTTCAACTGCAAGCTGAGTCAACCACATAACAAAGCATTTGTATATCAGGCTATTTAACTAACTTATTTTGAACCCCGCTTGTTGACAGATTATATCAGCCTCTGACACTTTTTACAGTGTTTAGTGGAGCCTTGTAACAGGTGTTAGCTTCTGGACAGTTTGGGCTGTGTGATTTAGTTTGTTACAGTGACAAGCTGGTGTTAAAATAACAGCCCTGATCATGCTACTGTCAAGAATTAAAGTAAATATGGTGAGTGACAGTGTTAAATTATACTCAGTCACTCAACACTGCTATCTGTTATCTGTGCTATAGTGGCAGTTAATAAAATGAACATATTTAAAAATCAGAGTAAGCAAAATGGTAGTAGTCACGGTGATGTGGTGTAATGATGAATGGTATTACATAGGATATGTTACACAGTCTACACCCTCTGTACACTGCAGAGTCAGGACCCTCTTTAGGTTATGAAGTTGGAGAGGACTCGGAGGAGAGCGAGGAAGAGGAGGAAACGGTGAGAGACAGCAGGAGCGGCTGGGAAGATAAGGAGGGAGCAAGTGAAGCGAGGAGCACAAAGACAAGAGCAGAACAAAGGGGAGAACAAAGACAAAACGAAGGCGTAGACGGCGTGTTATGTGGAAGGCTACCTCCATGTTTGCACTATGTTATGCTGTGTATTCTTTCTACTTTCTCTTTACCTAGAAAGCTGATGCTGATTTAAGTTTTTTGTTGGGATCAGATGATTATGTATGCATTTATGTATTATGTAATGTATTATCAAATGCAGGGGTAAATTTTGTACAACAGTTTGCAGGCATGTATGCATATTAGACATTTTGACATAGCTCATTTTCAGTGAATTTTGGACAATAAGTATTGGGACTACAAGAGAGCTCTATCTAGCTTAGCCACAAAAAACAGTCTGTGTTAAGTTACTTGGCCAGCTGTGGTTGTACAATAGTACTGCGTCGGTGGACTGTGGCGAACATATCATTTAAGCTGATAGGATGGTCATCACTGCCATATTAAAATCTACACTCTTTACATGGTAATTTAGCTGACACTTTACAATGGCTACCCTCGGGATGTTTGATTATGTTGTCACAGGGATCGGTGTTGATTCGGCGCATGAGACTGAGGGACAGCTGATGCGTTACCGTGGCGACGGCAACGTTCCAGTGCCAGCTGTGATAAACATGCGAATGCACTAATGAGTTCCCATGTTCATCCTTCATGTGGAGCGTTGTCCATTTACATGACAGTCAACAATTCTGGTTTTCATTCAAGTTTCTGAACTCCCTTATCCCATTTCTTTAATCTAGGAACAATAAAATAATTAAATAAAACACTTATCAGAAAAAAATGGATAAAAAGTAAATAATAAAATAATAATAATGAAAACCTAAGTTCAACCCCTGTTTGTGGCTTTTTAGTAACTTTATGGGTATTTGGTTGTTGTTGGACAACAAAGACAAGATATTTCCATGACTATGCTATAACATTAATTGAACCTTAAGGTGGGTGCTGACACTCCACTATGTGACAGAACTTCTTAACATTACTGGCCATGGAGAGTACAGCAGAGGCCCTGCCAGTCTTCCCTTCCGGGTTAATTTGGTCATTTGGAAGGCCACACCTCCCAGTGACTGCAGTTTCTGTCTGTGACCGCAAGGTGGCAGCCACACCTCAAGATTCAGACTACAGGTGGGCACTGCAATGTGCTGCCTTCACGTGTCTTCCTAAGATCAAACTTTTAGGAGCACAAATCTGAAGTGGGACTTGTAACATTCACGGGTTTTCTTCGAAATTATAAAGTAACATTTTGGTATGTGTTTATTATCAAAAATCAATTAGTAATCACAGAGATAATCAATTCTGTAATCAAAACAGTGAAGGGGTGGAATTCATCACACCAGCCATGCAAATTATATATCTGCCAAATGTTGTTACAGTTGTATAGGCTGATATTAATCTACATCTTTTGTGAAGGCTGTGCCATTTCCCTTACATTTCCTGAAATAGTTTCAAAGTTAAAACAAATCTACATATTGTATGATTATGTCATATTCTGTATCTGCTGGTTGCAATGCTTCATTTAAGTTTACACCACGTGCACTGAGTGAAATATTCAAACCCAAGATGCCACTGTTTATGGACTGTGTATGGAAAAACCTGGAACTTTCCTAGTTTTATTTGCCACATTACTAGGCCGCTCAGGTGAAGTCAGCTCTTTGGTTGCGACGTGTCCGACAGCACCTGAAGGCAGCGTAACAAGCTCTGCGCGCCATTTTGGCTCCACAGCTTCCTTGATGCAGTTCCTGAGTTTGGTCATGTGCCCACATCAAATTTGCTCAAATGCCCCCTTGCAAATGTGTCGGCGACAGAAACGCGTGGGGAGGCTTGTAGTAAAACAGTCAAACTTTATGTCAGTGTCGGGGAAGCTGCGGGCTGTGGGAGAAAAACCAGGTTAGTGATGAGCTTACTTCAACAGGTTTGCAATTAAAGAGTGAAAAGCAAGATATCATTACCAAAAAAGAAAAAGAAAAAACAAAATTATACTTACCAGTGGGCATATTATGATTCATCTGATAAAACAATACAGTAATACGACCGGAGGGCCACTGTAAACTCAGTTGTGTACCACAGACATGATATAAGCTGTGTCTCACCGTTGCAGCAGGTTGGATATTTTAATTGGGGGAATTATCATAATTGGAATCAGCCGAAATCAGCATTCATTTCCGTTTGTACTCAACAGTCTGGAGATGAGAATAAGAAGTAGCGTAGCCTACACTCCACTCCTCTCACTACAATAAGTAAAATGCGGAGTGTAAGTCATCTTAGCTTTGGGGCGCACACACACACACACACACACACACACACACACACACTCACACTCTGTCATGCACACTCACATGCCGTAGCCAACATACTGTAGCCTGAAGCCATACAGTGAATTTACACTCACTGTATCTTTACCCCCCCCCCCCCCCCCCCCCCCCCTTTTTTTTTTTTTTTTTTTTTTTTTTATTCCAAGAGACGCACGCGCACGGAATGTAAAATGCATAGGCTAAAGATAGGTTATAGGTATCGAGAAGCGCGCGCGCCCACACACTCATACACACGCACACGCACGCACTCAGTCCTCCACCCCCTTCTCTCTCTCTCTCTCTCTCTCTCTCTCTCTCTCTCTCTCTCTCTCTCTCTCTCTCTCTCTCTCTCTCTCTCTCTCTCACACACACACACACACACACACACTCACTCACTCACTCTCGTGTTTCACCCTCACACCTCAACGGCAGCGTGCAAAATATACATATTTCTGCATCCTATGTTTTATGCACGGGAACCGGCATTTATAAGCGGTCGTGGATTATGATGCCAGTTTTTATAACAGCGGAATATTGGCCTCTCCTTCGGCGCCAACTGTGAATAGCAGTATTTCAATTCTACTGACTGGTGTCGTGTTTTATTATTATCACATATTTTTTCCTAATTTAATTTTTTCTCATTACTTGTGAGTGCCGAGAGACTGCCGAGACGCAAAGACCACGTTCAATGCCGTTGGAACATGTCCTATGTTCCCTTTCAAGGTAAGAGAGAGCGCATCATTTATTTTTTTTTATTTTTTTTTTTTTTGTCATCCACTGCATCTTTATTTTGCCCCCCCACACACATACACACCATCCTCTCTCTCTCTCTCTCTCTCTCTCTCTCTCTCTCTCTCTCTCTCTCTCTCTCTCTCTCTCTCCTGCACTGTCATATTATTTGCAGTAGGCATATGTGAAAGCACCGTAGCCGACAGGTGCATAGACATAGAGTGCCTGCCAGATAGATGCGCCCCCCCCCTCCAACACACACAAGCACACACACGCACATGCACACTCCAATCCGGTACCGTGTGAGTCGATACAGACCTGTGCATGCGGCAATTATAGTACCGTAACTAGGTATGCATGCGTGGTGTCACGGTCTACTCGCCTAAGTGCATTCCTCCGTCTGAGAGCCGCCACACAGCCCTAATGGGGGAGAAAAAAAAAAATCCCCATAATATTCAGTAATATTCCTGTGGGGACGTTTAGTATGACTGTGGTCCTCAGTAAGGACTTTATAGTGACCAGCTAGTACTTCAGCTTTTAATCCCTTATGGTATCCTCATAACATTCCTATAATATTCATACAGCTACAGCATTTGCACAGTGTAGTGAAGTATGAGGAGTTTATACAGTCCTTATCTTATGTGGTATCCTTATAACATCCCTATACCCCTACTGTGTAGGTATTTTCAGTGTACTATACTATAGGAATAAGTATAGGCAGTTTATTGTGCACTCATCATAGTATAATTTTTTAAATCTCCTATGATATTCCTATAACATTTCTTGAGTATTACTATAGGTATTACAGTATACTTTAGTGAAGTAAAGAGAGTTTTTTCAATCTCCAATTCTATCCCTAATATTTCTATAATATTCCCATATGTGTGTACAATAGTGTAGTGTAGTAAGTTAGGAGTGTCCTTGTCACTGATTCATAGTGTTCCTTCAAAGTGTTTTTTAATCTCCTATGGAATCCCTATAGTATTCCTGTAAGGGCTTACAGTTTGCTGTGATACCTCTACAGTTATAGTGGGATTATAGGAATAAGATTACTGTTCTTTCTCACAAGGGACCCTCTTCAAAACATGTTAAAGATATGCTCATCAGCCTCAGAGGGTTATACCCTGACTCCTGTCCTGTGTGCAGAAAACTTTGGTTCCCTAAACATGCAGAGGATACTTCATTCTTACTGGTCTTTTATTCAGCCACAGTCGAGTATGAGTGGGTGAAAGGCGCTTTAGTGTACGGTAAAGGCAGATTCCCCTTGGTATCATTGCACTGCAACTGTGACTAATGCTATATGTGAGCAGGCGTGCTGCAGTGAGCTGCCTCCCATCCATCTATTCGAAACGTTCAATTTGCAGTGTATTAGGGGATCTAATTGGGAAAGCGAGGTCCCAGAATATCATGGTTGGAGTCGAGCAGGAGTGAGATGAAACGCCCACCGCAAAGTTTGGAGGAACCTTGAAAGACTGAGGTTGTCGTGGCTTGTGTGAGTACCTGTTACGAAGGAGGATAGATAGGCTACCAGAAACTGCAGGAATGGGGACTGGAAGTATTTCTGTGTGTGTGTGTGTGTGTGTGTGTGTGTGAGAGAGAGAGAGAGAGAGAGAGAGAGAGAGAGAGAGAGAGAGAGGGAGGGAGGGAGAGAGAGGGACAGAGGAAAGTGAGGGGGAGAAATAGAAAAAAAGGTGTGTAGCCAATGTGTGGGTATAAGAGAGAGAGAGGGAGGGAGAGAGAGGGGGTGTGTTGCATTTGAGTGAGAGGTGAGAGAGATAGGGAATGTGAAAGAGGGAGAGAGAGAGTGAGAGAGAGAAAAGAGAGAGAGAGAAAGAGAGAGAGATGGTGTATGTGCACACATTTAAACACACACACACACACACACACACACACACACACCTATAAACCCTTGTAGAACAATATGTGTGTCTCCAAATTGGAGACTAATCTCGACCTGAAAAATCAACTTTCAGCTCCTGGACTTCACCGTGACCCCGGAGTCATCATCTGAGCTGCACATGAAAAGAGAGACCAATTTTAACTCTGGCAGTCCGCTCGGCTCCTTTTCACTCTGCTTTTTTCCTCAGAGCAAGCAAATAATGGCCAAATGCCCTCTTGAGCAAGTGCAGCTATAGAAGTTGGTTGCATAATGTTGGTGAGATGCTCAGCCACTGTGTGCAAGCCCACTCTGGGAATCATTGCCAGGAAATTGTGTGCACAGTATTGCGCCTTTAAAACCTGCCAGCGATGGCAGCGGATACTCTTTTTCTGTGATCGCTCAGCGGTGTTTCTTTTTAGACAATGTTTTTAGGAGCAAAGCAGCGCTTAGTAGCGTCTAATTTGGTACAACTACTTGGGGTTTGGATCCACACTGAGGTTATGCCTTTACAATTCAGTTGCCAGTAGCATTTTTAACTCAAAATTGCAAGAAGTCACAGCATTAGAATATTTAACAAATTACACAGCACAACAGCAAATAAGTTTTCTTAAACACAATTGTTAGCAGTCACAATTGACATATTCCTTTGTATTTTAGAATCATGTAATTTATTTATAATGTGATTTATACTGGAAATACCAAATATTGTCTACTATTGTCAGTCTTTACAATATGATATAATATTCTGGCACTATCAAGCCCCAGTATGACCAGCTTAGTTTAGACTGGTACTCCATCCATCTCCCTCTTCTGCCTATACATTAGAAGCTCCATGGTTACTCAAAGTGATTATGTAACACTGTGTGATATTTATTGCCACACAGTGACTCAACATCCTTAGATTAAGTATGTGGTAAGATGGCAGATATCAGTGTGACATTGATTTATGATAAGATACAGATTCATTCAATGGGGGTAAAAAAAAGGAACACCTCTATTGCAGATGTATTCAGAGCCCACATTGATGAGTGTGTTAAGCTAATGTACCAGGCAAGCCATTTGCAGTCATGCCAAGTCCCTGCTCACATGAACAGGCAGTTAGTGGGAGGCAGGCAGCAGCAGAGATGGGCCTTCCTATCTTGGATAAATCTTTTTTCCTCCCTCCCTCATTCTCTTTAACTCTCTCCCTCTTTCAGTCCATCTCTCTCTCCTCCTCTCTTTCTCTGTCTTTCTCTCCTCCGCTGTGGTCGACCCCCCTCGTGCTCTCACATACACACACAGGCATGCACAACCACCCACTCACACACACATGCTCCCTCTGCCCCCTCACGCTCTCCTCTCTCTCTCCCTCTCCCTCTCTTTTTTTTTTTTTTTTTCCCTCTCCTGGAGCCTTATGCAATGGCTGCATCCATGAGTGCAGATGGACAGCATGGAAGGAACCAGCAAGCCACTGAGCCATCCCTGGTCATGTCGATTTTACAGTAGTTTGATACAGCATCTCCTGTCAAGCATGGCCACGGTTAAAGACACAGCGCACCACCAATGCACTGCAGCACTTCTCCTCTCTCTTTTTCCTTCTCCCTCTCTCCCTTTCTCTCTCTCCCATGTGACATAAGGGACTGTCTTACACCCCTCCACTACTCAGGCTGTGCCAAGAACCATCATCTGTTAGGCTATTACTGTACTGTATGCGTGAGATCCATCTAGCCCTGTGCGCTAGATGATCTGTCAAGAGAGAGAGCCCATTCATTCTCCAGTGGGGCATTGAGTGTATTGGAGTTGCGTTTGCGGCGGCATTTTCAAGTGTTGTGTCGATTTAGCAGCAGAGTTGAGCAGTGATGAGCATTCGGGAGAAGTGATTTGCTTTTAATCACACACGTAGGGCTGAATTCTCCATCCTCAGAGTAATCTCACCTGCTGCCGACAGATCTTCAGTGATCTGATGTTTGACGAATCAAAGTGCCCCCTCCCCGAGTTCTGGGACGTTTTGCATTCACTGGCTATATCCCCCGCCAGACGGGGGAAGTCAGTATTTCTGAGCGTCAAACCAGAACGCACCTCAGACTCTTTTCTAGGATCTGCCAAGCTCTCCGGTGAAAGAAAGTCGATGATGTCAAGGTCTTGTGGAAATATCATTTTCATTATCCCGGCCAAAAGGTGGAAAGTCAATCAAAGTTAAACAGACCCTCATTTGCATGCAATTTGCATATTGTTTTGCATATTCATCAGCGAGTGCAAGGCTCTGATGAATATGCACACAGGATGGTGCGTAGCAGTTGGATACTAAACTTGTCTGAATGCATATTGTCTGGCAAGCACTTCGAGGTCTTTGATATCTCTGGAGGTCAATCAGTAGCTGATCATAATAGCATAAAATATGTCTGCATCTTACCAAGGACTCTCTCCAGGTAGACCGTTGATGATCAAACTAGAGGATGTACTGATGTCTTAGGTATGATTTGAACATGTAACATATTATGCGAGACATGTGCTTGATCAACCCTCAGGGATTTTTCCAATCTGAGGCCCTAAAGTACAGTGTGTCATCTGTATAAAGTCTGAGTGAGGCAGGAAATTTCGCAGACTTGGATACAATTTTCATATCGGTGCAGCAGTTTATACAGAAAATGCCGCCCAGGCTGTTGTCAACCAAAGAAAATCTTGGCTGACTGAAATTTGACCTGTACTCTCCAACCAGCTGATGAATAAACCAGCTGAAAAAAAATGTCCACATCATCTCTAGATCAGTTAAATGAGGCACAGTGTACTCTAGCCTACCTGGTTGCCTAAATGAATCATAAATAAACATAAAAAGCAACTTGTAGTGTATTAAATCATTTTTAACCTGATTATTTCATACTGCCATGATGGTCAATATTTACCCCTGGCTTGCAGCGATACTCGTTCTTACGGCGTGGGCGAAAGCTCCCCGTTTTCCAGTCATCTTGGAATCAGGTCGCCAAAATTCTCCTCCTCCTCCTCCTCCTCCTCCTCCTCCTCCTCCTTGTCCTCCTCAAACATGTCTCTCTCCCACTGAGCCTTGTCTAGCAGGTCAGCAGTCACATCATAATCTCAATCTGGGTCTTCTAATTCATTGTTGTTTTCGTCCTCAGAGTAACTGCTGTACGGCACTTTCTGAGGCGTGACTTTAGAAACTTTTCTGCAGTCTACACAGAGGCTAAGATGGGCGAAGAGCACCGAAAAAAAAAAATCACATAATGTATTTTGGCTTCCTCGCGTGTATTTTAGCAAATCACAATGTATTTCGCGAGTTACGTGTCATGAAAATGACTACATGACGTACTTAAATGACCAATGACAATTTGGATCAGACCAGAGCGCATCAACCAATCAATCAACCAACCAACCAAAAGACTGCAGTCTGACATGTGTGCCTTATGTTTACATGGACTAAATAATCCAACCATTGGCTTTTTTCTAAATAAGACGATATTCCAGTGAAGCTGTTTACATATTTGTTTATTGAAGCAGAGAACAGAGGCCCCATGCGTCCATGTACCATGTAACTGATGACATTCTGCACCACCAACCCTCTTTCTGTAATGTTGCTGCCTGGTTTACCCCACTAGCTGAGTTCCTGCAAATTTTGCAAACCATTGTGCTTCAAGCTGTTCTTTTTACAGCCATACATGAGAGCAGAGCCAACAAGAGCATGCATCATCAAGCACCTGGATCACCATGTGTTGCAGACTTCTGCACAAACTCCACTAGAGAGCCGGTCGATTAAGATTTTCAGACATGCAGGTCATGGCATATCTACAAGTGAGTCAAAGGCAACTGGAGTTTCTGCATTTTCTTGAGGACATTTCACTACTGGTCCAAGATGTGAGGGAGCTGCCTGGATGACTAGAAAAATATCTTCAATATTACGCAGAATGCCTAGCTGAGTTTGTCTTACTACTTGTAGATATACCAAAAGAAAGTCATAGCACAGTTAAGGTGTATAAATGTCTAAAATATCCTCCAATAATCTAACTAAAATTGGAGCACTCCGTGTCGTAATCTGAGTATTGGTTATTCTGTGATTATATTTTGAATAAGGTAATCAGAAAATGCTGATTACATGGGCTTTTCTTGTTTTGAATATAGTCGTAATCAGGTTAATATCAGAATATTGCAGTCCACAATAATGTGAACATTAGCTGCTGTTACCTGCACAATATTCTGTCAAATCTCTCTGACTCAAGATTTCAGTAGAACTGTTTTCTTGGACCCTAAATAAGTCATCTGATGCATTTACATCCCCCAAAGGATTTAAGCTGCATAACTTTCTTTGACATGTCCTCAGTGACTCTGCTGAATTATAGATTTTTCAGATATCGTATGCTGGGAACAATATTTTTTGTGTTTCTGTAATTTCTAATTAAGTGGCAATCTCAGCAGATCATGCTCCTGCAGGAGGATCCTCACTTATCAAGCTTATCAAGAAGGATCAGTTTGATATCCCTTTCTCCTCCAAAGATGAGCCAGTGGCCTCCAACAAAAAAAGTCTCATCAGCCACTGACCAGTTTTAGTTTACATCCAACATGTTAAATATTGTCACAGAGACTTGTCTCATTATGTTACATTTTCCCTACATGAATAAACCTGCACAGAAAGAAAGATCCAACCCGAGGTTATGGTTAGTTTAAGGGGTTTTATGGCTATTAGGTGCTCATATTTTCCTGTTGAACGAGTTATCAAAGGTTTACACCACCACTCTCACCAGTTCAAATTTCCATGTAATTGTGCTGGTCTCCTCCAAGTTGCATGAGGCAATTTTATTCTAATCATGTGCGATTATTTCTATTATAAATGGAGTATTAGGCTCCATATAAACATAGTCATTGTTTCTGTTGAATAGTACGTTCACCTTCAGTCCAGATGTCTCATCTCTCTCTCCCTCTCTTTGTACAGTATGAATAGATTGGCTTCAGTCTTCAACTGATCCTCTTTCCTCTTTCTCCCTATCTGTTGCCCAGCACTAAACTGGCTTTAGTAAAGAATGCCCGGGCCCCTAAGAGCCTTTAGTGCTGATACTGGGGAAAATCTCCATATGGGGGCTGTTGGAAGTGAGTCCCTGGAAGGAGTAGCTCTTTACAGTCAGCTACACTATGGGTGGGGGGCCCATTAATTCACTTCTGCTGCGAAGCCTCAGTGCAATGACTCAATGGGTTTACGCTGAGAGAAATGCCTTGGCTTTTGATTGATCTTGTCAGGATTCACTCACGGCGAAAAGGTCAGGATGAGCTGCCTCCGCTCTCCTAAGCCAATCAGATGGCTGCCAATTCTGGGAAATGATTTCCCTCTGGATATGGTTGGCTCGTAAGGTTTGCAAGCATGATGTCATCCAATCCCACGGATGCTCCTGATGCAGAGTTGTGAGGTTTCATCCAAAGACCCCAAGCAGTTTGAGAAGTTACTGTACATATGTCAGTAGTATGAGTCACACGGTGACCAATGGATTTTTTTAGTGTTTTATACGGATGACTTCATGGCACGAAGGGATGTTGTTTATTTAGTCCTTAAGTAAGGGTTATATGGTCGGTGCTGCACTGAATGTGCCACACTATTCCTATAGATCCCCTCCTATTGAAATGACTTGGTTGTATGATGTTGCTGGTCTCATGTTTTAGTCAAGTTTTGTTGAATGGCTCACTTGTTTGCTATATTTATACAAGTTCCTTCTTAGATAAGATATGAAAACATGAAAACATGTTACACTCTTGTCAAAATGCACTGCTTAAATTTAAGTAGGACGCTGTAGAATAGTAAGTTATTTGCTAAATTAAGACCTGTGCTTGCAAAATTTTAACGAGATGATGTAAAATATATTGAAAATGAACACGCTGAGCGGGTTTTACCATGGATGTTATGGGCAGAAGACCATGTTTTACAGTATGGTGGATTTAAAATATGCGCTGTTATTGTATAACTATGGAGCACTGAAGGGATGTGGTCAGTCGTTTGACATGTGTCCTCAAAGATTTGGATGTCTAATGTCTCTTCAAACTCAGCTGTTTGAAGGCCAGTCAACTCAGTGCTGCTGCCATGGACCGTAAAATAATGGTCCCTGAAAATAATTGAAAAAAAAAAAAAAAAAAAAAAAAAAAATTAAAAAACTTAAATCACTGTGTAGCGACGCCTGAAGCAGGGTTACACACCCCAGAGCCAGGCTCTCAATCTCTGAATGGCTAAGATAGCACTCTCTGCCCAGTCTTGGATTCAGTATGCTACACCACACTGAACTAGACTCTACTGCACTGTTGGGGGGTTTAATCAGACACCTGTTGGGCCATTCACTTCCAGGCATTTATTTATTTTTAGCATTTTGTGCATGTGTGTGTATGTGTGGGTGTCTGTGTTTGCTTGTACGTGGTGTGCATTTTGGTTTGTGTTGGTGTGCATTTACAGTGTGTGTGTGTGTGTGTGTGTGTGTGTGTGTAGTTGTACATTGGCTTGTAAGTTGTGTGTGCTTCACTGAGGCTGAGATGCTGCAGTTCCCTCACAGTGGAGAGGAGCGGTCATATCAGGTCATGGCAGCTATTGTGCCAGCTTAGCTGAATGAAGCCTCAATCCATTTGAGTAATAAATGTAAAACATTTGATCTTCGTATAACAATGGGATGTTTATGATACAGTACATTTTATGCCTCAGTTGTTCAAATGCATTTTTACAGTTTGTCATATTGTGGCAAGTAAAACAACACACTGTTAGAACTGCTACTGGAGCGTGCTGCTAGCAGCCTGCTAACCCACCTCTCCCCTCTTGTGATGCTAATAGGAGCTTCAAGTGCACTGTGCGTTTTTTTGGATAGGGAATTACTGTGTGATTCTCTCCTGCTTCAGATGCAGTGCATTTTAATTTTTCATAATCAAATACATTGATGTGAAGAGTTGTGTTCTAAAATTAAGCAATAAGCCACGAGAGGACGTGCTTAACGGTGATTTTCCAGCAGTGAAGAGGCAGTCGTAATTTTGTTCAAGGGTGACACGTCATCGTGTTAAAAAGCAAATATTTGATAAATCTTTATTTTAATTCAATAATAGCTAAATATGATGACACGTATGGTGGAGTTTCCATGACAAAACATGCATCTGTGCATGCAACAATTGCCCATATAAAGAAATGACAGCACCACCATGGAGAGTGTATCTGTGTATTCCTGCAATGACATTTTTTCAAATGTCATTTTCAAAATCTATTTCAGGCATTATTTATTGAATCAGATAATAAACATACCAGAGGAAATGGCCATCATGGGCAGTATACTTATTTTTGTGTTGAGGGAACATGGGATCATGTATGTTGCCAAAGTTTAATGTTATTTATGTGACTTATGTTTTTAATGACAGTGCTCATGTCGACAATGTCAGCTTGACCATAAACCCATATCCACATATTGTTTACTGAACAGCTACAAGCAGATAATGCATTTTCGCTCATAGAGTTATCAAAGTTCTTCCTCATTTTGTGTTGAGGGAGCACAGGAGTTAGGGAAAATGGGTGTGCTTTTCGGATAGAAAGAATTAAGTTGATGGAGCATAGGCGCTCTGCAGGAGGCCCATGTCACAGCTCGCAAGCACACGTCCATTTTTGAGCGCACACACAACATGGAGGGGAGTAACTCTGAACGCTCTCCATGCCTTTTTTTTTTTTTTTTTTTTTTTTTGTCTGCACAAGTGTAATTTAGTTTCGACAGCGGCAGCCTCAACACTGGACGACTGTGTCCGTAAAATTCCCTGGTTACTGGGCTACTGTGCGCATGATGGTCACGGACATACCAATATAGCTTGCTCAGTGCTGTTCCCTCTTGGTAAAAAAAAAAAAAAAAAGACTCAGGTTTGATCTCTTGCTCTTTCCTGTGTGGAGTTTGCATGTTCGCCTTTCATGAGGATCTGTTTCCTCCCACATTCCCAACACATGCAAGTCAGGTCAGCTGGAGACTCTGTATCGCCTGTAGGCAGGATTGTGAGTGTGTGTCTGCCTGCGTTAGCCTTATGATGGACTGTGGCGACCTGTTCTCCCTCCTGCCTTCTGCCCGCTGCATGCTGGGATTGGCTCTGACCCCGCATGACCCCGAGAAGGATTAAGTGGTTAGGGAAAATGAAGGCCTATCAGATCCAAGGACCACCATGATCTATTTATATAACACTATATATCTATTTTTTTGGGGGAAAAAAAACCCCTATAAGATCATCATTCAGTATTTCTAGCAGATGATCATAATTTTGTCCACCCAGCTATTCAGGAGCCACTGTACCCCGCCGCTTTGTTTTCACGCTGTTAATCATTTTGTTGGAGTAGGTGTCAATGCTTTCAACTGGTGGGCATCTCATTTGGGAGCGAAACTCTTCATACGCTTAAGCTGGACACGAGAGTGAGCGGACCCTGGCATTTCAAAGTGCTGTATTACCATTTGAAGGGTTTTTACAACAAGACAAGGCTTTTTATACATTATGTAGGTTGTGCCTCTCCATTTTAGATGTGCAGATTAGAGCGATTTGTTATCCGTGAGGCTCACAAGAACCTGCGTGCTCGCTGTGTTTGTTGTGCGTGTGTGTGTGTGTGTGTGTGTGTGTGTCTGCGTTCGCACGTGTAAGTGTACATGTCATGGTGCGCGAGTATGTGTGTAGTAGTGATTTACCTTCACTCAGAGGAGCTCATAAAGGTTAGCAGGCTCACTCAATGCCTGATGCTAAATTTAGCCCCGTATTTCAAACAGCCCCACACACAAGTTGAGTAGATTTCTACTGTATCAAACCAAATGCTGGCATGTTACAGTATCGAAGAGATGTGCCCTTTTGTTATTTGAAGGTATTAATTATCGGGATGGGAGGCCATTGTGATGGCAAATGGTTTTGGGAAAGCAATCCAATTTTCAGTGTCAGGTGTGCAAGAAGGAAAATTTCTGTTTTAATGGCTGTCTTGTGCTTGAGGCTCGATTCAGTTTGGTTTCCCAGAGAGGAGATGAGTTATTCCGGATGGGAGTGAAGATAATACAAGAATATTCTGGTCGTTTTTTTTTTTTTTTTAATCGAAGGCTCTGTCAAACAGGTAGAATCGTTTTGGTGAAGAGAAGGGCTTTCGAGATGCCGTAAGCACACTTTTAATTTTGTCTTCTCGCTTCACTCTCACATTTAAATCTGTAAATTGCGAGCCCCACTCGAGAGCATCTGATATTTACTAGTGCCATTTAGGAACTGAAGAAAACTGTAGTGCTTCGAGTTGGAGAGCTCCGCATGAAAGAGGCAATTTTTGGGGGGATGTGCAGGATTTTTTTGTAATCCAAGCGAGAGTGGTTAGTCCACTTTTCCTCCTGTTGAGATGTTGTGAAGTGTTAAAATAACAGAAACAGGCCAACAATGTCGTCTCTTACTGCTCGAAATGTAGCATGTCTCCTGCACCTTAAAATACTTCAGTTCAGCTCTGTAGATATTTTTTCCTTTCAGTGTTTACACAGACTTTTTTTTTTCTTTTTGTTAGATTATTTTTTGGCTTGTCATTTCATTTTGATAGTGACAGAGCAGAGAGAGACGGGAAAGGCAGGGCTCAAACGGGAATCGAACCCGGGCTTCACGCTCTACCAGGTGAGCCACCGTGGCGCTTCATTTGCACAGACTTTTAATGTGCGGACAGCATTCCTGACATTTTCTAACTGCTCTCACGCAGCTCTGGCACACGCTCCAATTATTTGCGGGTGAAAAGTTGCCCTGCAGATGCTGCCACCCAAGTGGTTTGCCACCACATCATGACCTCAGATCCTGCAGCTTGGCTTTGTGTAACACGTGCAGCGGGTTGGAAAAAGAACATATGCCGGGGATACTGTACACTGTGTTTGTTTTCTCTCCTAGGATATGCAGTAACATGGTTGTTGGACTCAAAAGGGTCATTCCACAAGCAAGGGCCAAGTACCAGAGTGAGATCTGTCATATCAAGCACACAGTACATAATCCTGGTGTGTGTATATTTTTTTTAAAGTGTAGTGTGCAAACGGCAGTGTCCTCTAAATGAGCCGCTGCAGTGCAAACATATTGTTTCATTAGGAGTTTACACCTGGTTAAAGACTCACAACTGTGTTTGGGATTTTATAAATTACCTTTTTATTCCAAGGTCCGAGGGAAATGTTACACACGAGACTGGCTTTAAACTAGGCTAAGTGAAATTATGGATGGTTTGACCCAGTAACTGTTTGCTTGTTTCAGCAAATAAACTTAAGAGAAACAACTTAGGGACAAACCGAGGCAAAATACAAATGAATTTGTTGATGTAACTGGCCGCAAACTATAATAAAAAAAATTTTAAAAAAGTTTAAAAAGGTTAATACTTCAGTTGAAATAGTGTTTATGTAACTAAGTGCATTGTATACAAATGGCTATGTTTACATGTATTTCACAGCTTTAGGCAGTTTTGCAGATTTAGATTATTAATACAAATTATAAATCATCTAATAAATAATAATAATATATTTTTAAAGGTTAAGCTACCCAGCTGTATAAATGAATCAAAATTAGCTCCACGTTTACCAGCTGCAACATTACAGTGATGAACACATTGATGCATCAATAATTACAGTCCAATATCAGGATATATATGATTCTGAAATGGGCCATTCTGCATAATGAGTACTTTTACTTTTGCTGCTCTAAATATATTTTGATGTTGCTACTAATGCAGGACTTTTACTTGTGTTTTTACACCGTGGTATTGCTACTTTTACTTAAGCGAAAGATCTGAATATGTCTTCCAGCGCTGTTTATAAGACTGGCATAACACTGACACACCGGTGACATGGTAGCTGTCACTGATTTTAATGGCTGTTGACATTAAGTGACAGTCATTCAGTCAAGAAATATCTCACTTTGGCTGCTCAGGTGAAATTGTCTTGGCCAATATCGAGTTGTCATGATACAGACTAATGTCACCTTTGGAAGGGAAGTGACACACTTAATCGAATGACACCAAACAACAGCATTCATACATATTCCTTAATGTTAATGACAGCTATCATGTCACCATGATGACAGTGTTATGTCAGTCATGTGGACACAGATTCAAATGAAGTGTTAACCAAAAAAAAAAATGACATGGCACGCAGCTGATCTCGGGCACCAGGCGTCCTTGGGGATGTCATTTGGTGTCACCCTCTTGTCGGCCTGCCCATTTGCAGGCCGCTGTCACTCAGCTAGCAAAACATATTAGTAAATGACATCTGATACGAGAGGCAGGAAGTTGTGTAAGATTCCGTAATCCGATTGGCTTGGTCAGGAGAGGGGGGCTGTGTCTAGTTTTTCGGGTGACGTCATTACTGCCCCAGTTGAAAAATCACACAGAGGGGAGACGAGACGTGAAGGGAATGTACAGTGGGGAAATGGGAAGAGCTGACTCGCACAAAACGAATGCCAAGCTGTCCCTCAAAGACAGAGCATGCTTAAGCGTGCACGTCAAGCAAACACAGTAATCTTAGAGCATATGTTCATCGCAGACTGTATTCCTCTGTAATGCAACAGAAAGCAGGAAATCATGCAACAGTGTGAACAGATGACTACATTTAAGGGGTCCCTGACTCCGCTGGGGGTTTGCCTCGATAGTTTATATCGCACAATTGATGTGTGAATTTTTTGTAAACATTTATTTATCCAGGGAAGGTTTTGCTGAGCATGCGTTGCTCTTTTTAAGCGACACCCTGCTTCACGTTCACATAATGACACATTCACAGTTTGGAGCTGCCCGGCACAGCCGTGGTACTCTTCTGGTGACTGTTGAGCAGCCGCTGCAGCTGTTGGGGTTTAACTTTACCCAGTGGCACCTTGATGGTAGATGTTGAGGGACCAGCGGCTGTCCATCACACATTCTCCTCACTCACATTTTTATAGCTGCCCGGCAGCGACCCTCCAGTCACAAGCGCACAGCAAAGCCTCCAGGGAGGGGAGAGTGTTACGCATTCACTTAACTCGCCAAGATTTTAGAGTAAAGATGTGAACTAATAGCATCTGGCAGGAGTGGCTGCTGCGCATTGCTAGCCTGCTGCTTATGTCTTGTTTGTAGGGAAGGCTTGTTGTGCTTCCATGGGAGGTATGTGTCCATTCGTATTAGTGCCAGTGTGGTTTACCGCAGAGAAGCCTGAGGTGAGCTGCTGGGTCGCTGGCAGTGACATCACATCCCAGTGTCTGACATCATCAGTAACAGCAATGGAGATGAGTGAGGGGGTGCACAGTGACACGTGTGCATGTGTACGTATGTGCACAGGCGGCGGATGTGCACGACATATATCTGCTGACATTTTTAAGAGCACATCTCACCGTCCTGCATGCCTGCTTGAACACGTGTGAGCGCGCTGCTGCTCATAAACACACGAATGCACAAATAGATTATTTATATGCAGAGTTCAGGCTCACGATATGCAATATGGAGAGGGATTTTTTTGGAACCTGGAATCAAATGGATTAGGAGCGTACACTGCAGAAAAAAAAAAATCAGCTTCACAAGTCATTTAGTCTGTTCACTAGTTTTTCTCGAAACAAGTAAAAAATCTCGCAGTGAGATAAAATAATCCTGCTTCACTGAATTCAGGATTTTTTTCTGGGATTATAATTATGTTGAAACAAGGCAGAATAAGGCCGATCAGCCTACGATCAAGAAAATGGCCCTTGATTCAAGAAAATTCGGGAAACATGTTCATCAGCATTGGCAACAAGTGAGATTACCTCATCCCAATGGCAGATTTTTTTCCCCTTTTTTTTAAAAAAAAAAAAACTGAATATGAGACTTAATGACTTAGTAAGATGGAGTGTAGTGCTTCCTTCATTGCATTGATGCACTGATAGTATTTTTTTTAAATTCAGCTGCATTTATGCTAAAACAAAAAATAAGTAGAGGGAATAACTCTGAAAACCAATGCTTTGAGTCAAATAACAATTCTTAAAAAAAGACAATGTTGTAATGATCTAACAGAACATCATAAATTGCAACTTGCACGTTTTTTTTTTATTTTTTATTGAATTAATAATGTCTAAGTATAATAATGTTTGATTTCACATTTCAGAGGAATAGTCTTATTGCACCTGACTAGTTTAATGCATCTAAAATTTTGTTTAATAAAAGTGCTCTAAAATGTTCTTAAATCAAATGACCAACTACTGAATCATGAATTGAACTGAATCTCTGTTAAGCCAAATATTCACACCCCTGAAGTGGACACATGCACACTCATGGACACACACACACACGCACATGTTCACACACAAACTCTAGGGATGCACTCAAAAGAGACTTATTGTGCTGCTGAAAGAACAAACAGGAAATAAATAATTTGAGAGCGCAATGAAACAAACACAGAGCTCTTTTTTTTTTTTATCAATATTTTCTTCCGAGACGATACGAATACCTTCGCTGTTTCTCTCATTAAACTGAAAGGTCATGAATTAGAGTACTTACGTAAAGGTGGCTGCGCGGGACCTGGTTCTGTTCGGCTTCAGCATTTGTTTGGACGCTCAGCTCTGACTTCTGGCGGCTGAACAGGAAAAACTGAATGTGCTCTTTAGCCATTCACTTCAAAGTTAAACGCGTGTGTATGTCCGTCTGCATGCTGAGGTCAGCGTGTGTACCGGTGTGTTTGTGCATGCGATTGCATGGCAGTGTGTGTCAGTGAATGTAATGTTACATTAAGGGTAGAAAATAGCAACACCTGCTCTCTCCATCCAGCGCACCTAGCAGGTGAATCCACTCTGAAAGCTTTGATCCCTGATTAATTTCACCTACTACAACAAATCCACTTCAACCATGAAGGAGAGATGCAAAAACAGACAGGTGAAAGACAGATTTCTAATCCTTGATAGAAGTGAGTCATGGATCGTGCAAGATTCAATATCATGAAGGTGTTTCCTAATATTATGCACACCCAGTGTATGTGTGTGTGCATCCACATGTGTCTGTGTGTTTCACGCACCGTGCCTTTGCTGAAAAGTGAGCTGTGAAAAATGAGTGAATGTGTAACCCCCTCTGGCAGATGTATGCGCGAAAACATATTTTCGTCTCATACACCAATGGGTCCGAAGGCCCCGTAGTTAATGGAGTTTGCAGGAATGTGCACCGATGAACCCTTATAGGAAGTGACAGTGCAGTGATGATATGCCATGTAGTCATGAATATCTAAGAACCTCTGAGTGGAAGCCGTCCAAGCAGCCTGGTTAATGTCTCCGAGGACGCGAGAAGTTCTCCACGTCTCACTACATGTGGATACCTGTTGTGGTGCCTGAGATCTGCTGTGCACTTCCCCGCTGATCCACCAGCTTATGGGGAAGCGGTCCGATCGGCACACCATAAAAAAAAAAAAACACCTTAGAATTGCTTTAGAAACAGCTCCTCTACTCTTGTGGTATCTCCATGAACGTCTTAATATTTGGGCGTTCATCGAGGATCCGTTAAGCAACATATTTTCAATGGGCGTTTTTCACATACATGGTCTTAAAAAAGTCTTCCAAGGTCCACCTGTCAATAAAGGCGCATTTCACCTTGTCATAATTGCAAGGGAAGCCTTTGAGAATTAATTTCTGAATAGTAGATAGCAACAGCACATGGCTACAGAGTCCACTGGATAACATATTCATCTTAACATGTTATTTAGTCTCATATTCAGCATTAAAATCATATTTTTCTTGTATAAGGTGAAAAAAAAAACATGCCACTGGGATGAGATAATCCCACTGATTTCCAGGAGGAGGAGATGAGTGATGACGGTAGACCTCCTCTGGCCAGGTGTGGCACGTGTGATTTTTTTTCTCCTGACTTTTTCATGGATTACCTGTTCATCATCAAGGATTATTTACAATATAATCCACAGCAGAAATTCTGTGTGATTTCTGTAGGCTATCTTTGAACAGAAAACACTAGAAATGTTTAGTAATTTGGATTAGATTATTCAAAAGCAATCAAATTTGTTTTATATTTTATAACAGGAAAGACGTGCATTTTGCAATCCTATATATCGACTCTGGTATTCTAATTGGCTAACTGTGATGGAGCTCAGTTCAGTGTCAGCTGTTGGTAAATCACCTTTGGTAATAGTTGCACATTTTGTTTTTTGTGCATGCGGCTGGTTTGCACCTTTCCTCATAAATCGGGATAAATGTGAGACTAAATGACTTGTTGATATGCAGATTTTTTTTGCTGTGTCTAGACTGGCAGACATAGTCTATGGGAAAAAAACAGATTTTATTTCCATGGGTTGCCTCTTTGGCTATTTTATGTTTTTCTGCTTACATTTTTATCTGTCGGAATGGAGAACTGGGCTCTGCTGTTACTGATTCTGCTTTGGTGGACTCTACAGAGCTGGCAAGAAAGTCTGAGAGGTGCCTGCATTTTTTAGTGTTTTTTTTTTTTTTTTTTCTAACTGCTCTTTCATAAAATTCTCCGACCAAATATTCAAGAGTCATTTCACCTCAACTTTGCCCCACGTCAGCCCACAACTCATGATTCAGCAACGCACTATTAGCTGCTGTCAGGCTGAAAAACCAAACACCCTTCAACACACATCGCCCTTTATTGAAATGTTTTCTCACCGTAGCTGTTCTGCATCATGATTCAATTAGAAGTTCAGAATCAGAATCAGAATCAGAAATACTATTGATAATTTATTGATGGGTTGATTTGGACCCCGATTTTTGGCAAACCTTTTTGTAAAGTTTAGGAGTATTCACACATGCCAAAATAATCCAGACTTTGCAGAAAGACTGAGAGTGTGTGAGCATATTATTGAGTCCTCCTAGACCTCAGTAGAATGTAGATGAACCCTTTATTTTTTTTTTTTTAGAAAGTACAAAATCTCCATAACCTGTTAAAATGAGATTAGGTCAAGGGTTATCATCAGAACATTCCAAATGTATTTGTGCATCATCATAAATTTAGTATAAAGGTTGCATAGTTCAGAGTGACAAGAAAGATTGAAGAAAGAGTGATGAGACAACTTCCAGCACAGGTTACAAATCAGATTCAAAGCCGTATCTCAGGTACAGCGCTGTGAAGAGAAATATGCTGAAGAGATTTTTACCCCCTTTTAAAACAGTTTTTAACATTTTCTTTTTTTTTTTTTTTTTTTAAGGCCGTATCGATGTACACCTTTGAAGCTCCAGCTTCACCACAACACTTGTACAGTTTAAACTTTAATGGAACTTAAAGGTGGTGGCTGTCCAAGCTTAAGTCATTATCCTTTTTTGCAGTGCGAAGCTGGTTAAATTAATAAAAATGCATTTTATGATGCTCAGCAGGTACCAGGCAGAGCAGATCCAGTCTACAAGACAAGGCACACTTTATTCAGTATGCTCCCGGTTGATAAATTTAATCAGTCCCACTGATGTTTCAGCTCATGGGATCAAAATGTTTAGTGGGATTAATAAAAATCCATCTATGAGGAGCATTCTGAACACAGTGTGCAGCTCTTATCTAAAGCATCCTGCCAGTGCAGAATTGCTGGCTGCTCATTCAACTGAGGGATGGGCCAGGTGGACCGAACCATGTCAGTCCTGTTGGTCTCCATCTCTGTGCTGCCAAACAAACAAGAGCTTGACCGATAAGGGTTTTTGAAGGCTTAAACCGATATTTCCAAAGTGAAGTTGCAACAGTCGATATTTTGCACAAACATTGGGATAAAATTAAATGCATTTTGTGTTTTCGTCCAGAATTTTATTCTTGTGAAGATGGAAAAGCCATTAAGGCAGCATTTAGACTATCATGGGATACTGACACTCTGTTGAACCAAGACAACAAACAAGTACAGGCCCTCCACTGCTGGTGTCCCACCGGCTTGGTGCATGCTGGGAAAAATGGGGAGAATGGGTTTTATACGTTTTGGCTTGAGAGTGGTGCTAGAGGAAAAGTCCTGAGGTCACCAGAGTTGACATGGTCCATCTTCTGGGTAGTATAAATGTGCTCTCCAAACTGCATGGCAGTCAGCCAAATAGATTTTGAGAATCAAATTGGCATTTTGGCCCAAGAGGAAAAGTAATGGGGGTCATCAAAATCAAAAGGAATCTTCCTTTTCGGGAAATACAAATGCACTCACCAAATATAAAGGTGGGGCGAAACCTCCATATTGGAAGTAGGCAACATGACTGGCAGATACTGCTCTTGAAAAATAAACAAATACTAAACAAAAAGCTCAGAAGTGGCCTTATATATTGGAAAACAGTCTGATTTTATAGGAAACCCAAGTTAATGAATAGTAGGAGACTTTCTGACATAAGATAAAGATCAAAACTGTGTTACTAATTAATGAGAATGTAGATTTTGTTGATTTTGAGGGGTGAGAGGATGGATGTATCCATGTTTTCTGGACAAGACAAACTATTATAACCATAGAGCTTAGCCAGTGACAGTCTCCATTAGTTTGATGGGAAGTTAACATTGTCCACTTTGAGCTTGGAGAGGCAGATACCACCCCTGCTGCTCTGTTGCCGCTCCTGCTGATGTTGCTATCACTCACCATAATATACATTAACCCATAATAACAAGTGGCCCCTGTTTTCTCCGTCCGTGTGGCCCTTCGTCTTCCTGTCAGACGGCGCTCAGACGAGTTAAGGTGTGGTATGAGTGAGGAGGTTGCGCGACAACCCTTTGGGTAATAAGACAATGACACAGTTCCTAGTCTATCTCTGGATTGAGGACAGATGACTATAATTATTCTTTATCTCTGAGGGACAGCTTGGCTCGACCCGCTTTCTGTCAGCATGGTGACATGACAGAAACAAAAACACCGGGGTCAGGGGGCGAGGAGCGTGACGTGCGTGTGCAAATGGCGGCACTTGGGCTCCGTTCGGCTCAGCGCTGTTTAAGGTTTTGATTTGTACACAACAGGTGCTGAGGAATGACACGACAAATGTTATAAATGAACACACAGTGGAACCCACAGCCGCACATGCAGACCGAACATGTTTTGTTAAGTGCATCTTTTACCTCGTGGAGAGGGAGGTGCAGCCCAAACCGGCCACATAATTGTTTGCTGACGCTGCAGCTGGAGAAATCGGTTGCTGGATGTCAGAAACACCAGTTGATGCAGATTGTAGTTTCAGGTGCAGGAAGATTTCTCAGGAGGCAGAAACAGTCTTGAGTTAAACCTCAGTGGGCCGAGCCAAAGAGACACATTTTTTTGTTTGCTTGTTTTGTTTTGTTTGATCGCAAAGGAAAAAAAAAGAGAAAAAATATAAATGGGAAAGACTTTTTGTATAAATTTGAGAAAGTGTCACTCATGAATTTTGAAGGTTCATGAAACTAACCTGCTAATCTGGAGGACTTAATACGGCTAGAATTATTATTTATTTATTTTTTTATTTTTTTAAATTGGAAACAAGCGTGCTAAGCTTCATAATACAGTTGCAAAATGGGCTGGCATAAAATTTGACAGCCAGGGTTCTGGAAATAAAACTCCAATTCATTTTCCCAAATGCAGCGTTCTGTTTGAGCATTTCCAGTGCTTGGACGGGCACAAAACCTTTCCTCGGTTGAATCGTCAGTACAAACAAATATTGGAACATTGGAAAAATTCAGGTTGATTGAAAAAAGTCAGATTTACAAGACAGAACCGCTTGAGGAGAGAAGTCAGCTTCTAGCCCCACAGATCATTTCCTCAAGAAACATCCAATCACTGAACTCGTTGTGTTGCCCATGCTTGTGAAATTGAGCTTCGCAAACGGCGATCATGAATACACTAAAATGCACTATTGAATTTTGTGGCTTTACCTGCCGTCTTCACTACAGTAACCACGGCTCATAGGTATGCAAAGTGAAAGGCGGAGCGCCATTTGACACACCGAACATGATTTCAACATGATTTGAAACATTTACAGCCATTTGCCATAATATAATCCCATCATTTACACTGTCATAGCATTATGATGTATAGTAGTGCTTATTTATCCAGAAGAAGTCATGATATTCGGAGTTGTCGTTAAAAGTAAAATTCTAACTGGAATAAACAACAACAACAGGGAAAGTATCTCTGGAACCAGCAGCTCTTTGCCCTTTGCAACTCTGTGAGGTTGAACTCAACCAGTGAGATTATTTCTGCCTCCAGAGCAGCTCTGCACCGGAGAAATGGCTGTATAACTAAACCGCCAATCTGCATTGAGCACAGTGCATCGCTCCATTGTTTTAGGGGCTTCAGCTGGACTTTAGGGCAACGGTGCCCAACATTACTCAGATAGCATGGCAGGATGATGCGTCCTCTCCATTGCACCCACATCATTACTGCTAAAACTAATTTAAATGAGTCATCAGAAAGTAGTTCCCTGATGTGTGGTTGCTAGTGAACACAGAACAAGTGCAAAAGGATTTAAGCCTCTAAAAAATGTATGTGGTTTAGTTGGATATGTATTTTTTCAATTCCCTCAGATACAGATTCACATTTGCAATAAATTTCCCTTCATGCAATCACACACGACAAACACACACGTCTCCTCCATCCCCTTTAATGCACACATGCACACACATACACACACACACACATATACACACACTAACGCGGCTCTCTCTCCCCATTCATCTTTATTTTCCCCACTCAGCACAGTGAATATCACCTTCACAGCCAGGTGGAGAGGCAGGGCTGCACCTCTGAATGAGGCAGCGGCAGAGAGAAACGTCCAGCGCTCCCCCACGTCCCCCACGGCGTTTATTTATTCACACCCCGAGTGAAAGGAGCTTTACAGAGCAACCTGGAGAATTTGCTGTGTAGTCTGTCGGACTGTTTAGAGCAAAGTGCAGGAGAGAGCAAAAGTCAGAGAGAGAGAGAGAGAGAGGAAGAGAGAGAGAGGGTGGAGTGGAGAGTTATGAGGGCGAGAGAGAGTGAGGGAGCGTATAAGAGCAAGAGCATGAGAGTGTAAAATTAAAGAGAGCCAAGCCGGGTTTACGCCGTAGTATTTATAGAGTTATTTGCAAATTCCGATTTGCCAAGAAAAAGCACATTTTGCAAAAAAGTTTTTACAATTGTTCGTGAGAAATTTTGTGGGAAATAGTGATGGGACACACATTTGATACTAACTTAGACTTGACATGAACACACTGCAAAAAAAAATCATCTTAACTTTTATACTTAAGGTTTAGAATCTTATTTTTCTTTTACTGAATCCCTCTTTTTTTCCTGGGAACAAGTATCACCGTGTTGAAACAAGGCAGAGTAAGGCAGATCAGCCCACGAGGATCAAGAAAACGACTGTATTCAAGAAAAATCTGGAAACAGGTTGAGTAACATTGGAAACATTGGAAAGTGGGATTATCTTATTCCACCGGCAGATTTTTTACATTTGTTTTAAGAAAGAAAAACAAGATTTTAACTAAATTACATATGAGCATATAGATTTTTTTGCAGTGCAGTTAAGTCCCTGCACAAAACTATAAATGCAGTTTTCAGCTTGTCTGTAAAATATCTGCTGACCACGCTGAAATGCAGCATACCTGCCGTCTCTCCCATGGATCATCGCGGCTGTATGACCATTAGCTCTTGTATTAGCATATTGGCAAGTACATTTTCTATTTCATCTGTGGATAAAAGCATGCAATATTGTCTGAAACTTAAGAATTTGCCCAGTATTGATAAACTGATTCATGAAGCAGTTCTTTTTCTCATGGATGTGTTTTTTGACATTCAGCAAAGCTATTAATACACTTCAGACCAGCTGAAAGAAACGCCTAATCCACATTTTACATTTGCGACATTTCAGAATGCTTGAAATAAAATGTGCTTGACATTTGGATGGAAACATAGCTACACTAGCAGAAACAGTGTGGGCAAAAGGCATCGGGGCAAGAGGAGCGAGACAGGCGCAGGGACTGAGGGAGCGAGCGAGCGAGCGAGCGAAAGGGAACGAGAGAGAGTGGGAGTGAGTTTAGGAGAGCGGGAGAATGAGGGAGAGAGTAAGAGAGAGCACTAGAGGGAGAGGGAGAGGTCTGCTCCGCTGTGCAGATCTAACAGACAAGTCCA